>NC_084577.2:23110086-23442586 GCF_033978685.3 Nerophis lumbriciformis | reverse complement strand
CGCATTTGTTGACAAAGTGGTGACCCTCGCCCCGTCCTTGTTTGTGAATGACTGAGCATTTCATGGAAGCTGCTTTTATATATAATCATGGCACCCACCTGTTCCCAATTAGCCTGTCCACATGTGGAATGGTCCAAATTAGTGTTTGATGAGCAGTCCTCAACTTTCTGTCTTTTTTGCCACTTGTGCCAGCTTTTTTTTTTCTTTCTTTTTTTTTTTTTAAATGTTGCAGGCATCAAATTCCAAATGAGCGAATATTTGCAAAAAATAAAGTTTTCCAGTTTGAACGTTAAATATCTTGTCTCTGCAGTATATTCAGTTGAATATAAGTTGAAAAGGATTTGCAAATAATTGTATTCTGTTTTTATTTACCATTTACACAACGTGACAACTTCTCTGGTTTTGGGTTTTGTATAACAGCTGTTTAATTTTTTTTACAACTTTATTAAAGACAAAGCGGTCTACAACAAAATGCAAACTCACGAGGAGCAAAGTGAACATTCAATTTGCCTTTATCAATTGAAAAAGATTCTATAACTTTCACAAATTAAAACAGAAATAAAACAATATATGTCTCTTAAGAATCTAGAACATGTACTGTATTTTTCAGACTATAAGTCGCAGTTTTTTTCATAGTTTGGCCGGGGGTGCGACTTATACTGAGGAGCGACTTATGTGTGAAATTCTTAAGACATTACCGTAAAATATCAAATAATATTATTTAGCTCATTCACGTAAGAGACGGAAAAGATTTCATGGGATTTAGCGATTAGGAGTGACAGATTGTTTGGTAAACGTATAGCATGTTCTATATGTTATAGTTATTTGAATGACTCTTACCATAATATGTTACGTCATGTGTCAAACTCTGGCCCGCAGGCCAAATTTGGCCCGCGGGTGTAATTTCACTTGGCCCTTGAGGCGATATCAAATTAACACTAGAGCTGGCCCGACGATTATATTCAGCGGCGGTGCCGTGGTAACACCGCATTTACCGCTAATTCTCATACTTGCCAACCCTCCCGGGAGAGTACCAAATTTCAGTGCCCCTCCCGAAAATCGTCACATCCGCTTTTCATCCAGTCCAACATGTGCTGGCCCAGTCACATAATGTATGCGGCTTCTGCACGCACACACGAGTGAATGCAACGCATACTTGATCATCAGCGATACAATTTACACTGAGGGTTGCCATATAAACAACTTTAAGTTTTGTTAGAAATATACGCCACACTGTGAACCCACACCAAACAAGAACAGAACAAATACCCAGAAGCCTTTGCAGCACTAACTCTTCCGGGAGCTACAAGCTGGGGGCGGGGTGGGGATTTGGTGGTAGCGGGGGTGTATACTATAGTGTCCCGGAAGAGTTAGTGCTGCAAAGGGTTCTGGGTATTTGTTCTGTTGTGTTTATGTTGTGTTACGGTGCGGATGTTCTCCCGAAATGTGTTTGTCATTCTTGTTTGGTGTGGATTCACAGTGTGGCGTAAATTTCTAACATTGTTAAAGTTGTTTATACGGGCACTCTCAGTGTAACCTGTATCGCTGTTGATCAAGTATGCTTTGCATTTACGTGTGTGTTCAAGCAGAAGCCGCACATATCTTGTGACTGGGCCGGCACGTTGTTAGAATGGATGAAAAGCGGACGTGAAGACAGCTCATAGCGGACATTAAAGGCAGTGCCTTTAAAGCACGCCCCAAAGACTGTGGTCTGGGTGGACTACGAGGTATAATGACTGATGAACACCTTCATTCGATAATGAATGTTGCCTCAGCTCAAAGCCTGAGCCCCGACATTAACGAACAGAACAAATACCCAGAACCCTTTGCAGCATTAACTCTTCCGGGAGCTACAAGGTGGGGGTGGTAGCGGGGGTGTATACTGTAGCGTCCCGGAAGAGTTAGTGCTGCAAAAGGCTTCTGGGTATTTGTTCTGTTGTGTTTATGTTGTGTTACGGTGCGGATGTTCTCCCGAAATGTGTTTGTCATTCTTGTTTGGTGTGGATTCACAGTGTGGCGTATATTTCTAACATTGTTAAAGTTGTTTATACGGCTACCCTCAGTGTATCCTGTATCGCTGTTGATCAAGTATGCTTTGCATTTACGTGTGTGTTCAAGCAGAAGCTGCACATATCTTGTGACTGGGCCGGCACGTTGTTAGAATGGATGAAAAGCGGACGTGAAGACAGCTCGTAGCGGACATTAAAGGCAGTGCCTTTAAAGTACGCCCCAAAGACTGTGGTCCGGGTGGACTACGAGACATAATGACTGATGAACACCTTCATTCGATAATGAAGGTTGCCTCAGTTCAAAGCCTGAGCCCCGACATTAACGAACTAGCATCCAAGAAAAGATGGCAGGTATCTGGCTTGGGCACATCAGATTAGATCAGTGTGTTGCAAACTGAGCAGTTTAAAGTCCTGAATGGTTGGTTTATTCATTGTTATTTTATTTTCAAATTTATTAGCCTGCAAATAGAAAAGAGTCATTCAATTTTTATTTAAATTGTATTTGCTATGCCATTGATATTTTTGAATTATTATTATTTGAAACTCAATTTTGCATGTCACTATAAAGTTATATAAGCCTTGATTGTTCAATATTCAATGCAAAACTTGTTTGGGTCCCTATTAAAAGGTTAATTTGTTAAACCTTGACCCGCAGCTTTGTTCAGTTTTAAATTTTGGCCCACTCTGTATTTGAGTTTGACACCCCTGTGTTACGTTAACATACCAGGCACGTTCTCAGTCGGTTATTTATGCCTCATATAACGTACACTTATTCAGCCTGTTCACTATTCTTTATTTATTTTAAATTGCCTTTCAAATGTCTATTCTTGGTGTTGGGTTTTATCAAATAAATTTCCCCCAAAAATGCGACTTATGTTTTTTTCCTTCTTTATTATGCATTTTCGGCAGGTGCGACTTATACTCCGAAAAACACGGTACATAAAATGTATGTTTCTTCTGCGAATAAAGTATATTGTGTCATTTCATTAGAAATGTGAGTGTGTATAAACACACACATTATGAGCACATTCAACAATACCACGATCATAATAACCGTGATATGAAATGTGTTTTCATATCAATTACATCGCTGGTCATGAGTGAAATAAAAGCTACCTGGCAAGTTTGATGTGTCAGTCAAACACAGCAGCTGTATCATCACCTGGTTCCTGTCAGGTTCAAACACTGATGACATCTATTAAACAAGACAAGAAGCAAATCATTAAACAGAGACAGAATTCAATTTGGCTCAATTGAGGAGAAATGTCTCGACCTGTAACCTCTTACAGTGTCACCCACGCTCTGGCGGAAGATTGTATGCCTCCCCCTTTACTTGGACTTTCTCTGACCACATGTCAACAGCTGCTTCCAAAGGGACGGGGTCGTAAAAAGTTCACAGAAAAGGTCGTAAAACAGTTCAAAAAGAGGTCGCATGGAGGGGAGTCTGGTCCTGCTTCCTCTACGCTTTTGTAGTTCTTGGGTCAGACAATATCTTTCTGTTGATTATAATACATGAAAGAAACAGGAACACCTTCATGTTGCTTACCCCCTACAGTGGAGTTTTACGAGCCTTACTCTTGGTAGGTTCAAAGGCAGCTTTTGCTTCTCACCGGGCACTCAATGTAACACAAAGTTTATGTGATAACTTCTAACAGTTCCTTTCTTAAAGTGACACACACATGGAAGCTTCGAGACACGGTATCACTCCTTGTGTTTCACAATGCATTGATATCATTTCACTCATCACTAACATGTGTTCCACGAAACATTTGAAAATGAGCACTTATAAAGAGTAAAAATTAAATACTTACCATAAATGTTCCAACTTCAGGCCTCTCATATTGTCGCCGGGTGCGTGGAATTCACAGTCAAGCACGCACGCGTTGGGTTTTAAGAAAGCTGACGCGTATAAATGTATAAAAAGGGTCATCTTTATTTAAAGCCAAACTACAATATCACGGAATAATAGCACGTAACTAACATGGTAATCATTGATGCCAACATTCCAAGATATTACACAATCAAATACATCATTTAGGTATCATAAACCGCTCAAATCAAACAATTTGACGCTAAAGTTTCACTGCAACTTGAGTGAATGTTGAAACCAAAGCGAAAGAAATATGTGAAAGGTAACAAGACAAAGATTCTAGTTTTAAAGTCCAAACAAAGATGTTTAGTACAATTTTTACACGGCTGATTGTTGTCAACTCAATTAAACATGTCCTCGCGGTCAGCGTTGTAGATTTCTCCCTCCTGCAGAGAGGCAAAGTTGAGGAAGTGCGACGGTCGATGGACTTCGTGGTAGAACTCCTTGGGGTTGGCCAGCTGCAGGTCGTACTTCATGTTGGGGTCATGGCGCACGCCTGATGAAGGAAGACAGGTGGTGATCATCATCACGTGTAGTCTAGATCAGAGCTGGGCAAATATGTTGACTCGGGGGCCACATTGAGAGAAAAAATGTGTATGTGTGTATAAATGATATATACACATTTAGCTGTAAAAACATGATGTACGGTATGTGTGTTTGGGTCCCTTTTTTTTCCAGAAGTCACAATGTCCAATAGAATTCTAAAAAGTTATGACAGACCACCTCAAAAAAACGGAATGGAATTTTACATTTTTTTTACTGAATGAGACACCCAAAATGTACATTAAAATAAAGAAAGTGGGATTTCCAAAAATTAACTATGAACAATAAAACACTGAATATTAACAACATATGAACATCGCTCCTCTTTTACTTCTCAAACCAGCTCCTTGATAGTTGTGTATCTTTTACAATCAAGCAAAACACAACAAATATGTAACAAACAGCAAAATATGAATGCAAAGTATAATAAATACCTACAATATGATATATTATCACTTTTATGCAGACATTTGTTGTACAAATTTGCTTCTGCATCTGTTCCTGACACATGCATTTCGGGCTGGCTGCTCTAAAAACAAACCCCGCCCACTGAAATACTTTGTATAGTTCAAGACTTACAATAATTTAAAAACAGCACTGCACATCATAATGGCGGCGACAGTTTTGATGAGGTTGGCCTCTTAAGACCCAAGCTGTTTGTTTACATGCTTTTTTTTTTTAATTTCTCTTTGCTATTTGGGCTTATTGGACCCTAATTAGAATAAAAACTAAGAATCATCTTTTGATATGATGTACTTAGTCCATAATTACACAAACGTGTACTTCATGTTTAGTGACATGCTAATTCTTATTTTTACACTTTTTCCAAATTCCATTGTATGTTATACTCTTCTTAGACTTAGACAAACTTTAATGATCCACACGGGAAATTGTTCATGACACCACCAGATGGCAGTATAAGTGTCCACATAAGCGGCCATAAGACCCCAATTCAGTAGTGTACACAATTTTGGAAAAGAGAGCTAAAAGGTGTTGTCCACACATGTGGCCACTAGGCCTTAAGGGATCTAAAAAAATGATGTAGAACGTTCGGCGGGCCGGATTGAAAATCTTAATGGGCCGCATTTTGCCCAAGTCTGGTCTAGATCCAAAAATGTGTGACAAGAGGCCGCTCAATGGAACTACATACTCGATTTACGAACCCCTCTATTTGCGAGCTTTTCGATTTACGAACTTTTAGATGGAGCCAAATATGCTTCATTCCTTTCTACCACGCCTGCAGGCAAAAATCAGGGAGCATCATTGTTGCGAAGGCGGGACCCCACGTCACTTGCTGCGTAGGACATGGGTCCAAAAAGCCAACAAACCAGCCTGGAAAGTAAGAAATTTGCTGCGGACTAAAAAAGAGCCGCCGTAAATTCTGGACTATAAGCCACATTTTTTTCCTACACTTTGACGGTGCAACTAATTTATGGATTTTTCCTTCGCTGGCGGCCATATTGCAAATAGTAAAAACAAACAAAAAAGCAAGCAAATACACAGAAAAGGTGTGTTATTGTTTATGCTATGGCGCCATCTTTTGGATGAGTTCGCTCAGTGCAGGTGCAGCAGTGTCCTTTCATGGAGTGCTTTCAACCGGAGGTAGATGTGCTGGTCCGTCTTCTAGCTGTCCATAGCGTTTCTACTTGTACGTATTCTTCATTCATCAACATTTGTAAGTTTTACAATATTACTAAAACAATTACTTACTAAACCGTGCCATGTGTGATGTCTGCAAAGAGTGTTTTAATGCATATTTGTACATGCTATCGTAACATAATGAAGCTAGCATCGTTAGCATAAGCTAATATGCCAACACCTTTACGAGTGTCAATGTTAGTATTTACCGTATTTTCCGCACTATAAGGCGCACCTAAAAACCACAATTTTTCTCAAAAGCTGACAGTGCGCCTAATAACCCGGTGCGCTTTATTACGATTCATTTTCATAAAGTTTCGGTCTCGCAACTTCGGTAAACAGCCGCCATCTTTTTTCCCGGTAGAACAGGAAGCGCTTCTTCTTCTACGCAAGCAACCGCCAATGAAAGCACTCGCCCCCATAGAACAGGAAGCGCTTCACCCGCCCCCATAGAACAGGAAGCGCTTCACCCGCCCCCGGAAGAAGAAGAAAAAACGCGCGGATATCACCGTACGTTTCATTTCCTGTTTACATCTGTAAAGACCACAAAATGGCTCCTACAAAACGATCCGGTTCATAAAAAGACGCAATCTCTCCATCCGCACACGGATTACTACCGTATTTCACAGCAACTGAACCGCACTGTGGAACGGGAGCACGTACGGTGAATATTCGCTCCACAGGGAATGAGAAGTCATCCTTCACTGTGGTTCTAGCTTGCCATGCTAACTTCCACCCATCCAAAAGAGACCTTTCCAGCCGGCGTCATCATAAAAGCTAACTCGAAGGGATGGATGGATGAAGAAAAGATGAGCGAGTGGTTAAGGGAAGTTTACGCGAAGAGGCCGGGTGGCTTTTTTCACACAGCTCCGAAGGCGAACACACCTTCACTAAGACGGGCAGATAGCGCCGGTCGACATACGCCAACATCTGCCAGTGGATCGTAAATGCCTGGGCAGATAGTTTCGGTCACAACTGTGGTCCGACCTTTCCGGAAGGCAGGATTCACAGAACTGCTGGACAACAGTGACACTGACTCCGGTGACTTCGACGAGACGGAACCGGCCATTTTGGATCCCGTATTCGCCCAACTTTTCAATTCGGACACCGAAGACGAAGAATTCGAAGGATTTACGAATGAAGAATAACTTCAGAAGGTGAGCGCTATGTTTATTTTGTGTGTTGTGACATTAACGTTCGAGCAACATTATGTTGCTATTGTTCTACACCATTTTGAATTTTACTATGTTTGTGATTGCACATTTGCGTACATTTTGGGACAGAGTTGTTAGAACGCTGGTTTTCAATATATTATTAAAGTTTGACTGAACTATCTGACTGTTTTTTTGACATTCACTTTAGCGCAGCGTTTTTTTGACATTCACTTTAGCGCAGCGTAGGCGCGGCTTTTAGTCCGGGGCGGCTTATTGGTGGACAAAATTATGAAATATGTAATTCATAGAAGGTGCGGCTAATAATCCGGTGCGCCTTATAGTGCGGAAAATACGGTACTTACAACGGTATTCTTTTTGTATTGTTTCAGTTACGTAAATTCACCAAAATGTCACCGTGGAGTTATTGAGTCTGTTTAGTTGATTAGAGAGCCAGCTTCCGCAGCTAGTGGGTCCATGACGATGACTTCTGTTTTGTTTGAGCAGCCGTTTTACTGCCGTGCTACAGGCACAGTTTCGAAAGAATTAAAGTATGTAAATAAACATCTACAAAATATTTCTGTGTAAATAACTCATTTCACAACGTATATATCTGCAGCTTATAGTCCGGTGCAGCTAATTTATTAATAATCACTTATTTCTTTAAAACTTTGGTGGGTGCAGCTTATATACCAATGCGCTCCATAGTCCGGAAAATACTGTACAGACTATGCGGTCTTCAAATTGTCTTTTTTTTTTTTTTTTTTTTCAGGAAAAAACTAAAATAGGGACTTTTCTCGAAGCTTGAACCATTTATTCATGCTTACATAGTTTTTTTTATGGAGAACCTTCACTATACAAACTTTTAGGTTCACCACCTCAATTAAGTCCGTAAATCGAGGTTCCACTGCATTGTAATAGTGTGAGATGAAAAGCAAGTAAAAGTTACTGACCCATGAAGTTGTAGTTCCATGAAACCTGGCCCGGCACCATGAAGAAGCCCAGGAAGCGATCCGAGAGCAGCATCTGGACTCGCTCATAGTGGGACGGCAGGTAGCCTTTCGGGTTGTTTCCCTTGTCCGTGTTCTGCCTGCCCCACTCGTAGCCGCTGGGCGTCAGCTTGTAGGCCGTCAGCGTGCACGAGCCTGGCGTGAAGCTGGAAACGAGACGCTATTAAATACTACTTCGCCAATTAGCCATTCAATTCGGCTTCTTATAGTCCAACTTCTGTCTTCGACAACACAAGCAACCGTAACCGTGGTTACCTGCAGGTGATGATAATGGTCTTTTCTCCATCCCAAGAGGGGTTGTCAGCCATGACTTTGGCATGAGTGGTGACATCTTGGGGCGACAACTGTGGCGACTCGTTAGGTTGCGTGTGGATCCAACCGAGGGGCTCCATTTCCTTTGCAAACAAAACCTCCTTAATATTCTTAAAATACTTTGGACTATGTCATGGATCTGTGACAACATAATCGTGAGGATGAGTTCTCTAGTTCAGCCTCGGTCTCTTACTTTCAGATATTCATGTCCCGGCAGCTGATTGGGCAGATGGACCGTCTGGTGGGTCCCCCACTGAGGTACCATGACAATACAACGGATCTCCTTTACTTGCGGGTTGTCGGGTGGACTGGTGCCGTACAAGTAGCCTGCAATCTGAACAACAACAACTGTTCTTACTGCATATAGCCAATGTTTACTTGACACACTGTTTTTGTCATAGACATAAAAGCATCATCATAACACCGACTACCAGGACATACCTGTGCTCGCAAGTCTGAAATGCAGATGAACTTCTTGAGGACGTTCTTGGGCAGGATGTAAGTGTATCCCGTCTCCTTGATGTCATCCGATGACACGTAAATGTGGTTGGTTCGGAGATGGAGATTGGCAGCAGATATAGCCCTAAAAATAAACAGAATTTAACCAACTCAGAAAATAAAAACTTGGTAATTTACAACAGGTGTGATGATACACGATAGGGCTGTGAATCTTTGGGCACCACACGATTCGATTCGATTCATGATTCAAAACGACCCTCGATTAAAAATCAATACTTATTAAATAATCATTCACCACAATTTCTATAATGTATTATTTGGAGTATAAATTATAACAAAACCTTTTCAAAACAGGTAACAGTTTACAAACACTCCTCTTGACTGCTGACGTACAACTTATACGCTAAGTGTTGGCCTAAAAAAAAAAACCATCTTTTTAAAAATGTTTATTTTTTAATTTATTTATTTATAGAATGTTAATTTAATAAAAGAAAAATATTGTAACCCCAACTCAATCGAGCTTTACAATACTTAAAATAAATGTATAAAGCAATTGAAAAGACATACAAAATACAATACTTATTAAATACAATACTAAAAAAAGGAATTGATAAAAGCAACAGTATCAATAATAATGTTAATGTCAATAATAGTTGTTTAATGTTTTTAATTCAAATTTCCATTCCTAAAAAAAATAGTAAAATAAAAAAAATATATTTTAATAAAAAATTTTAAAATGATGACTTGATTTAAAATTAGAATTAAGAAAATTTGCAATTTGGATGTGAATTAAAAAAAAAATGTATATAGCATCCCCAGACTTTGACTTTTACACTCTTTTAATCCAATACACTAATGCTGCAATACTGAACAGTGTGATCTAATTTGTTTGGTCTCCTCTAGTGGCCAACACTACTTGCTGCTCATGAAATCAATCCAGTGTGTCTAGAGTGCATGATTGGCAATTTAGCCTGCTTCTACTGGGACATATACAGCGCTGTGTTTGCTGTGGAACTCAAATGAAGAAGAGCGGCTCAGAGTCTCCCCCACCCAGGCGAGGCTAGCTATGATAGCTAACTCTCAGTAGCTCTTGTTTGCGCAAAACGCCAAATATGCTGTTCAAATGTCTTGCTCATAGCCAGACTAATATGCTTCTAGTAGGAAAATAACAAAATAAGTCGACTGCGTACTGCCCGTGAGACAGCTTTTCTTTAAACGAGAAACATGTTCATCCCGCCAGTTATCGACACATTCCTACCATTAACTGCCATCTACTTTCAGTGTTGCCTTTGAGGAAGACACATACCTGACCCTCCATTCGGTCTTGGAGGAGAAGGTCTGCGTCTCATAGTTGGAGGTGGTGGATGTGATGATCTCATCGCCGTGTTTGTTGACGGTGCGGGTCTGTGTGGCGGTGAGCTGCGACTGCTCTTTGGTCTGCTTCTCAATCTCAGCAATTTGCTGGCGCTGCTGCGAGGGAGCCGAAATCTCCATTCCCAGAATGATGTCACGGATCTCAGACTGGGTCAGGGAAGCCACGTTCACGCTGAGGGAGAGAAAACCGGCGTGACGTGCTGGATGTTAAATTGTTTTGTCCTGCTTTTTCTACCTAATTGTAGCAACCAAAACAACTGTAGTGTCCAATCTCAGTTATAATACTCACTTGTTCTTCTTGCCATAGTCGGCCAGAATGAGGTCTTTAAGTTGCACTTCCACCTTGATCCACTCCTCGTCCGTGAGAGTGGGCCAAATGTGATGGGGCTCAGTGATGGTCGTCTTGTCAGGTTTGAGGATCACCTTGGCACGGTCGTTATTGACATGTAGCGCTCTGAGGATCAGGATGAGTCGCGAGAAGGCCTACAGAGGGAGAAAATCCCCATGCACAAACTACTTACACAGGTGGATACGTATTCAGTTTCCTGTCACCCATTTTCATGCTTGCAAAGAAGCCCGATGGTGAAGAAAACACTACAATTTTGTTTTGGCGATAGGGAGTAAAACTCACTGTGTACGACGAAATCGTCTTAAGCCAGTCATCGTAAAGGTTGAACAGCACCATCTGCGGCTCGGTAGCTTTGAGAATCAGATCTCCAAACTTCTCTACCTTCAGACATGCCTGGAAGGGCAGCTGTAACTCAGAGCCTTTGATCACAATGTTGGGGAAGTCAAGCAAGTGGACCTGTGTAAAGAGAAGAATGGCATTACAAATATTAGGCATTGACGCTACTGGGGGGGCTCAATCCGATATCGATATGGGTCAGATATCAGCAAAAAAAAAAACATGTATCGACTTGCATGTAAAATCACTAATATGAGCGCTCCGAAACAAGCAGTCCTGCAGCGTGTTTACTTGTGCAAAGCTGGACAGCCAGTTAACATCTAAATATCCTCCAATAACTACACAAAGTTGGTCTTTTCTTTACTCTTAGTCAAGTTATTTAGGTACACATGGTAGGCTATAGGCTACTACGAACTAGTAGCTACACAACAGCTAAGCACACAATAGCACACAAGCTAGACATACATACCGTATTTTCCGCACTATTAGCCGCACCTAAAAACCACAAATTTTCTCAAAAGCTGACAGTGCGCCTTTTAACCCGGTGCGCTTTATATATGGATAAATATTAAGATTCATTTTCATAAAGTTTCGATCTCGCAACTTCGGTAAACAGCCGCCATCTTTTTTCCCGGTAGAACAGGAAGCGCTTCTTCTTCTACGCAAGCAACCGCCAAGGTAAGCACCCGCCCCCATAGAACAGGAAGCGCTTCTTCTTCTACTGTAAGCAACCACCCGCCCGCGTAGAAGAAGAAAAAGCGCGCGGATATCACCGTACGTTTCATTTCCTTTGTGTGTTTACATCTGTAAAGACCACAAAATGGCTCCTACTAAGCGTCAGGGATCCGGTTCATGAAAAGACGCAATCTCTCCATCCACACACGGATTATTATTTCACAGCAACTGATATTCCTGTGAAACGCACCGTGGATACAACGGGAGCACGTACGGTGAATATTCGCACCACAGGGAATGAGAAGTCATCCTTCACTGTGGTTCTAGCTTGCCATGCTAATGAAACTTCCACCCATGGTGATATTCAAAAGGAAGACCTTGCCAAAAGAGACCTTTCCAGCCGGCGTCATCATAAAAAGCTAACTCGAAGGGATGGATGAAGAAAAGATGAGCGAGTGGTTAAGGTAAGTTTAAGTTTACGCGAAGAGGCCGGGTGGCTTTTTTCACGCAGCTCTGTCCATGTTGATATACGTATGTTTGTGATTGCACATTTGCGTACATTTTGGGAGTGAACAGAGTTGTTAGAACGCTGGTTTTTAATATATTATTAAAGTTTGACTGACCTATCTGACTGTTTTTTTGACATTCCTTTAGCGCAGTTAGATGCGGCTTACAACACCGGGCGGCTTATAGGTGGACAAAGTTTTGAAATATGCCGTTCATTGAAGGCGCGGCTTTTAACCCAGGGCGCCTTATGGTGCGGAAAATACGGTAGTAATAAGTGTCCTTAATTGAACAATATCAAATAGTCATAGTTGCACATTACACACAGATAAAGTCTCCAAGGCAAAAGCGTATTGGGAAAAAAATCCAGTCACAAACGTGTCCGCATCATTCAACTTTAACGTCAAGAGCTTAACCTAATTATTGTGGCCAAGAAGTGTCGCCAAAAAAAACAAAAAAACAAACAGTCATCACTCCACTTCCACTTGAAGACAGCATACGTCCATTTAAGACCATTAATAATAAATAGGTGAGTTGTTGTCATTACCTACCATTGTTAGGTTTTATTTCAGCTAATCAAGCCTTTTCTAAAATTCTACATTACAATATTTTTGTTTAGTATTTGGTCTGTATTTATAGAGCGCTTTACTAAACCTGATACTAGGGCTGTGAATCTTCGAGCACCACACGATTCGATTTGATTCTTTTGTGTAAAGATTTGTTCCATATTAAAATATAAATAAATCAAATAAATTAAAAAATAGATTTGTTTTTTTAAATTGATTAAGAATCGTTAAAAATAAGAATCGCGATTAATTCCAAAGGCGTTTTTTTTTACACCCCTACCTAATACAATCCCCGAAACGCATTTAGTATACATTCACCCATTCACACACAGATGGCAGAAGCTGCTATGCAAGGCGCTAACCAAGACACATCAGGAGCAGTGTAGGTGAAGTGTCTGGCCCAAGGACACAACACCTGTGACTATGAAGGCGAAAGCTGGACACGATCCGGGAACCCTCAAATAGCTGGCCCCTCTACCATCTGAGCCACGTCGTCCCAAAATAACAAAAGCATGTATGATTCGTCTTGATATCACGTCCGATCATTATCGGTATCAGGCAATAATTAAAGCTCTTATATCGGCATATCATAATATATCGGGAGACCCATACCCAGCGCTAATAACTATTAATTAACCAAGTGTACTTTAGTGTGACAGTCTTACCTCCAGAGGGTCCAACATGCCCTTCCTGGTCACAATGATCTGCTTCGGTTGCTCTTCCACTGGGAGAGATCGGATTAAGGCGGCTACTTCTTCAGCTGTCTTCCATTTAGCCAGCTGCAAGGAAACAAATTGTTTTACCACATGCAAATTATAATGAAATGAACATTATTGATATTGGTTTAAAAATGGTATTTGCAATAGATTATGCATGAAGCCTAACATGAAAGTTTTGTTTTCACTCCCACAGAAACAGAGCTAAAAACAGCAAAGAGTCGCTTGTAGTGTTTCCTCGATTTACCAAAATGTCAGTTGTATAATGTCACATGACATGTGACATTGAGTCACGTGTCATTTTTTTTTTTTACCTGTCCCAGACGTTTCTGCCCAGCCCACACAGAAGTGTGAATGATCTTAAGGAAGAGCTGTCCCGTCCTGGGGTTGAAGATGAAAATGGCTCCATTGATGGGTTTGGTGGTCAAGTTACCTTCAAATGTCTGGTAAAAATTGAAAAAATGGATGTTAATACATTTCCTATGATGATACAATGGAACCTCAATTTACAAACCCCTCGAGTTGAGAACTTTTCGATTTACAAACTTTTAAATTGAGGCATATATGCCTTTGTGTGTAAACCATGTCTTTGTGTACGAACACTTCATTCAGTCATTCATTTCGTGTCAGGCCTGCAGGCAAAAGGCAGGGCGTGGCATTTTTGTGGGGGCAGAGCCCTCCAGGTCATTTGCTACCCAGGACGCTAATAGTCACTTCTTAGCGCTTTAGCATGTGTGCTTTTTGTGTGTTTTTCCCCTTTTGAAACATTTTGTCCATTTTGCTAACTCAAGTACCTAACTTAAGTCCCAAAAAGACAACAGACCAGCATGGAAAGAAGGGAAATGCTGTAGAATTAAAAAAAATACTATTTGCGAGGAGTACATTAAAGGCAGAAGAATCATCGAAGCAGCCTACGTACGAGAGCAAGTTTTAACTGTGATGAGACTGGACTTGTCTAGAAAAATATGCCAAAGCAGATTTATTTCACAGCGAATGGGAAGAGCTACTCTCGTTCAGTAGTGTGTCTTTCATGTCACACTCACGCACACATTGCCCGTACTCTCGTTTTCCCTGTCTGCTCCTTCTTTTACCGTCGACTCCTCCTCACGGATTTTACTTTTTAAAACCTGTTTAAAATCGTGCATTTTTTGCTGTGGCTCCAAAACTTTGGAACAATATTCCTCTTGCTATTCGGACGGCTCCCTCTTTAATGAGTTTTAAAACACGTTTTAAAACATAATTGTACCCTTTGGCATTTAAATCAGCATGAGAACTGAGTGATTTTAGTCTTTTTTTATTTTTATGTATTTTATGTTAAATCTATAGTTAAATGTTTTATATTACTGACTCTCCTTGTTGTATGTATGTCTTAACTCCTGTTGAGCACTTTGTGAAACTTTTGTTTCTTGAAATGTGCTATATAAATAAAGTAGATTGGATTGAAAATGTTAATTAATACAACAATGTTGTTAAAGTTAGGGATTTTTGTGATTTCTAATTGTTTGTGAAGGCACCATAGTGACTTCTGCATGTGTTCGCGTGTGTTGGCAGAGCAGCGCATACAGCACAGTTCAGCTTGTTTTGGCTTTATGGAGAAATTTGCTTCACTACATGAACGTTCGTAAATCGAGGTAATATCTAACATAGAGACAAACATTTAAAAGTTTAAAATTGGGAGCACAAGTCAGCACACACCTTGTGGATGGTGACTCTGTAGACATTGGTGTCATCCACAAACCAAATGATTTGGTTGGAGAAGAGTTCCCCATAGTTCTGTGAGGACAGGTAGGGCTCAGTAGGCTCTGAGGAGTAGAGTTGCAGACCCTTGCGGATACGCTCCCTCAGCACATACAGCGCAGGATTGGCCTTCATGATCTTAGCCATGGCCTGCTGGATCAAAGGCTTGCTGCCAGGGAACCAGTTTCCATAACCACTGCACAAAAAGAACACATGCAAGATGTGAGAGCTGGACAACGTCCATATTTATATTTCTCGGCTCTAATAATTGTTATCAAGTCATGCTCATTGAAGCACTTAAACCAGGGGTGTCCAAACCTTTTCCAGCGAGGGCTGCATGAATAAAAATTGAAGGCAGCGGGGGCCACTTTGTTACATTTTGTACATTAAAGATACTAAAACGAATACAACATGGGTCAATCAAAATATGCTAAACTTCTGAACACAACATCGATTTCTTAGCTTTGTATTATCAGTAACAAAGCATATTCTACATCATTTTGCCCTAAATTAGGCATTTTAAGCATAAAAATGTTTAAATTAACTAAAAATACCAATACTACAGTAGTATTGGCCACTAGACGAGACCTAAACAATGAGACTGCCCTCATCAGTATTGTGGCCACTGATTGGGTCAGGCTCGGCAGCCTTACCAACATTAGCATGCTAACTTTGCATCCAATTTTATTTTGTCTTTACAATGGTGTAGCGGGCCAAAACCAAACAAACTGCAGGCCGCACTTTGGACACCCCTTATTTAAACAACACTGACCTGTGAAGGTTGTAAGCCAAGTCGATGGCAATGAGCACCCCAGTGGGGGAAGGGTAGATGCTCATGTTATCTGTGGTGTAGTCCAAGAACTTGGCTCTTGCGTAGCGCTCAATATCATGCGAGTCATAGTCACCCCAACGCAGCTGGATGTCAATCCAGTATTTTTGGGTGGTGGTGCTGTCCATCACATCCCTGCAAAGAGTCAGACATGGAGTTTATATGAAGTTCATACCCCAGTTTCATGAGCATAGACAATCGATGAAGAGAATTGCCGAGTCATACTTTGAGTCAGCCAGCAGAGACGGCCGAGAGACGTTCCACTTGTAGGACGCAAAGAGGAGGATGTCGGCACAAGACGAGTTCATCTTGTAGGACTTCCTGGGGTGGATGGTCTCCTTCTGCACAGTCTCAATCTCAAGAGCATCGAGCTCCTGGTCAAAAACCTGAAAGCAAAAACACATTCATATCTGCACAAATAAAAGCAGGGAAATATAGCTTTCCATTCCTTATTGCTCTGTGGAGAAAAATCCTACCTGACAGAGATCCATGACAACACTCTCATGAATCTTCTGCCACAAATGAGCCCTGAAGATCTGAATGAGGGAGATCTTCAGTGTGGGGATCTTTCCGTGCATAAAGATTCCAGTCAGGTCAAGTTGCACCTGGAAACCCACATATACCTAAAGAGGGGGGAAACACTATTAGTTTGTGAAGCTTTTTACCTTCAAAATATTATTTTTTTAATCCCTACAAATAATCCTATTGTAGTTATATTTGGAACTAACATTGGCTCTGTTGATCGTGGGCGACCACCAAAGAGTGAAGCGACGGTTGGGGATTTGGTTGAGACCAGATCTCTGCGCATTGGTCAGCTTCTTCCACTTCATGGACTCTTCAAAGCCACTGGCCTTCTCCCTGTAGTCCAGAAAGACAATTGGTCAGTTTGATTTAAATTCAATATTGGGGAAAACACACACAATAAGAAAAGCCGGTGACATGAGTATAATTGATTTCTCAACATGACTCACCAGAAGAGACCTTCCCATGTGGGGAAGTAAGTGCCTCTGAAGAGAGTGTGTTCCAGGATGCCTTCCACACCACCCAGAGCCTGGATCATATCTGTGCGGTAATTGTTGAGGTTCCACAGTTTTCCATCATGCCTCTGATGGGTCCACCAGAAGGGATTCTGCTTCAGCACCTGCATTATTCCACAAAACAGATGCATCAATTTTCAGATTCACTTCAGCATTTGGTGTTAAACACAGTATGTTATCATGCAACACACGGTAATGCTGACAAGAGCTCGTTTGAACTTTGCATCGAACATGCATTTCCAGCTAAAATATCTCTCCATCATACCTGGTATTGTTTAAAGTCTGTTCTGACTCTCCAGCCTTTGTCATAGGCGAGTGTGTGTCTGTCTTTTTGGAAAAGGGTGTTGATACGCGGAATTCCTCTGTCCCATGAGTCCTCCAAATCCTCCAAAGTGAGACGCCTGGGATACAGAACACAAACTGCCATTTGTTCCACAGCTTATGACATTCTTTCCTTTGTGGTCAAGGAAAACTAGAAATATGTGGGCGTCCAGCGTTCACAATACACACGTCTAATGACTGGGGAAGCCTTTTATGAAAACATGCCCATCATGAGAACTACTTTCATAAAACACTACCAATGAGAAGAACATACCTGTTCTGTGCAATGGCCTCTTGCCTCTTGAGGGCGTACTCTGCCCACACTCTCTGCGAGTCAATGAACTCGCTTTCCCATGGCTGAATGTAACGATACAAGTTTGGAATCAGTTGGTCCTCTTCGTGACTCATTCCGGACCTGAAATGGGTGATGCCCACATCTGTCTGCTTGGACCACCTGGTGGGGAAAGAAAACAGTTTAATACCAACTTTGAAGGAGTTTAAGGATCAAGGAAAATGTGCCGGCTTACCGCAGATCAGACTGTGGAATCAGCACATGGCCCATGGACAACATGCCCAGGCCTCCCAACTCTTTGGGAGTATAGAAAACGACAGGCGGGAAGCGACTGGGCATTTTGGAGTTCAGACCGATCTTGATACGCGTCTGAATCTTGTTCTCACATTTGACCAGTAGATCCAGGAGCTCCTGGGTGTTGACCACCGCTTCACGGAAGTAGGTCATCAGACCGATGAGAGCTGTGTTCCATTTGTTCACAATCTGGAGGCAAAAACATTCGTTATGACCCTTAAGTCATTTTGACAAACACTACCTCCAATTTTTAAGACTGTACATTTTAAGGATGCACAATTTTTTATCCAAGCAGATACCGATAATTATTATTAAATCTATTACTAGAGATGCCTTGATCGGGGGCCGTTATTTGCCTTTTTCAACTGATCGCGATCGGCTGATGAGCTGCTGAGCCCAGGCGATCTTTACCACAGCTGTTTGTGTTCACATGGCTAAGGATTGTATTCACCGGAAAGCTTCCAACAAAAAGGGATACACACTCAGTCAGGGAGACAGAATTACAAGCTCTAACAAAGGCGTCGTCGAGAAGCCTCTTTCTAAAATTGTAATCCTCAACACCATGGTGCAAAATAAACTTTCTTTTACTGGAGGACTACAGGAAAGAGAATGGCTAAGCATGTTACACACACCGAGCAGGACAACACAAGAAGCTAACAGCTAAAGCATCCATGTAAAATAGGAGTGATCGATGAATATGTCAATACTATCAATACAGAGCACGCTATCAGTGTATAAACAATTAGATAGATCTTTATCTTTTTACTGTTCTTATTACAAAATCTTTATTTTTTAATCGTTTTTTGTTATTGTTGACAAATTCAGGTAGTAAATCTCTACATACAGGAGGGCTTTGAAGGCAAAACCCAATTTTTTTTTAAAAGGAAGCCAACAGACGTTTTTTTCTTTTGTTTAGTTTTTGTGCACGAGCCACTTTATTTAGTTAAAAAGTTGTATGCAGGATTCAATACCACATCTGATTTCCAACAATATTAGCTAATTTTAAATGTAATAAGGTAAGCTTGATAAAAATGTGTTACTGTTTAGTTTCTTTCTATAAAACATTTTAAAAATTCTACCAGCCACTCCCGAAAGAGACAAACGGTAGAAAATGGATGGGTGGATGGATAATCTGTCAAAATATCGGATCGGGATATTAGGCCAGAAATGTTAATCGGGACATCCCTATTTATTATACTTAAAATGTTGTTTTAACTCTAGTTTGTACACATCTAAGGTGGATTTGACAAATGGTACATGTAGATTTGTCCTAACCAAGGACGACATCACTACTATGGTTGGGATAACACAACCATCCATAAATCAGTAGTGAAGCTTAAGTCCTTATTTCCATCAATCGGTGTATGCAGTGGGGCAATCACGTATTTTGCAAGCAAAAACATAAATTTGAAAAAGCTTGGAAGTACAAACTGTGGGTCCTAGTGGTTTACTAGCTCACAAAAGCCTGTATCTTCACCAATAATAAAGGGCTTGTCGTCCAGCGCCATCACTTCAATGACAAAATCACAGATCGTTTTATCCTTCAAGTTGTCTCTTTCATACCTAGGTTGCAACCCTTTGGAGATTCCGTCAACTAAAACTACCACAAAAATAAATGACTAATGTGTGACTAAAACTAAGTATTCTCATCCAAAGGACAGACTAAAACTAAGATGTCTGCCAAAATCAACAGCTTTGGAATTAAAATATCCACAGACCTTTGTAAAAGTGGTTGAGCCAGAGGCCATCAAGATCTGGCGCACTCTGTTGTGGAAGCGCTGCATTGATTCATCATCCACACGCAGGAAACACTGAGCTGTCCTCTCTTTGGTAACCTAAACATGCAAATACACAAAAGCAACGATGCCTTTAACACCGCATTGGTATGGTGGCCACAGCATTTTGGGTCTGTGGAAGGTAAAAAGCTGGTACTGGTCAATGAAGGGAAGGAATTTCTTTACCTCATTCTGCAAATTCCAGACACCGTCCTTATGGGTGAACTCTTCATAGCTTGTTCGACATTTGGGCAAGATGCGGCACTCAAATCCACACATGTTGAAGAGCAGGTTGGGATTGTCTTTGCTGTAGACGGACACAAAGCTGTTCTCCCACTGGACTGTGGTCACAGACCTTGGCAGGCGGTTCTTGATGTCCCAGAACACTGCACGCCCACTGAGACGAAAATGAAAAGACTTATAGCCAAATTTTTGACTAGTTTGAAATACATAGTGGTATAAATCAGAGGCAGACGACTCACAGATTGACATCGTGCTTCATCAGCCTCATGCGGGCATCACGGGGCCAGCACTTCTTGTTGTTGTAGCCCACAATGTTCTCATTGTTGGGGTCAGGGTGCTCCGTCAGATACCGCTGAATGAGATCCCGAGCCTCGTCAGCAGAAAACCTGATGAAGTCACAAGAGAATATTTACACAAATATGCAACTAGCCAAGAGTAAAAAAGGAAACACTCATTTTGAGAGGTTTCATTTTCAAACAACATTCTAACCTGAAGAAGATGTGAATGCGGTCGATGTAGCGGCAGTACAGCCTGATGGGGTGGGCGCTCTCTGTTGCTGTGTCTTGGAAACTGAGGAAGTCGTTGGGCATCTGAGGGGGACCTGCCATCTCGCTGGCTCGGTGCAGACCTAGCACTAGTAGATCCATAACCAGACCATAGTACTGTACAATGAATGAGGCAAACTGGAGTCCCCGGATGATGCCGTAAGAGTTTGTGTGATTCATGTCCTAAAAACAATGATAAGAAAATGCTCGCTTACTTTTTGTATTGCATTACAAATGTGATAACAGAAAAATAATTAGGGATTATTTGATATCTTCAACAAGGAACTGTACTTTTTGCAAATTTTGCCTATCATTCACAATCCTTATGTAAGACAAAAACACATTTTTCTTTTTTTATGCATGAAAGTATGAGGTGGCTAACAATGCAGCTAATTAGAGTACACTATTGCGCCCGTAAAGCAATCTAAAAAAACATCCAAAAACCACCAACAATACTCCATTTGCATCTTGTGACCTGAATATTAACCAAGTATTAGCAATATTGTTATTATAAGAGTTAACGTACACATTTTTTTTTAGCACCGCCGTGATCACAGAGAGCTAACTAGCTTACGCAGCTACACTATCGATAATATGAGCTGGTGCTGCATCGCCACTGAGCTAATGAAAGTTAATTCTAGATTATAAATCATGCCTCTCACCTGGATAGTAGAAGGTTGTGATCATAAACCAAGAAGTTGGTCAACTTTGACATTCAACTTATCTTTTTTTTAACCTGCTTTAGGATTATAAAGAATTATTCATCTAAATGGGAATATGAGAACATCCTTTTTGTCGGCATCCCAGTAAGAGCTGACCTTGTACAGTAAGTGATTGTTTTATTATGTTTGTAGCTTGTATATCTTGTTTAGCACTTGGCAATACTGCTACATGATGCTCAGTGTTTCACTAAAGCTGGATCAACTTATCACTCAGCTTTTAAAACCTGTAGCTCATCCTGTATATTCACGCTAAAAATAGGGTTCTGGATCATCGTTTGTTCAAAAGTAGTCTTTGTTATCTCTTATGAAGTCTGCCATGATTAGTAGTGTTGTTAAAGGGAAAAGCAAACGTGACGCCTCTGTGAAATTAACATCGCCGTATGCTGAATGACAAACATACATAAATATTGTTGGATCAATAGGGACGACTGTACATTTTAATGACTTTACTGCAACTCCTGCATCACAAGAACAACGACTCACTTTCGCCGAACAACAACGTCATTCACACATGCGCAGAGACAAATGTAGCTCCTAACAAATATTACATGTTATTATGAATCTGCCGGTTACTACGTTACATATAGGTTGTATTTACCCGATGTCACAACCGGCTCATTTAATACTTTACGTTTTGGGCGCATTTTGCCTTTCTTGAAGAAAAATGCCCTATGCTTGATTGTTTTACGAACCGTTCAAATCGCAAAAAGTATAAAAGTTTCTTCAGAGTTCCTCAAGAGGAGAAGGGCGAAAAATTTCAAGATTTTACGAAAAGACGAGAGGCACGCACTCCAGTCCAAGAAGGCAGAGTCGAAAAATGCACAAATTTGCAGTGATCACTTTGTTAAAGGTTTGTTTGTTATACTTTTAACTTCTAGTATTTCCCATTTAATTATTATCTTGATATTATTAGTATTTTATCTTGTTTCGACGTTCTTAAAATGCATGATTGCAGTTGAAGTAAGGCAGCAAACATGGCTGTAGACGCAAAGTTAAATCATGAATTGCAACCTTACCCGAGCACACGATGCATGATTTATCCGGGAGAATCTTGATACCAATTTCTTTGACCCAGCCACACACAAAGAGGTTGTAGGCCTGTGTGCTTTTCCAAATTTTCATCAGGTCTGTCGTGTACCAGATAGTTCGACATGTCTGGGAACGCGACCGACGGATAATCTATGAGGTCACTCGACAAATCTTTTTTTGATAACGTATAGGGATAGATTCCATTGCATACGCGAGGCATTCAATCGATCGCAACTGGACTGTTGGGTTCGCCTCTTACCCAAGTAGGCTTCATCAATGTGTTCCAGATGAATGAGACATTCCATTGCAGAGTTTGCATTTTTTTTTGCTCGTATTTGCTTTTAGTGGTAAGACATAGCCCTTGCATACTCAGTTCGTACTCGGTTTTCTGCAAAGTTGCCATGTTGGTTTGATGGCCCACTACTTCGTTAATTTTGGTTTAAAAGTCACGTGACTGAATACAACCTATATACTTACAGCGTGTATATATAACGATGGAGGTTTTTGATGTTTTTAGAGCGCTTTTTAGGCGGAATAGAGCGACTTAAATTACCATTAATGTTAGACTTAGACTTCCTTTATTGTCATTCAAATTTAAACTTTACAGTACAGATAAGAAGGAAATTTTGTTTATTCACGAGTTAGAATGCAAAAAAAAGGAAATGTGTTCTTCAAAAAACTGCAGTTCCTTTTTAAAATGTATTAAAAATCAGTTTACCTTGTAGTTGATGACCACATTGTTCTTGGCCGTCATGTAATCAGCAATGTTGTGGTCCACAATAAGACGTAGCAGCCTGTTAAGCAATGTCAGATCTATCTTCTCGTACATCTTCTCATAGCGAGATTCCAACATCACATTACACTCTCCTTCTGTAGTTTCCCAGACATCTTGCAAGTTGTTAACGCCTGCAAACATTCAAAAGGATAGGATTAAAAATATGATCTGTATTGAAGATTTTAAACATTGTTTATGTAATGGCAGGGGTCCGACCTTGGCACCACTTGTAGACGAGCAGTGGAGGTGGCTCAGTGTCGGCTGGTTTGATCCAGGGTGGGAACAGCCGTCTCTTGTCAGCTTCATACCACAGATACTGATCGAGGTAAGCGTCTGTGATCTTCTCCAGGGGTTCCACGTCGTACACCGGCACCAAGTGGCTGTACAGGTCCATGAACTCGATCCCCACCTGTACAAAACAAGAACAGTGTGATGAAGGCCAATGCAACAAAGCTTCTGATTAGCTCCTCAAAAACCTCTGTCAAGAATGAATGCATAGCAGGCCAACATTTGGTGTTAGCAATCCAGTAGATCTCCCCCCCATATTTGCGAGTGTTGACTATTTCGATATAACATTTTTTATTTTACTTAACTCCCAACAAATAAATAGCAAGTAAAATTTAGCACTGTCGAATCCAATAATTGCCACTGCAATAATCCACGGTTTATAGCTGTTATTTGGTTCTGGACATGACCACAATAAATGAATTTCCAACAGGTAAGAATATCTATAACTTTTATACGTTCATAGCTAAAGCATACATAACACTTTACTAGCTTCTAAATACATTTGACAACATAATGAGAGCCCTCTACTCATGGAATAACAACAATGCTAATGTTAGCATGCTAACTTTTGAAGTTAATTTTGCAGCCGTACTCCTCAGTCATACTTGATACATGCTAACTGTTACCATGCTAAGGTAAACATGCGCCTGTGGTAGAGTGGTTGGCCCCCGATCGATCCGCAGTCCCCTTGTGACCATGTTGAAGTATACCAAACCCCCAGTGGCTCCTGATGTCATCAATAGGTGAATGTAGTATTAGTGTCAAAGCCCTTAGATTACCTTGAAGGTAGAAAAGCGTGTTACCCTTACCCATTAGTCACCTTTCCACTCTTTGAATCTAATATAGTAATGCTGCCTGTGGCCTGAAGCTGAGCCAGTCAGTCAGTCAGTGACCACGATACTGAACCGCATGATCTGATTGGTTTGGTCTCATCAAATGGTCAATATAACTGTAGTATTGATATTTTTAGTTCATTTAGCCATGTTTATGCTTGAAAAGGCTTCATCTATGGGAAAATGTAGAATGTGTTTTAAAAAACCCTAAAAATCAGCAATGTGGTGAAAACGCAAGATTTGAAAACACGATGCGGCGAGGAACAACTGTGCTCAGATTTTTGGAAGAATCTTAGCTTTTATAAATAACAATAATAATAATAATAATAATAAGCACTTACAATGCAACTTGTTAATTTTATATTCATTTGACTGCTTATTTATATGCTCTGTAAATACAAAAGTGTATGTTGTAATAAAAACTAGATAAATTAGTTTACATCATTAAAAACATGATGAATTACAAAAAAAAACCCAGCTAGTTTTAACGACTACTCAAATAAACTGTTATGGAGTCATTTTCAGAAAGACTTGTAGTATCTGAAGTATTTTTTTTTTTTTTTTTGTAAATTTTGTAGTCATTAGATAAACAGTTCTAATCAATTTCTATATTACTTAAAATAAAACTGGTTGTGTTTAAAAAAAAAAAAATCTACCCAAACATTTAATAAAGTTAAATACAAATAAGGCAAGAATAAGCAAAGGACGGCGTGGCGAAGTTGGGAGAGTGGTCGTGCCAGCAATCTGAGGGTTACTGGTTCGATCGCCAGCTTCTAACAACCTAGTCACGTCTGTTGTGTCCTTGAGCAAGACACTTCACACCCTTGCCCCTGATGGGTCGTGGTTAGGGCCTTGCATGGCAGCTCCCGCCATCAGTGTGTGAATGTGGAAATACTGTCAAAGCGCTATACAAGTATAACCCATCTTACCATTTTTTTTAAAGTATTCCACACTTCTCTTTTCTAAAGTAAATCTGTACATCAGACACGGGCATCTACATCAACAATATGATTTGCCTGAGTGGCTGGACAGAACAGATTAGATCGATTTGTGATTTTTTAGGCCGATAATCGTTACAAATAAGAATCGTGATTAATTCAAAAATCTATTTTTGTGACACCCCTAGTGGTCATAGATCTTTCATATGACAGGTGTGTTCTGTTTTAAGTACCTATAGTAAAAATACAATTTTGCTATATGGTGTTCTGCTGCAAAAATATTTTTGGGTCAGGTCAACCGGTTAAAATCTATTGCTAACTTATTATAAACACATACAAATTATTTTTACAATTAAATTGGCAAACTTATCTATTTTCTAGTCTCACAAAAACGTCACAATTCAGGACATTTTTGAGTCAGTCAGGCTGTTGGTAGACAAGTGCAATTTACGAATGTATGTCGAGCAGGAGTAAAAACAATGGATTGGTCCTGACCTCTTTGAAGGCTCGCTGGGTGAGCAGGTGACGCTTGATCCTGGACAAAGCCTCGTGGGGATTGTCATAAGCCTGCTCTATCAGACCCAGTTCTTCTCTTTGAGACTGGTTTAAGCGAGACTTCACACTAGGACACACATTGTCAAAAGACACATACATTAAGGCTTCTTTTCAGGGTGCAATGACCACAGCTGTTGAATGTTTGTTTACCTGTAAGCCTCTTTGAGTCTCTCCAGGGCCAGGATGAGCAGCTTGGTGTCGTGTTTATATGACAGTGGTGGGAAGGGGATGGGTGAGAACCGTCGACTCTCCAGCCAGTGAACAGTTGTGGTGTAGATGGCTACAGCTTCCTCAGCTGTGATGTAGGGGCCATCCTGTAGGCAAATCATAATAACTATTTTCACAAATATATATACATTTTTTTAGCAGTTTGACATCAACTGAAGGTTTTGTGGGAATGTTTGTAATATTGATATGTACATATAAAAAACTAACTTGACCCTTGAATTTAATTCAAAGCAATGTCTGAATGGCGACATATTCGCTGCTGCTGCAGCTAGTGATAAAGAGCTGCCATTAAATTCAATATTCCTCCCACTCTTACGCACAGGCAAGCAGTCCAATGCAAGTGCGCCTATGTAAGAGGATTCCCCCCCCAAAAAAAACAATACGCTTTTTGTCCAAACAACTTACCTTCAGGTAGTTGTGCTGTCTCTCCTGCTCAGCTTTCAGATACAGACGAGTCAGTCTTCCCAGGTTCTTTTTGCAGACCGTCTTGTCAACGGTGGCTCCGCGACGGATTCGCTCGCGGTTGTAGTGGGCCGTGTTGGTCCACCAGTCGGCTTTGGCTTTCACATAACGCAGGATCATGTTCTCGATGGGTGTTGGCAAGCCGGGCACCTGTAGGGAAAAGAGAAACGATACATCTTTAGTTTTACGTTCCCTTTGTTCCATCTTCAGCACGACAATGGCTTGTTATGTACCAACCTTCCAGGGGATGTTGGCCTTCCAGCACCTCCACGACTCACTGAGATGCTGCAGAATGGTCCTGGCCTTGTTCTGTTTAATGCCCTCGGGCATCATGTCTAGGATGTCGTGCATTACAGCAGCACGCAACTCCAGATCAAAGTGAGACTCCACGCGCTGTTTGGTTACGGTCTTGGCCACACCCTTAGAGTGACGCCCTGTTGGCAAATTTAAATTAAAAAAATTACAAGTAGTTCACACATAGAATGCAAAATCCATTGTCTAAATATTGACAGTAACCACAGTTATAGCAAAACTCTCTGCAACATTTTAGATTTGTGTTTGCCTCTTGGGACGAATCTAGTTATACATTCTGTTATGTGGTTGAATACTGTATCATTGTTCATTTAGGATTGAACACAACAAAAATATGGCTCACCTTCAAACTGTCTGGCCAGTAGATTTCCAAGCCACCTCTCCAGCAGGGGAGTGATGCCCCTCATGAAGAAAAGCCACACCCTCCATCCAGGCGCCCAGAAGCCACAACCTGGCCCCTTGCCTACGGGACCCTGATTAATCACAATAGCCAAACATGAACTCAAAATTCTACAATTAAAACATGCAGCGATGGATTTGAGACAATTTGAGTGTTGTGGTAAATACATCATGTGAAACATCTAGGAATGCACCAATTAACAGTACTAATGATAATCGATTAGTATTACCATTTTAAATTGAAATGATGGAAAAACCTTGATTGATAACGGCACTTGATTAACTCACGGACTAAATGGCACAGCTCGCTTGTTTAAATGCTAACATGAAAACAAGAAACATTAACATCCTTCCACGTTAAACGACATACCCCAAACATAAACTGCTTGCTAGTGTTACCATATCGGAGTTATTTTGCAGAAATATGGGGAAAAAACTACAAAAGCACACTGTGTTACAAAGAAGTTCAGTGAGAATAATACATAAAGTTGGATATAGAGAACATTCAAACCCTGTATTTTTTTAATTGAAAATATTGAAATTCCACGACATAGTGAATTTGCAAACAGTTAAATTATGCACAAAGCAAACTATAACCTGCTAGCCAAGAACGTACAACAATTCTTCCCAACAAAGGAAGAAATATAACTTAAAAGAAAAATTTAATTTAAAACATTTGTATGCACGTACAACACTTAAAACCTTTATTATGTCAGTATGTGGAATTAAATTATGGAATGGATTAAGCAGATAAATTAAACATTGTACTAATATGATCCAATTCAAGAAACTGTTCAAACTCGAAGTGCTTACAAAGTACAAAGAAGAAGAAACATGATAAACATTCTGAATTAATTGATAATCTTATTTATCTCACCATATGAAATACAACTTACTTCACTAATTATTATTTAATGTTATTACTTATGGAGTATATTGTGAAATAATTGAGAACAGGAAGTGAACAAAAGTGTTAGCAACTGCTATGTAAAGAAAAAGGGTTAGGATTAAATAAACTCTGCTACTTCCTACTCCTTTTCGAACATGTTGAAAAGAGAAACTGGAAATTGTGCTGTATCTCGTTGTAATTGTACGCATGTTCTAAATAAACTCAAATTCAAAAATGATTGCACATAACACATTGCTGTCTGAGTAACTAATAGATTCAAGTGTGCACATTAAGCCTACAAACTGTGGTCTCTAAGAACAGAGTGATTGTTCAATACTCCAAGGAATATGAGAAGTGTTTTTACAAGGCGTTCAAGGACCGCTGAACAAAGGACAACACAAGGCCCTACAGAAATAATAATAATATATATTTAATTTGTTACACACTTTCCATTAAAAAAAATTGGCAGTTCGACCCATGAGATGGATAAATTATTAAGACAACACTATAAAGATTTCAGTGTCTGAAAGTATTTTTTGAGCACATTTAACAATACAGACCGCAATAACAACTGATCATTTTGGTCACGACACTTGTGATATTTTCATATCCTTACATCCCGAGAAACGTCTCAATTTAAAAAAATACAAATAATACTTACAGTATTGAAGCGGTAGTAGATAAGATGCTTCAGATCTTTGCACATCCGGATTTGTCTCATTAGCTTGTACTTGTAGCGGTACATGCCAGTCAGCTGTCCCACATGAGCGAAGATGTACTGCAGTCCATCAGACAACTATAAAAAGAAGTAATATTGAGAATTGGCTTATTAATTCATTTGGTTGGGTCTTAAAATAATGCACAATTATCCAATGGTTAACAAAAGTACAGAAAATATACACTAATATGACCTGGAAGGCATCCACATTTCCCAGTCTGTACTGCACATGGCTGTCCACCACCAACTTGCTGAGTCGCAACACCTCTCTGCAGAGGTGGAAAGCGTTGCCAAACCTAGACTTTTTGCGTTCCTGGAAGGGAAACCAAGTGTCAAGTAGTTCTATAGGATTATATAGTGCTAATGACAAAGGTTTAAGTTTGTACCTTTGTGGTCAGTGTTTTGACAGGCTTCAAGTTGAAGTTGTAATCAAGATGCAGGTAGTTGAGGTTCTTGCGATGGATAAGCAGATTGAGCATGTTGTAGCCCTGTCGGCAGACCTGCAGGCCCACCTCCACCCAGTCCAGCTTGGTGGACTGAAAGAACTTGGTGGCCTTGAAGGAGCGGAACAGGTACCTGGAAGCCAAACAACATAGTTCTTAACAGCAAATCTAGGATGATGAACAAAACAAAGGCTTAAAAGAAGAAATCTAAGTCTGTAAAAAGAAAATCAAAACAAAAATGCCACACCTCTTTTTCTGGGCCTTGGGTGGTCTATGTTTGAGAGCATTGAGAACATAGTACTTGAGCAGTTTCTGATAGGACACGCGTACTTTCACCGGCTGTCCAGCAGGGCAGTGCTCACGGTACCTGTTGAAAATAAAAACCTCTCTTAAAAAAAAGATAATTTTTTTTGATGACAATTATTAACATGTTGGCCTGCTTACCAGTTTTTGATCAGAGGGATATCGATGGCTCTTCTGGTGCGACCTGAACGAAGATTAAAAGGCCGTGGCGCCCAAAGCAGCGCGATGCCATTGGCGGTGTTGTCAGTGTAGAGTGGCGTCTCCTTCAGGAAGGGCTCCACATACTCGGGAAGCTCAAACTCCTCGTCGTCATCTGGTAGAGGCTCTTGACTCTGAAAAGAAGCAGGTAGCAACAATGACAATATGAGACATTAAATCATCACACTGAGGAGCAAACTAAAAATTACTTATCAGTTCCTTTACATAAACAATATTTGACTGATGGCAGACCTAATGCAACTGCAAACGGCCATAAATAAAAGCCACCATTCATTTTAATATTCCTCCAATTGTTACGCACAGGCAAGCAGACCAATGCAAGTGCGCCTTTGTAAGAGGACTTGATCAGTGAACTAAAGCAACAGATAGGCTCCCAAGAACAAGGTAGGGATGCACAATATTAAAAATGTGCCCGTTAACCACCGAAACCGGATGTTGTGATGATGTAAACTATATGCACAGAATGTCAGCGTCGTGGGCGTACGTTAATACATCTGAGATATTCAGGGACAGAGATTTACAAAAAGTTTAATGTGCATAATTTAAAGAAAGTCGCGCTCTTTCAAGTGTGACAGCCAAACTTGCCGCAGTGTCCAAACATGAGTACAGTCTTTAAATAAGTACAAGTCAATAACAGGCTTGGCGAAGTTTTTAGAAACTTAAAAAATTCTCAACAAAGTACATTGTACAATAAGCAGCAACAATTGAAAAATAGAGCAAAATTATGTAAGAAAAAATATGTTAAAGTTGTTTAAGAGATTTGTTTTTCCATTTGTATGTATAATTTTTTTGTTGCCATTTTAAAGAAAATATATGCATCATCGCAGATTATGCAAATAATATGATGTCATATTGACCACTCCACTAGCCACAGGTATGCTGGCAAACCAGGGGAAACACTGCTAAATCTTGTGTGTATCTATATATATATATATATATATATATATATATATATATATATATACACACACATACATACGTGTGTGTATGTATGTATGTGTATATATACATACATACGTGTGTGTGTGCGTATATATATATATATATATATATATATATATATATATATATATATATATATATATATATATATATATATATATACATACATAAAAATCAATTATCGTTATCCGGTGTGAAGTACTGGAAATGTATCGGTATAGGTTCAAATTTCCATTATCGTGCATCCCCAGAACAAAACATTGTGTTAAGTTGTTGTCTATAGAAGACACGAGACGCACACTTACCTTGACTGAATGTCTGTGTGAAATAGGGTTGATCAGTGGATCAAAGTAAAACGCTGGAAGATCTGGGTCCTCGGTCTTGATGAACACCACATTGGGTGTATGGTACCTGCATACGAATCAACAACCTCTTTTTACAACCAACAAGAAACAAATTAAGTATAACTATTCATAAAATATATAACATACAGGGTTTCCCCTACATGTACAATATTTTTCGGACTATAAGGCGCACTTAAAATTCTTTCCTTTTCTCAAAAGTCAACAGTGCGCCTAATGTACGTAATAATTCTGGTTGTGCTTACCGACCTCAAAGCTTTTTTATATAGTACATGGTGTATTAAGTGTGATCAGTAGATGGCAGTCACACATAAGAGATACATGTGGACTGCAGGTTGACTGATGCGTGGTTAGTAGAGATGTCTGACAATATCTGACTGCCAATATTATCGGCCGATAAATGCTTTAAAATGTAACATCGGTAATTATCGGTATCGGTTTCAAAAAGTAAAATTTATGACTTTTTAAAACGCTGCTGTGTACACGGACATAGGGAGAAGTACAGAGCGCCAATAAATCTTAAAGGCAATGCCTTTGCGTGCCGGCCCAATCACATAATATCTACAGCTTTTCACACACACACAAGTGAATGCCATTCATACTTGGTCAACAGCCATACAGGTCACACTGAGGGTGGCCGTATAAGCAACTTTAACACTGTTACAAATATGTGCCACACTGTGAACCCACACCAAACAAGAATGACAAACACATTTCGGAAAAACATCCGCACCGTAACACAACATAAACACAACAGAACAAATACCCAGAACCCCTTGCAGCACTAAATCTTCCGGGACACTACAATATACACCCCCAAGCTGCTGTTTTGCATAATAATTTGATGTTTCATTGAGAATATAGACATTACACAGGGCCCTGAAAAATCTGTCAAAATGTTTTAACAAGACTTTGGTAAGCTACGAAGCAGCACAACTTGATGGAACAAGGAGCATTACGGCTACCGTAGTCAGACGTGTTGTGCTTCAACATACAAGTATTATTAGGGTGTGCGTATAAGGACCCCAAAATGCACTTATTAGGAGACATTATTTGGCGTTTTGTTTCGACCTATTATGCAAAACTAACTTTTCTTACTTATTGGTTCCTGCTGATGGGTATTTGGGATCTGCATAAGTTCCGAAAACGTGCGCATGTCCGCAATTGTAGCCCGCATTGTAGTCAATAAGCTCCTTTTTCTCTATTCTCTTGTTGTGGGTGATTCATCCTGTGCGATTGTCATTTCTGATATAAAGTAGCATACAGTTCTAACGTATATCTGTCAGTGGCCTCGCTATGGAAGTGCTAAAAACTACCAGTACAACCAAGATGATGGGAAGAAGACGCTGTCGAAGTTCACCCTGGTAACTAAACGGGTTGAAGATGGTCTGTAAAACATAATCTATGCAACATTTTGACCAAAGAACCATCATTACATCACAAGGAAGTGTTTTAAATGTAGGGGGTACAAATCATATGACCCCTTTAAAGTGCCTTTTGTGAGAAAATAAACCTCAGTAAACCCGCTCATCGGCAGTGCACCTTATAATCCAGTGAAAAATTTGGTAATTGATCATGAAAATTGCTTCTTACCAGGTGAGGTGAACATGGTGTGGCAAGTTGTTGTACAGGTAGGGGAATGCGATTTTGTACTCCGTCCTGATAGGCTGCCTGATGATGATCTTGTTGATGTCATTGAACTCATTCCAGTCTTCATCCCTTAGGGAAGAAAACAGAAAAACATTAAGTCGAGCACTTTTTTTTTGCTGGGAGATGTGCAGCAAGATATGCGGATGGTCCTTACTGGAGGTTAATGTCTCGGACGAGTGGCTCAAATTTAGGCCCCCCTGGTATGGCCATGTTTAACGCCTTGGAAGTAAAAAAGGCCTTAAGGTCAAACAGGTAGAAGTAGTTGAAATCCACCAAGTCTGTTAGCAGCTGGTTGGCCAAGCGGTACAGAGTGGACATCATGGGAAGTGTGAACTGCCAGCGACGGTAAGTGGTGCCGTTTACAAACCTGAAACAACGTGAGGTCAGTGCATTGTTTGCAAATAACCCAAAAAGATGTCAAGAGGTCCTTACTTTAAAGTGTCTTTGAGGGGCTGGTGCTCGTACAGCCATTCTGCTACTGAACCGTCCTCCTCTTGATCCATCTCCATTTGAATGGCCTCCAGGGGTTCTACGTCCAGGATATTGTCTGCGTAATCCAGCGGCGGCTCCTCGTCGTCGAACGGCGGGAAGCGCATCCTTTTGAAGTGTCGACGGTCACGCTTCTCTCGACGCATCATGATCCACATGGTGCTAAGAGGGAATACAGGGAAGTACGTCAATCGCCACGCTCAACTTTGTGTGCGAAATGCATCCTTCTTACCCCCACTGGGCGATGTAGACTGGCTCGATGACCCATGGTATTTCATTCACAAAAGAAATGGCCCCAGTGATGTGGTAGAGGACTGGCACGTCTCTGATCTGTTCCCAGGGCATTGGCATGTTCTCCAGGAGTTTCAGAACTGCATGGGGCATGTACTTGAGGGCACTGTGTAGAAAACAATTATATTAACCAAAACAAGAAGCTTGAGGACATACATTAGATTCTGAAGACCAGGGGCCGTATTTATCAAGCATCTTAGAGTGCCATTTTACACTTAAGTCCTGAGAATTTGCGAAATTTAGTCCTACTCTCAAACTTAAGAATAAAAGCTATCTATCAACTTTCTTAAGTCTAAGAATCACTCCTACTCTCCACGATATTTAAGAGACCTTCAGGGATGTCCTAAGTGGTTAGGAGTTGCCAGCGGGGGATAGCACTGAGGCGAGAGAGACGTGCGCAAACGTTCAGGGAGCGGAAGGATGTCCTGGCTTTGTTTGATGACAAGCAGCTGATCAAACGGTATCGTTTAGACCAGTGGTTCTCAACCTTTTTTCAGTGATGTACCCCCTGTGAACATTTTTTTAATTCAAGTACCCCCTAATCAGAGTAAGGCTGAAACGACGCGTCGACGTCATCGGTTACGTAAATACGCCGACGCCGTTTTTGTGCGTCGGCGCGTCGTATATTTACGTCACACTACTGTCATGGCGGAGCGCAAAGCAGACGATTCGAGCGAGGGGAAAAAAGCACGCCAAAAGTCGTCAAAAGTGTGGGAGTATTTCAATAAACGGCCTAATAATGTTGTTGTATGCACACTGTGTCGAGCGGAAATGGCCTATCATAGCAGCACAACGGCTATGAACGAACATTTGAAAAGAAAACACCCAACAGCGTTCTTGCCATCACCATCAACTAGTCAATCGTCCGCGTGCGTATACGTTGTCATCATTACACAAAAACATGAATGTGTCATTTGTATCTGCGTTGTGAATTTATAAACTAAAGCACCGTTTCGCTCTGAGAGGCGCGTTTGGCGTGCCTGTTCAGTGTTTACAAAGACGCGCTCCTCTTTAACGCTGTGGAGAGGCGGCGGCGAGCGGCGAGCGCCGGGAGCGACGCCGCAATCGTGCCCAGGTGCGCGATCCGCGCACCTGGGCACGATCATCCAATCTCCTCTCGCTGAAGAAAAGGGGAGCAGCAGAGAGAGAGGGAAGAGAGACTGGAAGGAGCCAAAGTGAAGCTGACGTGGAGCGAGAGAGGAGGAGAGACAGAGACAGGGGACGACGAGCGAGGAAGAGGAGCCGAAAAGCGAGGAAATAAAGAGAAAAGAGTTGGAAGAGAAAAGACTTTGTGTAAAATTAAAAGATTGTAAACCTGACAAAGCCGTCTGGCGTTCAGTCTGTCGGTCCTGAAAGAACCCCACGGCACAAGACGTGTCACAAACGCTAACGTTAATTAGTTGTGCAAATACCTTTTACAACATTAACAGTTACATATACTATGTACAAACTAACAATTAACTTTCACTTTAATCATACTATCATTGTTGTGTTATTAAGCAAAATAAGCAATACTTTTACTTTTGTTGAAATGTTTACACTGTACACTTTTTTGTATTGGATGTTTAGCTTTATTTTTGCACATTTTAGCAAATAAGCAATACCGTATTTTCCGCACTATAAGGCGCACCTAAAAACCACAATTTTTCTCAAAAGCTGACAGTGCGCCTAATAACCCGGTGCGCTTTATTACGATTCATTTTCATAAAGTTTCGGTCTCGCAACTTCGGTAAACAGCCGCCATCTTTTTTCCCGGTAGAACAGGAAGCGCTTCTTCTTCTACGCAAGCAACCGCCAAGGAAAGCACCCGCCCCCATAGAACAGGAAGCGCTTCACCCGCCCCCATAGAACAGGAAGCGCTTCACCCGCCCCCGGAAGAAGAAGAAAAAACGCGCGGATATCACCGTACGTTTCATTTCCTGTTTACATCTGTAAAGACCACAAAATGGCTCCTACTAAACGATCCGGGTCATAAAAAGACGCAATCTCTCCATCCGCACACGGATTACTACCGTATTTCACAGCAACTGAACCGCACTGTGGAACGGGAGCACGTACGGTGAATATTCGCTCCACAGGGAATGAGAAGTCATCCTTCACTGTGGTTCTAGCTTGCCATGCTAACTTCCACTCATGGTGATATTCAAAAGGAAGACCTTGCCAAAAGAGACCTTTCCAGCCGGCGTCATCATAAAAGCTAACTCGAAGGGATGGATGGATGAAGAAAAGATGAGCGAGTGGTTAAGGGAAGTTTACGCGAAGCGGCCGGGTGGCTTTTTTCACGCTGCTCCGTCCATGTTGATATATGACTCTATGCGCGCCCACATCACAGATGGTGTCAAAAAACAAGTGAAGCACACAAATACAACACTCGCCGTCATTCCGGGTGGATTAACCAAAGAACTCCAACCGCTGGATATTGGTGTCAACAGGGCATTCAAATCACGACTGCGAACTGCGTGGGAAAAATGGATGACCGAAGGCGAACACACCTTCACTAAGACGGGCAGACAACGCCGGACAAGATACGCCAACATCTGCCAGTGGATTGTAAATGCCTGGGCAGATATTTCTGTCACAACTGTGGTCCGAGCTTTCCGGAAGGCAGGATTCACAGAACTGCTGCACAACAACAGCGACACTGAATCCGATGATTTCGAAGAGACGGAGCCCGCCATTTTGGAAGCCACGCTAGCGCAACTTTTCAATTCGGACACCGAAGACGAAGAATTCGAAGGATTTACCGGTACGAATGAAGAATAACTTCAGAAAGTGAGCGCTATGTTTATTTTGTGTGTTGTGTGTTGTGACATTAACGTTCGAGCAACATTACCGGTATGTTGCTATTGCTCTACACCATTTTGAATTTTACTATGTTTGTGATTGCACATTTGTACATTTTGGGACAGAGTTGTTAGAACGCTGGTTTTCAATATATTATTAAAGTTTGACTGAACTATCTGACTGTTTTTTTGACATTCACTTTAGCGCAGCGTTTTTTTGACATTCACTTTAGCAGCGTAGGCGCGGCTTTTAGTCCGGGGCGGCTTATTGGTGGACAAAATTATGAAATATGTAATTCATAGAAGGTGCGGCTAATAATCCGGTGCGCCTTATAGTGCGGAAAATACGGTACTTTTACTTTTGTTGAAATGTTTACACTGTTACAGAATATTTCCGTTTTGCACTTTTTTGTATTGGATGTTTATCTTTATTTTTGCACATTTTAAAGCAAAATAAGCAATACTTTTAATTTTGAAATGCTTATACTATTGCAGAATATTAAGATTTGCACTGGATGTTTACTTTTATATTTGCACATTAAAAAGCAAATAAGCTACTTTTAATTTTGTTAAATGTTAAAAGTTTTAAATGTTTACATTGTTACAGAATATTTTGTCATGTTGTTGTCAATGTTGACTGAGTGGCCATACTTTTTTTTTTGTAAATAAAAGCCATGCCTTTTGAAAAAACTGGCCTACATTTATTTTTTCCTCTTCATTTTAAATTAAAAAAATAATCGGTAAAAGGAAACAGAATCTATAGATTAATCGGAAAAAAAATAATCTATAGATTAACCGATTAATCGAAAAAATAATCTATAGATTAATCGATAGAAAAATAATCGTTAGCTGCCGCCCTAAATCAGAGCAAAGCATTTTTGGTTGAAAAAAAGAGATAAAGAAGTAAAATACAGCACTATGTCATCAGTTTCTGATTTATTAAATTGTATAACAGTGCAAAGTATTTCTCATTTGTTGTGGTCTTTCTTGAACTATTTGGAAAAAAAGATACAAAAATAACTAAGAACTTGTTGAAAAATAAACAAGTGATTCAATTATAAATACAGATTTCTACACATAGAAGTAATCATCAACTTAAAGTGCCCTCTTTGGGGATTGTAATAGAGATCCATCTGGATTCATGAACTTAATTCTAAACATTTCTTCACAAAAAAATAAATCTTTAACATCAATATTTATGGAATATGTCCACAAAAAATATAGCTGTCAACACTGAATATTGCATTGTTGCATTTCTTTTCATAGTTCTTTTTGACAGACATTTAAAAAAAATCTCACGTACCCCTTGGCATACCTTCAAGTACCCCCAGGGGTACGTGTACCGTATTTTCCGCACTATAAGGCGCACCGGATTATTAGCCGCACCTTCTATGAATTACATATTTCATAATTTTGTCCACCAATAAGCCGCCCCGGACTAAAAGCCGCGCCTACGCTGCGCTAAAGTGAATGTCAAAAAAACGCTGCGCTAAAGTGAATGTCAAAAAAACAGTCAGATAGTTCAGTCAAACTTTAATAATATATTGAAAACCAGCGTTCTAACAACTCTGTCCCAAAATGTACGCAAATGTGCAATCACAAACATAGTAAAATTCAAAATGGTGTAGAACAATAGCAACATAATGTTGCTTTAACGTTAATGTCACAACACACAAAATAAACATAGCGCTCACCTTCTGAAGTTATTCTTCATTCGTAAATCCTTCGAATTCTTCGTCTTCGGTGTCCGAATTGAAAAGTTGGGCGAATACGGGATCCAAAATGGCCGGTTCCGTCTCGTAGAAGTCATCGGGAGTCAGTGTCGCTGTTGTTCTGTGAATCCTGCCTTCCGGAAAGCTCGGACCACAGTTGTGACCGAAATATCTGCCCAAGCATTTACGATCCACTGGCAAATGTTGGCGTATGTCGTCCGAGGCTGTCTGCCCGTCTTAGTGAAGGTGTGTTCGCCTTCGGAGCTGTGTGAAAAAAGCCACCCGGCCTCTTCGCGTAAACTTCCCTTAACCACTCGCTCATCTTTTCTTCATCCATCCATCCCTTCGAGTTAGCTTTTATGATGACGCCGGCTGGAAAGGTCTCTTTTGGCAAGGTCTTCCTTTTGAATATCACCATGAGTGGAAGTTAGCATGGCAAGCTAGAACCACAGTGAAGGATGACTTCATTCCCTGTGGTGCGAATATTCACCGTACGTGCTCCCGTTCCACAGTGCGGTTCACAGGAATATCAGTTGCTGTGAAATACGGTAGTAATCCGTGTGCGGATGGAGAGATTGCGTCTTTTTATGAACCGGATCGCTTATTAGGAGCCATTTTGTGGTCTTTACAGATGTAAACAGGAAATGAAACGTACGGTGATATCCGCGCGTTTTTTCTTCTTCTTCCGGGGGCGGGTGAAGCGCTTCCTTTTCTATGGGGGCGGGTGAAGCGCTTCCTGTTCTATGGGGGCGGGTGCTTTCCTTGGCGGTTGCTTGCGTAGAAGAAGAAGCGCTTCCTGTTCTACCGGGAAAAAAGATGGCGGCTGTTTACCGAAGTTGCGAGACCGAAACTTTATGAAAATGAATCGTAATAAAGCGCACCGGGTTATTAGGCGCACTGTCAGCTTTTGAGAAAAATTGTGGTTTTTAGGTGCGCCTTATAGTGCGGAAAATACGGTACCCACATTTGAGAACCACTGGTTTAGACAGAGCGGGTATTATTTTTGTCACAGATTTAATAAGGGGCGTCATCTCATCAGCAACATCACGCAGCAGAGCTTTCACAGCAGAACTAAAGGTACAATGCTTCGATATCTCGCCACTGGGAAAATGAATTGGAAAGAAAAGGAAACATTTATTTTTGATTCATTGCCAATATTGTTTGTTTTGTATTATTTTGTAGTTTATTGTCATAAATATACACTCCCATTGTCCACTTAAATATTTCTAAGATATTTATTTATTCTTAGACAAGGGATTCCCTTCCGTGATTGATCATTTCTATGGACACAGAAATGACGTCACCTAAAATTCCGTTTACGGCACATAGTAATGTCGTAATTCAGCTCTGAGTGTGACACTTAAGATTCAGTCCTACACTTCGCTGAAAGTGTGAGTAAGACGCTTGATAACTAACTTTTAAGTGCAGCTTTCAGCGAAGAATTTCTTTACTCATAAGTCAACTCTTAGCAGACTTCTTAGGAGTAATTCTAAGACGCTTGATAAATACGGCCCCAGATGATTAAGAATTAAAATGAAAGATGATAGTACTCTTACCCTAAGTAAACTCTCTTGTCATGCCGGAACTTCCTGTTGGTCATGTCCCCATGGTCCCTGATGATCTTGCGGACATGCTCCGGTGGCATGTCTTCCTTCTGAGCATCCACAAAGCCAAACTTTCTCTTCTCCGAGTAGCGCTTTGCCTGGAGCTGCTGCCATTTTCGAGCTGTGTGGTTGGAGGACAATCAACACATGAACACAAATCCACCATGACCACGAGTGCTTCAGAAGACCTGCGGGGAGTGAGCAAACCTTTCTCTTGCAATTTCTCCTCCGTCATGTAGTCTGGGACCTGAGGTGGAAGGGGGACACCTGGAGGTGGGATCCCAGGAGGGACTCCTCTGAAGGGGAAGGGAACTGCCATGGCGCAACTAACTACAAGCAAACACAAAGGAAACCACGTTAGATTGTTGAAGGTGCTTTGGATATTTGTTTACTTCTCTGTGTTACAAACTTAATTCAAAAACGGTCATAATAGGGCTGCACGATTAATCGACAATGAGGGTTTTAATTACTGCAATCACCAACCGCAAGAGATGGAAATTATTTTGATTTCCTTCGCCGTCACCGCCATTTGAGTGACAAACACGTTGGCCAATCAGAATTAGGGATGTCCCGATCCGATATTTGGATCGGATCGGCTGCCGATATTTGCCAAAAATGGCGTATCGGCAAGGCATGGGAAAATGCCGATCCAGATCCAGTTTATAAAAAACTCCGGTCCGTGTTTTCCAACGCACTTATTCAAATAATACATTCCACTTTTCTGCTGCTCCGTAATTTCCGTTCCGCATTTTCCAGCACACCTTCAACACATCCACACGTCTGTGAATTCTCACGCAGTTGCTTTTAGCTGCTGGCATTACATGACAGGCTCTTTCAACTCTTTCCTGTGTCTCCCTCTCACAGACAGCGAGCGCACCTTCTTACACACGTCACATACTGTCACGTCATACGTCACATACGTATACGTCCTCCCCAAGCAGAGAGGTAGCAGCATGGCTAACGTTAGCTAAAATGCTAGCGCAGCCGTGCGAGCAACGCTCCCTCTAAGGTGCTCGCCTGTGCAATTGCGCACTGTTTAAACGTCCTCTGCGCATAGCAAATCTATGCCACGCACAAAATCTAATAAAAAAATAAGCACATAACAATTTTCGACACACGGACACGACAGGGAAAACAGTTTTCGTCATCATTGTTCAAATATTGTGACGTCTGTCGAGACGCGTATCTCCATTCGGTGCCACACGTCCACACCATCAAAATGCTGAGGCAAACATTTCCACATCAACACCGTATGAAAAAATTAGTGATTTTTTTAGTTGTGATTTCCTTCTCTGCATGAAAGTTTAAAAGTAGCATATATTAATGCAGTATGAAGAAGAATGTTTTAATGTAGACATGCAAGCCTTGAAAGAACATTTTGAAAATCAAGACTACATTTCCTGCAAATGGGTGCATTTCTACCCTATATTTTAACTTTAGATTTATTCTCATATCAAACTCTGACACTTACATCCGGCAGCTCCCTCCACACCCTGGATTATAAATAATGTAAATAATTCAATGTGATTATCTTGTGTGATGACTGTATTATGATGATAGTATATATCTGATAGTATATATCTGTATCATGAATCAATTTAAGTGGACCCCGACTTAAACAAGTTGAAAAACTTATTGGGGTGTTACCATTTAGTTGTCAATTGTACGGAATATGTACTTCACTGTGCAACCTACTAATAAAAGTCTCAATCAATCAATCAAAACACATAGAATCATCATACTGCTGTGATTATATGCATCAAGTGTTCATTCAAGGCTGAGGCAAAATATCGAGATATATATCGTGTATCGCAATATGGCCTTAAAATATCGCAATATTAAAAAAAGGCCATATCGCCCAGCCCTAGTTCAATGATGCCATTTCTGTTTGTCATGTATAATTTTGTCTATTTTGTGTTTATCCTTGAATAAACAGGTCAGTTTCTTGTTACCAACCATTGTGTATTATTCAAACTCCCCTAATTCAGCTGGCTAGTTGTTATCAAGAGTACTAAAACCCTTTTCAACATGATTCTGACAACTAAGTAGGCTAAATAACTTTAAACTTTACTACATGCTCGGATAGGCCAGTATCGGTATCGGTCAGTATCGGATCGGAAATGCAAAAACAATATCGGTATCGGATCGGAAGTGCAAAAACCTGGATCGGGACATCCCTAATCAGAATTGTTGAGCCTCACGTTTCTTCGGCTCGCTCTTCAAACAGGGAGAAAAGGTCCCACTCTCCGCATTGCTCTCAGCACCTAAGCGCGTTTATTTAACAGTAGAATTACCTGAACGCAGTGAGCCCTCTTTTCAGTCATTAACAATCTTTGTCTCAGAGGGCGTAGGGCTCGACCACCAGCTTTATACACACAGGAAGCGCAGACAGAGCACTTTGCTACTCGCTAGTAAGAAGTTCCACGAAGTAACAAAAATTAAGAGGGAAAAAAATGTATTACGAAGCCAAATATCCCGTTGCGGTAATAGCATAAGTTCAAATCAAATGGGCAATATGAGACCATCAACACGAACAAACGAGCGAGAATGATGTTATGTCAACAAACAAAAAGACAAAGTGTGACCTAGTTTTTTCAACTGTAATAAAAAAAAAACACAAATGTTAAATATTTAACTTTTTATTTAAATTAAATTTTTGCTTACAGAAATGGGAGCCCATTTTATATTTTTGTTTATTTAAGATAAAGTTATTTACCTTCCAATTACAGTAAAAATGGTAAACAATTATACAGTGATGACTTTATACCCTTTTAATTGGTTACTTGCATGATTATTATTACAATATAAACACTGTATAGGTTATAACAGGTATTAATTCAGTTTAAGAGCTTGATGTACTATAGACAAAAGCTCTGAATCTATCCATCCATTTTCTACCGCTTGTCCCTTTTGGGGTCGTGGGGGTGCTGGAGCCTTTTTTGATTTAAACTTTTATTCGTACATTGCACAGTTCAGTACATATTCCGTACAATTGACCACTAAATGGTAACACCCCAATAAGTTTTTCAACTTGTTTATTAAGTCAGGGGTCCACGTAAATCAATTCATGGTACAAATATATACTATCATCATAATACAGTCATCACACAAGTTAATCATCAGAGTATATACCGTATTTTCCGCACTATAAGGCGCACCGGATTATTAGCCGCACCTTCAATGAATGGCATATTTCATAACTTTGTCCACCAATAAGCCGCCCCGGACTATAAGCCGCGCCTACGCTGCGCTAAAGGGAATGTCAAAAAAACAGTCAGATAGGTCAGTCAAAGTTTAATAATATATTAAAAACCAGCGTTCTAACAACTCTGTTCACTCCCAAAATGTACGCAAATGTGCAATCACAAACATAGTAAAATTCAAAATAGTGCAGAGCAATAGCAACATAATGTTGCTCGAACGTTAATGTCACAACACACAAAATAAACATAGCGCTCACTTTCTGAAGTTATTCTTCATTCGTAAATCCTTCGTCTTCGGTGTCCGAAGTGAAAAGTTGGGCAAATGTGAGATCCAAAATGGCCGGCTCCGTCTCGTCGAAGTAATCGGAGTCAGTGTCACTGTTATCCAGCAGTTCTGTGAATCCTGCCTTCCGGAAAGCTCGGACCACAGTTGTGACCGAAATATCTGCCCAGGCATTTACGATCCACTGGCAGATGTTGGCGTCGTCTGGCGCTGCCTCCCTGTCTTAGTGAAGGTGTGTTCGCCTTCTGTCATCCATTGTTCCCACGCAGTTAGCAGTCTAGCTTCGAATGCCCTGTTGACACCAATATCTAGCGGCTGGAGGTCTTTTGTCAATCCACCCGGAATGACGGCGAGTATTGAATTAAGCGCGTAAGCGTGTCTCTTACTGTGATGTTATGAGCTAGCAAATATAACAACTACACTACCCAGCATGCAACGATAGTTACGAGCATGCGCGGTAGCCCTGAGAAGCGTTGTTGTATGCTGGGAGTTAGAATGTGGTTATGAGCACGCTGTGAGTAAACGTTGAGAACTCAGTTAACACGCCTCGTCTGCATTATTTATAATTAGACAGACAACACACTTAATAGGAGCCATTTTGGGGTCTTTACATAAACACACAAATGGAAATGAAACGTCACATATCTCAGCATGCACCGCGCGCTTCGTCTTCTTCCGGGGGCGGGTGGTTGCTTACAGTACAAGAAGAAGCGCTTCCTGTTCTATGGGGGCGGGTGCTTACCTTGGCGGTTGCTTGCGTAGAAGAAGAAGCGCTTCCTGCTCTACCGGGAAAAAAGATGGCGGCTGTTTACCGAAGTTGCGAGAACGAAACTTTATGAAAATGAATCTTAATATTTATCCATATATAAAGCGCACCAGGTTAAAAGCCGCACTGTCAGCTTTTGAGTAAATTTGTGGTTTTTAGGTGCGGCTAATGGTGCGGAAAATACGGTACATTGAATTATTGATATTATTTACAATCCGGAGGGTGGGATGAGGAGGGTTTGGTTGATATCAGCACTTCAGTCATCAACAATTGCATCACAGTGTTTCCCACACATTCATTTATTTGTGGCGGCCCGCCACGAAAGAATTACGCCCGCCACAAATGGATTTTTCGGCTTTTGACTCGCTCGACCGCTCATAAAAGCAATGGGACTGTCTGTGAATGTTGCTTGTAGTTACAACTCCGGTGCAGTAGGTGGCGGTAGCCTACTATGCATTGTAACTCCACCAATAGCACTTAATTCACCTGGTGGGCCAGAAGAAGAAGAAGAAGAAGAAGAAGAAGAAGAAGAAGAAGAAGAAGACGACGACGACGAAGTAAAAGAAGAACGGACCGACCGGATCAAAATACGAGGGTAATATAGGTTATAGGTAGATAGGTTATATCTGCATCGCTCGCGGCTCGTCATATATTTAACGTTAATCCGCGATTTCACCGAGCGTTTCACTGACGGTGAGCAGCCTGAAGCTGCTTCATTAACACCGCCGCTGTTTGACTCGGGGGCCGGGCAGACGCACGTAATAACAGTCACCTGTTTTCATACCGACGAGCTAACGTGTCCAGGTTATAACCCTGTTGTCAATAAACACACATGGACTGAAGCCAAATTGTTCACTGTCCACTGCAGCATGTGAATGCAATGAAAATAATAAAATCTGAGCCAACCAGCTGTTAAAATGTTGTCCAGGTTAATGTTTTGGCCATTAAAGGCCCTTCATTTCAAGATTTCAACTGTGATCGGGCTTTAAACAGGTGGCTGACCTGTTCAGATGAGTGTAACTGCTACTGGTCAAATAATGTGAAATAGCATTTAATTTTACATGTATGCAATGCCATTTAAATGTAATTATAGATAATAATAATAATAATAATAATAATAATAATAATAAATACTGTGTAGTGTTGTAAATAGTCAACGGGAAGAATTTTAGTAAGATATAAGCCATGAGCACTACACAGCCAAAAAAAACCTAGGCAGGACAAGTAAAAATATTGGGGCAAGTAGATTTGAAAAGTCGGGCAAGTAGAAAAAAACCTTAACGTTGAACCCTGCATGTGTTGAGCTGCTGCCGCTTAAGGTTAGACGGCACTGTACATCGAGCGGTTCTGCTCGTTAGTAATACATTCTAATGTTGGATGTTCACTCCTTCACACAGATGAGTATAGAAAAATATTGTCAACGGCCGAAAAGGGCTCGACTTGGAGAGGAGGTAGGCCTACAGTCCGGACCACAGGTGCGACCTGTTCAGCAGCAGCAGGAGGAGGAGGAGGAGGAGGTTGACTGACTGTGGCAGGACACCTCTGCCTCTGTTTCACTTCATGTTGCTGGTAAATAATATGGTTGTAGTAGTAGGCTAAAGTTAAATTATTTAGTATTCACTAATTAAAGGGGCAGAGCTTTAAGAGACATTTTAGCTTTTATATTGTATAAGATATATTTTTTGTAAGAACCACAATTAATAAATATATTTCAGTGAATCACTAACTGTTCAAATCTGTATATAAATATGTACATAAAATGTTTTAATTATATTCCAACTCCGCGTTCTTCTTGGTCATCGCCGCTGCCGCAGCCACCCCCCGACCGCACCACCACAAATAGATGCCTGTCCTGTGGGAAACACTGCATCATCAGAGAAATGGGCATTGAAACGGTCGGTGTAGGTCTGACTTGGTAGGATATGTAAAGCGGGCAAAAAACAGTGAGTTCAGATCGCATAAGAACAAGTATATACATTAGAAATACATTTGATTATTTACATTTGGATATTTACAATCCGAGGAGGTGGGATGTGGAGGGGAAGTCAAACATTTTTAAAGTAAATACTCGAACAGTGTCCAATTGTGGAGCACATTGAGACAATTATGTTGATTGGCAGTCTAAAAGTCATCCTTCACTCGCAATTTTCGCAGTATTTACAAAATATCAAAATGCGAATCGAATCGAAATTAAGATTTTTTTTTTCTCTCAAAATCGTGCAGCCTTAGTTTATAACATACACAACATTCTCAGAAGCCTATTTAAAATTAAATAATAATAGATGCTAGCTTTAATAAAATAGTGTTAATACGTGGTTGAATAAGAGTACAGTTGAGACAAATGAGCTAGCATCCGATTGCTTAGCTTGCGTTCGGTAACAAAATGGTTCAATGGATCCGAAAACGTGAATATTATGCAAGTTATGCGAATATCTCACATCGAAAATACAAACCCAATATTTAGCAGGCGATTCTACCACCCACATATATAATATAGGTCCTCGTTTTGGCTTTTAAACTCGGTGCCATAATGGCGCTAGTTAGGCCAAACGTGGTTGAGTCGGGACGCTAAGCTAAAGGCTAACCCTTTAGCATAGCTCGGAAGTTACAAACATAATACAGCAAACACTCACCTCGCTACCTTAGCAGCACCTGCGATGATTTGTAAACGTGGACAATCTTTTTTCCCCCCCGCACTCTCGCTTGCTAAAACATGTTTCTTTTAATGCAGCTCGCCTTCGGAAAACTGCATCACGCACACAAGGACCGACGCTGGCCCAACGAAGTACGTCGTCTATTTGGATTCACCACCGCACTTACGTCTGCGTTATTTCCTGACCTACGTTGCGAAACATGCGCAAGCGCAACTCTGAACGTACCCGGATTGTTTTTGTTTTCAGCTCATGGCCGCCCTCTGCAGTATTGGAGAAGATCGTACATCATTTCAACAGTCTATGGTAGACGCAGCATCGAGCGCTACTGCCTACTGGCGCTGACGAGACGCGGGGCCGCCATCTTGGAGTGGTGATCCGCTCCACTCAGTGCAATTCATTTGGCAGGAGCAATGAACTGTCAGCGCATTTAATTCATTTTACCTCACTGAATACCACTGATCTTCACGCGCTTCTTTGTCATACGTGTAGCTATGATAAAGGACACATGTTTTGGCGTGTTTTATTATTCATAGTTTGCTTAACAGTAATATAATATTCTTATATGCTATAAGTGACCAGATGTCCGAGATCAAAACTGGGAATATAATCCCAGAGAAGGGGGAAAAAAACGGTCAACTATTTTTAAATTGAAGAAACAATATGATTAGGTTATATATACATTCGTATATCCTCAGTGTTGGGTTAGTTACTGCAAAGCAGTAACTAGTTACAGTTACTAGTTATTTCATTTCAAAAGTAACTCAGTTACTAACTCAGTTACTTACACCAAAAAGTAATGCGTTACTGTGAAAAGTAACTATTTAGTTACTTATTTTTTTCTTCTTTTTTTTTTTGAAAGCTCCCATTAATGCCCTTTTAGCCTTCATTTCAGTACTGTTATTGCACTAGAGAATAATACAATCTGTTGATCAACTTGACATGCATTTGCATCACTGAACTCTGCTAAGCAATGTGGTCTACATACAACACACAAAGACAAAGATATGTTACAAAGGCCAATTTGTTTCTGGCCAGAACAAATTGACAAAACTATTTTAAATAGCTGCAACATAACGTACATAAGTAACAAACAGCATAATAACAGCATAGATGTAAACCAAGAAAGGCACACACTACATACACAAAGCCTAACCAGGCATTTTCTTTACTGAGCAAAACTCTTTATTGTCGGCCATAAACACATCACCAAAACATTAGTAAAAAAAATGATATCTAGCAAAAGTGGTCATTTTCTGCAGTACAAACCAGACCAAAAGCTACTTTGTTATATCAACAGCAGCCACTCGCTCTTTCTCACGTGTGCCAACACATGCACATATGGCACTTAGCCAGTGATGCGTTTATACAGCCACACAAAAAGTCGGACAACTCCAACACCACACATAAAGTGTAATTCCAGGTCGTTACACTATGATTTACCAATCAAATGTGTGCTTATTCTAGTGTCATTTATTAGGAATCTTAATTTATAAATATTAATCATTAAATGCTGTTAGTATATTAAATAAATACTAATAAAAATATATTTTTTACAAACAGGAAGTTGCAGGAATGTACACATGATCCCCTGCTTACATCTCATTGTGCAACATGTGAATGTTTTAATGGGAACTAAATGAAAGGGGTACAAACTATTTCCAAAGCAGGACCTCCACCCAGACAAACAATACAAGTACACAGTTCATGAAAAACAATATTTGTTGTTATTGTCATTGTAAGTGGACCTAAACACTTATATTAGAAATGGAAATGACTGCTGTCATTTGATTATAATAATAAGAGAATGTTGTCTGTCTATCTGTGTTGGCCCTGTGATGAGGGGGGGACTTGTCCAGGGTGTACCCTGCCTTCCGCCCAAATGCAGCAGAGATAAGCTCCTGCGACCCCGAAAGAGACAAGCGGTAGAAAATGGATGTATGGATGGAGATTGAAGTTGTTATTTAGTCAGGTTTGGGACAGGTGTGCTGCTGGTGTAGCCACAGTGTGCACGTCTAAAGTTGCTCACATGGGCTCCACTGAATGCTCAGGGAGTTTTTGCGTTTGCTCACACACATGAACAATTAGAGGGAACATTGATTGACAGAGTGTGTGTACCTTCAGCGGTGAATGATGAGCAGAGGCAGACTTAATCGTTAAGTGGTGGTGGTGGAGGTGAAGTGGCATCAGAGTCTCTATCTCTCTTTACTAGCTTCGTCGAAGCATGTTGCTTATGTAGCTTGTTTCAGCAGATTTGAATTGCTGTTTTGGGCAGTAGATGGGATCTTTGATCCAAAGCACAATTTACATTTAACTAAAATGTTCTTTTCTTTGTGCTCGACAAAAGAAAAGTAGTGAAAATATCTCCATGTTAGCAAACTCGACTTCTGGCTCCGCCATGATCAGACACGCCCCCCTCCCCTCCCCTCTCTCTCCTCCCTCTCCTCCCTCTCCTCCCTCCCCACACTCACACACACCCACACAGAGCGCATGTCTCTCTTCTCCGGCTTGTGACACAAGAAGAATCAGAACGATGACACAGCAGCGCTCCGATAAAACACACTTTATACTACATAAAAAGTAACGTAAAATAACGCAGTAACGCATCATGTAGTAACGGTAACTGAGTTACTGAATATAAAAAATAACGCGTTAGATTACTAGTTACCGCCGAAACTAACGACGTTACACTAATGCGTTACTTTGTAACGCGTTAGTCCCAACACTGTATATCCTACATAAACAATGTATGAATACATTAGATATCTATATATCTTAGGGACCTATAGACTGTATCTCTGTTGCTGCAGCAGCAGAGAGTTTATTCTGTCTTGACACTTTGTATTGATATTTTGTATTACATTCTTCCTTTAAATGATAATGTTTACAGTCATTATTTTATATGTATTTTTTATGTATGTCGCTTTGAATAAAAGCGTCTGCCAAATACTTAAACATATAAACATATATAAACACCTGAAAGTCTTTATATCAGCTAAAACCACCAATCTGTTTCACTGGATTCAGAATAAAACAAAATTCTGTCTTACCCAACAATGTTAGTATTTTAATATTGTTACTTGAAGACTTATTCCTGGTTACAAATATACTGTTAAGAAAGTATTGTCTTATACTTTGCCTAAAATGAGAATGCATCATAATCAGTGGCGGCTGGTGATTTTTGTTTTGGGTGTCACAATCATTTATTTCAACTTTATGTTATTGAAGTATGACATTTTTAAATGTAATGAATTTCATTGACAAGCAATTATATTATGGTCATACTCTTGTTTGCTAGCGGCTACGATTTCAGTACTATTGAAGATATTTGCTCCTTCTCAACTGTGTGGTAATATTCTTTTCACAAAATACAACCAATAGTACGTTCATGTTAAATCTTACTTGTGAAAAGTAATCCCCCGATTCCTATTTTCAACAGTCCGCTCATTTGAGCAGGAAAATGCCAAACATCTTTGTTTTCTACCTGTCAACTGTCAGTTTAGGCTGCTCATCACCACTTCAAGATGGCGGCCGAATTTCTCACATCACAGCAGCCAATGCTGCGTCTACCGTTAAGATGTCTATGGCTGTGACCACAGACATCTTATAAAATGTCTTTGATCTGAGGGCTCACCACAACATTTTAAACAACACAATCTTGAATAATTCGGCTCAACAACTTCAGGTCTTGATCCTAATTGGTACCAATGATAATGATAATGATAACACCCTGTCGTGCAGTATGGGTCAGTACCTACTTGTACCCATTCATAGTTGGCGGAGCCTGGTGGTGAAAACTGCTCCTTGCCATCATCAATTAAACTGTCAATACGTCACTTAAGATGCACAGAGACAAAATCAACGCTTCCCATCAAACCTGATAGAGCTGTAGAGGTGCTGCAAAAAGGCAACAAGCTTGTGGCATCGTATTCAAAAAGGCTGTAAATGCGCAACAAAAAAGTATTGAGCAAAGGCTGTGAACACTTATGTACATGTGAGTCTTTATTTTTAATATATTTGCAAAAAAAACAAAAAAACATTGCCGTTATGGGGTATTGTGTCGAGAATTTTGAGGACAAAAATGAATCTATTACATTTTGGAATAAGGTTGTAACATAAAATGTGGAAAACGAACAGCAAAACAACTATAATCTTAGAAATAGACACGATAATGAGTTATGCTTTATTAAAAGACATTTGGTAAAGACATACAGTTAATATGAAACAGTGATGAACAGCACCAAAATAGACATGAAAAAAATAAACCAAGAGCATAGCCTGAGTGGAGCAATGTCTCTGAAATAAATAAGCACAACATAGCGCTGACTGCGATATGGAAGCAGTTTACCACTTAAGTATTGGTGATGTTTTTATTTTGAAATAATCAGCGTTATCATGAATTGAGTTCAAGCATACCATGAATGTAAACAAAATCCTTATTTGCATGTTTCTCGTTTTATCAGATCTTTTCATACCCACAGTGCATCTTTAGAGAGAATATTGTACAAGCATAGTGCAAAAGAGTGGCGGGAAACAGGATCAAGACTGTATCCTTGGTAGTAGGAGGCCAATCAGAAACCTTGCAGCCAACTCAGGTCATCACATCTGCATAGAGAACAAAAAAAGTTTAGTTTATTATTATTTTTTCGGTCAGTGGTCAACAAAATAAACAAAAAACAATTTTACATCTCTAAAATCATAAATTGACAATTTTACAGACCGAAAGGGTTCAGGCCAGGGGTCGGCAACCCAAAATGTTGAAAGAGCCACATTGGAGCAAAAATACAAAAGAAAAATCTGTCTGGAGCCGCAAAAAAAATAAAAGCTTTATCCATCCATCCATCTTCTTCCGCTTATCCGAGGTCGGGTCGCGGGGGCAGCAGCCTAAGCAGGGAAGCCCAGACTTTCCTCTCCCCAGCCACTTCGTCCAGCTCCTCCCGGGGGATCCCGAGGCGTTCCCTTGCCAGCCGGGAGACATAGTCTTCCCAACGTGTCCTGGGTCTTCCCCGTGGCCTCCTACCGGTTGGACGTGCCCTAAACACCTCCCGAGGGAGGCGTTCGGGTGGCATCCTGACCAGATGCCCGAACCACCTCATCTGGCTCCTCTCGATGTGGAGAGCAGAGGCTTTACTTTGAGCTCCCCCCGGATGGCAGGGCTTCTCACCCTATCTCTAAGGGAGAGCCCCGCCACCCGGCGGAGGAAACTCATTTCGGCCTCCTGTACCCGTGATCTTGTCCTTTCGGTCATAACCCAAAGCTCATGACCATAGGTAAGGATGGGAACGTAAATCGACCGGTAAATTGAGTGCTTTGCCTTCCGGCTCAGCTCCTTCTTCACCACAACGGATCGATACAGCGTCCGCATTACTGAAGACGCCGCACCGATCCGCCTGTCGATCTCACGATCCACTTTTCCCTCACTCGTGAACAAGACTCCTAGGTACTTGAACTCCTCCACTTGGGGCAGGGTCTCCTCCCCAACCCGGATATGGCACTCCACCCTTTTCGGGCAAGAACCATGGACTCGGACTTGGAGGTGCTGATTCTCATCCCAGTCGCTTCACACTCGGCGTGTTATAATGAAGGCAGCACATGAAGTAAGTGTGTAGGTTAACTATATTAGCCTACTATCAAAATGACTTTAAAATGACTTCAAAAGTGCTATAATTATATGTTATAATTCACGCACAGTACAAAACGTTTGGTGGACAAAACGAGACAAAGAAGGAGTGGCATGAAACACGTCTTTCTCTGGTAGCGTCGGAGAAAGTTGCACATGTAAACAAAGTACGGTGAGTTCAAGGTCGGCCGAAATTAGTAGGACAAAACGGTGCTCGCCAAATATTGTCATCAGTGAAGCATGTTTCACATAAACAGTGGGATTTCTAACAATTAGGAAGGTTTGTGTCATGTTTGTCCTCCTACAGAAACAATATTAACACAAAAAATATATTTTCATATATTTTTCAAAAGCTCCAGGGAGCCACTAGGGTGGTTTGCCGACCCCCACAAACCACAAATGACTTAACTATTTATTCATGAGAACTTGAACTATTCTGTATATGTTTATACATCTAATATTTATTCAAGTATTCAATATTTGTTTACTTCCTACTTTTATATTAATTTATTACTCATTTATTTATTCACTGTTCTGTTACAGACAACAAAGGAATGGGATAATACTGCTATGATATCAAAAGGGGTAAGAGTAAATAAACTCTGCTTCTTCCTACTCCTTTTCGGACGTGCCGTCATGAAACAAGTGGAAACATGTGATGCATTACATTGTAATTGTATTGTATGCATGTTGGAAATAAACTGAAACTAACTAACTCTTGTGGTGTGGTCTGTGTGCAATGAACTCACTGAGCCTGAGCTCTTGTCACGCGCTGGCCTGTTGCCATCAGTTCCGCCAGCTGAGCCACGGCGGGATCGAACATGAGGCTGGCCGCCGCCACCACCGCATCGTCTCTGCGGACGCAAGGCAAACGGGAAGTTGAACACGACACACGGCGTCGTTGTCAGCCGGCGCACGTGCTTACTTGATATAAAACGCCAGGAACTTTCTTTCCTCCACGTTGCCTTTGAAGATGATTTCGGTGTAGCCTTCCCCGTACCCTACGAAACAAAACAAGATTGAAAATCTGAAAGTACTTTGGAAGAGTTAAAAGACGTCTACCTGTGTATCGGATGCTCTTTCCAAGCAACACAGTCCAGAAGAAAGGCACCGACTCCATTTTGGTTGGTTTGTTTAACATATTGAGGGCAGCAACCCTTCCTGAGAAAAGAGACAACGCGAGATCCATTTTTGGGTTCACCAAAAAGGCCAACAAAGATGGAGGTTAATTTGTGTGTTTATTACGGAAGCTTTTATTTGACACTGACAAGCGGTAGAAAATGGATGGATGGATGAATTTATGTGACTGAATTTTTTGCGTTTGAATTTTGTGAACTGAATTTATTACATCAAATTATGCTGATAATTTCATTGAAAAAAAATTGTTAGCAAAGTGCTTGTGTTTAAAAATTCTGTGTAAAAAAATTAAATGTAATAAAATTCAGTGTATAGAAATTCAGTGGATAGAAATTCAGTGTAAAAAAATCAGTGCTGGAAAATGTGTTGTATAAAACATCAATGTATAAAAATAGGTGTTCTAAAAATCAGTGTAAAAAAATTCTATGTAAAAAAAATTCTGTGTAAAAAAATTCAGAGTATAGAAACTCAGTGTAGAAAAATCAGTGTTATAAAAAATGAGTGTAAAAAAAATTAAATGTAAAAAAAAAATTGAATTAATTTTTAGCATTTGAATTTTGTGAACTGAATTTGTTACATCAAATTATGCTGATCATTTCATTGAAAAAAAATTGTTAGCAAAGTGCTTGTGTTTAAAAATTCAGTGTAAAAAAATTCAGTGTATTAAAATCAGTGTAAAAAAATTAAATGTAAAAAAATTCAGTGTATGGAAATTCAGTGTAAAAAAAAAATCAGTGCTGGAAAATTAAGTGTAAAAAAATTGAATTAATTTTTAGCATTTGAATTTTGTGAATTGAATTCGTTACATCAAATTATGCTGACAATTTCATTGAAAAAAAATTGTTAGCAAAGTGCTGGTGTTTAAAAATTCAGTGTAAAAAATTCAGTGTATTAAAATCAGTGTAAAAAAATTTAATGTAAAAAATTCAGTGTATAGAAATTCAGTGAAAAAAAAAAATCAGTGCTGGAAAATTTGGTGTATAAAACATCAATGTATAAAATAGGTGTAATAAAAATCAGTCTAAAAAAAATTCTATGTAAGAAAAATTCAGAGTATAGAAACTCAGTGAAAAAAAATCAGTGTTATAAAAATTAGTGTAAAAAAAATAAAATGTGAAAAACTTCTGTGTAAAAAACCTTCAGTGTATAAAAATTTAATGAATTTTTAGCGTTTGAATTTTGTGAACTGAATTCGTTACATCAAATTATGCAGACAATTCCATTGAAAAAAAATTGTTAGCAAAGTGCTTGTGTTTAAAAATTCAGTGTAAAAAAATTATGTGTATTAAAATCAGTGTAAAAAAATTAAATGTAAAAAAATTCAGTGTATAGAAATTCAGTGTAAAAAAAAAATCAGTGCTGGAAAATTTGGTGTATAAAACATCAATGTATAAAAATAGGTGTTATAAAAATCAGTGTAAAAAAAATTCTACGTAAAAAAAATTCAGTTTATTGAAACTCAGTAAAAAAAAAATCAGTGTTATAAAAATGAGTGTAAAAAAAATTAAATGTAAAAAAATTCAGTGTAAAAAACTTTAGTGTATAAAAATTGAATGGATTTTTAGCGTTTGAATTTTGTGAACAGAATTCGTTACATCAAATTATGCTGACAATTTCATTGAAAAAAAAACGTTAGAAAAATGCTTGTGTTTAAAAATTCTGTTTAAAAAAATTGCTGTGTATAAAAATCAGTGTAAAAAAAATTGACCATAAAAAAAATTCAATGTAAAAAAAATTCAGTGCTGAAAAAATCGGAGTATACAAAAATCAGTGTTGTAAAAATCAGTGTAAAAAAATTATATGTAAAAAAAAATCCAGTGTAAAAAAATTCAGCGTAGAAAAATTTGGTGTATAAAAAAATCAGTGTATAAAAATCAGTGTCATAAAAATGAGTGTAAAAAAAAATTAAACGTAAAAAAATTCAGTGTAAAAAAATTGAATGAATTTTTAGCGTTTGAATTTTGTGAACTGAATTCGTTACCTGAAATTATGCTGACAATTTCATTGAAAATTTTTTTTTTTATCAAAATGCTTGTGTTTAAAAATTCTTTGTAAAAAATTGCTGTGTATAAAAATCAGTGTAAAAAAAAATTCAGCGTAAAAAAAATCAGTGCTGAAAAATTTGGTGTTTTTATTTAATTGTATAAAACATCAATGTATAAAAATAGGTGTTATAAAAAACAGAGTAAAAAAAATTATATGTAAAAAAAATTCAGTGTAAAAAAAATCAGTGTATAGAAACTCGGTGTAGAAAAAATTGGTGTATAAAAAAATCAGTGTATTAAAATCAGTGTCATAAAAATGAGTGTAAAAAAATGTAAATGTAAAAAACTTCAGTGTATAAAAATTTAATGAATTTTTAGCGTTTGAATTTTGTGAACTGAATTCGTTACATCAAATTATGCTGACAATTTCATTGAAAAAAAACGTTCGAAAAATGTCTGTGTTTAAAAATTCTGTTTCAAAAATTGCTGTGTATAAAAATCAGTGTAAAAAAAATTCTATGTAAAAAAAATTCAGAGCTGGAAAATTCAATGTAAAAAAAATTCAGTGCTGAAAAAATAGGAGTATAAAAAAATCAGTGTATAAAAATCAGTGTTATAAAAATCAGTGTTGTAAAAATCAGTGTAAAAAAAAATTGAATGTAAAAAAATTCAGTGTAAAAAATTCAGTGCTGAAAAATTCAGTGTTGAAAAATGTTCTGCTTCAAAAAGCAAGACTCACTTCCGGTAGATTAAGACGGAAGCAATCGATCCTGTCTCAGAACCAGCCAATGAGATATCAAGTTTGAAGTCACATGACACGGGTCTTGCACAACAGCATAATTAACATTTCAATGCGGCTGGATGGATATTTTCAAACTATAGAAATAATTCCACTAGTTAGAATCTGCACTTTTGAGTGACATAGGAAGCTCTGCTTCATGCAGACCGGGCGCAAACAGAGTGGGGAAGAGTGGGCGGGGCTTGTTTACGGCGCAGCAAGTGTCAAACAGAGGCAGATTTTTTTTTTCAGCATAAATTTATTTACAATGAATTTTTATACACTGATTTTTTTGCACAATGAATATTTTTTACACTTAATTTTTATTTAACTGAGTTTTTTTTACACTGAACTTCTATACACTGTTTTTTTACACTGAATTTTTAAACACTGATTTTTTTTTACACTTAATTTTTTTTACACAATTATTTTTTTTTACACTGAATTTTTATTATCTGATTTTTTTAACAGAATTTTTTTACACTGACATTCCATACCCGTTTTTTTACACTACATTTTTTTACACTGAATTTTAAAACATAGAATTTTAAAATTTAAGCCTTTTGGTAACACATTTTTTTCAATTAAATTGTCAACATAATTAAATGTCAAAAAAATTCAGTTCACAAAATTCAAACGGCAAAAATTCAGTTACATAAATTCAGTGTCAAATAAAAGCTTTGGTACTAAAGACACAAATGGACCTCCACAAACAAAAGTCTTACCTTGGGCTAGTGACATTTGCCAGTGAGCGACATTGACCATCTGATCGCCTCGAATGGACAGTGGGAAGGAGGTGACGTCTCCCGCGCTAAAAACGTCCGCCAAGTTGGTCTTCATGAACTAAAGAGAAGGACGGGCACATGAGAATATGCAACGTGCATCTTTCAATAGTTCCATGAACTCTGCAGTGACCTTATCTACGATGACTGTTCTCCTAGAATCCACCTCCACTGCACTCCCTGACAGGAAATCTGAATTAGGACTCACACCTGAAACACAAACACATGTTGTGGCAAAATTAAGATTTTAGTCATCACTTGTCAAACAACAGTTTCAGTCTAAGTAACAGTCCTCATGTGATTTATACTGTATTGCTTCTCTTCACCGCATTGGACTGTTTTGTCTCCTGCGGAGAAAGCTCTGCTTGGTTCTTTTTACATCCATACCCCCACCTTCCAAGAACATAATAACTAGGACTGTTGTGACGCCGAAGATCAATAATTTATCATGTATTTAATGTCTCTTGGTCAAAGGTTTCTCTCCAAATGGGTTTCTTTTGTGATTGATGCTGTATTACTGCCACTCCCAATGTTTAACCAAAACATTCCTGGTCACAATCATTTTGCATTTCTTTATTGAATAGGACAATTACAAAACACACACTGTGTGTTGGAGGTACATTGTTCTTGACATAATCATGGGTCTAACTTTCTGCACAAATATTTTTAAATGTATCATTTAAAGATTTGGCAACTAACTGGCAGCAAAATATTGATAATATCATAACAACATATGTTATTTAAAGTAGGGTTGTCCTGATATAACTTTTTCATTTCTTACACATTACCCCCCAAAAATTCCAATTGATTCAAACAGAGAACAATGATAGGTATGGAAAACACTAACCTATTAATTATGCTGTCTTTAAGTTAAAGGGGAACATTATCACCAGACCTATGTAAGCGTCAATATATACCTTGATGTTGCAGAAAAAAGACCATATATTTTTTTAACCAATTTCCGAACTCTAAATGGGTGAATTTTGGCCTTTCTATTATTCGCTCTCGGAGCGATGACGTCACAACGTGACGTCACATCGGAAGCAATCCGCCATTTTCTCAAACACAGAGTCAAATCAGCTCTGTTATTTTCCATTTTTTCGACTGTTTTCCGTACCTTGGAGACATCATGCCTCGTCGGTGTGTTGTTGGAGGGTGTAACAACACGAACAGGGACGGATTCAAGTTGCACAAGTGGCCCAAATATGCGAAAGTGGCAAGAAATTGGACGAATTTTGTTCAAAATACGAGGGTGTGGGGAAAGCCGACGAAATGGTCAGTCGTTTGTTCCGCACACTTTACCGACGAAAGCTATGCTACGACAGAGATGGCAAGAATGTGTGGATGTCCTGCGACACTCAAAGCAGATGCATTTCCAACGATAAAGTCAAAGAAATCTGCCGCCAGACCACCATTGAATCTGCCGGAGTGTGTGAGCTATTCAGGGACAAAGGACCTCGGTAGCACGGCAAGCAATGGCGGCAGTTTGTTTCCGCAGACGAGCGAGCTAAACCCCCTGGATGTCTTGGCTCACACCGTCTCTTATGCCACCGAAGATGATCAAGAAAAGAATATCGACCCTAGATTCCCTGGCCTGCTGACATCAACTCCAAAACTGGACAGATCAGCTTTCAGGAAAAGAGAGCGGATGAGGGTATGTCTACAGAATATATTAATTGATGAAAACTTTATTCATTACTCGCGGTTTTACGTAAATTATTATACATAAACTGTGTTTACCAATAATTTAGCTTAAAAACATTTATTTTTTTCAATCATTCGAGTACATTCGGGTAGTCTTGTGTAATGCAGTATTTTGTGTCTATTTAGGTATGGTTAACCTGAGTGCTGAAATCGTGGAAAAATATATGTTCTTAGCGCGCCTGAAATGGGCTGTCTGCACTCTCAAAGTGCATGTTGTTGCCAAATGTATTTCATATGCTGTAAACCTATTTCATAGTTGTTAGTAATTATCTTATCAGACAGTGTTAAGCCGCTGAAATCCGAGTCTGAATCCGAGCTAATGTCGCTATACCTTGCTGTTCTTTCCGCCATGTTTGTTTGTATTGGCATCACTGTGTGACGTCACAGGAAAATGGACGGGTGTATATAACGATGGTTAATCAGGCACTTTGAAGCTTTTTTTTAGGGATATTGCGTGATGGGTAAAATTTTGAAAAAAACTTCGGAAAAAAAAATAAGCCACTGGGAACTGATTTTTAATGGTTTTAACCCTTCTGAAATTGTGATAATGTTCCCCTTTAAGGTGGAGTGCTAACAGTTTTTTTGGGTGACACCGAGTGGCCACAATAATTCATTCAGTTAAAATCATGACACAGTAAAGTGGGGTACACACATAAAGACCAGCAGGCGGTTTGTCCTCTGATATTTATTCTGATTATTCAGACTTCTCCTTCTGAATACTTTTCTGATTTCCTCCTTCCGACCAACACCCAATTATCTTATGTCTTATCAGATTGTCTTCCAAGAGTGTCCTGTGGTCAGAGGTGTGTTTGGAGCTAATTTGTCCCGATAATTGGCTCCAAAACAAGTCACTGATGACAATTGTAAATATCGGAGTTCAATACTTACAACTCAAGAAGCTAAAAAAACCCATTGTGGCCGCATTGTTGAGGACATACCGGCTCGGTGGTGGGACGCAATCCTTGTGTGTGTTGTGTGTTTGTACTAACATAGCACACCACACACACAACAACGAAAACTGATCAATGCCTGATTTCTATTTTTATGTGTGTGGTCTGTAACTGATAAAAAGTATTTTCAGACTCAGAAAACCAGCCTTTGGTTGAATGATGTGGACACGTTTGTTACTGGATACCTCCCAATACTCTTCTGCCTTGGAGACTTTGTATGTGTAAGTACCGTAATATGCAACTATAATTATTTGATACTTGTTCATATTGACAAATGTGCGGTTTTACATGACATTGTTGTTCAATGAAGGACAGTTATTACATATGTCTAGCTTGTGTGCTATTGTGTGCTTAGCTGTTGTGTAGCTGCTAGCTCCTCATAGCCTACAGCCTACCGTGGTCACCTTTTTGTAAATGACTTGACTAAATAGAAGAAAGTGTGTGTTTATTGGAGGACATTTAGATTTGAACTGTAACTGTTAACAAGTAAACACGCTGCTTGTATCGGAGATAATGTCAGACATTTTAGATAAAAGATGATATAATCCGATACTTGTTTTTCGTTTTTTTTGCTGATATCGGACCGATATTCAACATTAATATCAGATCCGGACAGCTCTACTCGATAATAAGATTTTTGCATTTTTAAAATACTGCAATTGTTTACATTTGAGTATTCCTAAAAATATGTATCTGTCGAGGTGGCCCTCTTGTGGGTTGCCCTGATCGCGACAGACCTTCTTGAGAGCCCGGTAGTCAGGTGCAATAATAATTTTATTGTGCGCACACGCGCCAGGTCAGCACTCTTTTCAGCAACTTTTCAGTCTTTCGGCTGCTCTCCCTCTTGCGGCGTGGTCTCGGGCGCATGTGTGGGTTGTCTGGCTCAAATTCCAACTCCATCAACTGTGTCTCGGCCCGGCTGCTGCTAATAAGCATGGCAGGTGATTGGATGATCAGCCCCAGCTGGGTAATCCAATCACCTGCCAGCTGTGCTTCGAGGCCGGTCCTTACACACCCCGCTCCGCGGCAGGCCCGCAGACCACGCCCCCCTCCACAGTATCCTTTAACAACACAAAAATAATTCCTTACCTATTCCTGCAATCACCACATCTGCTTCCAGAACCGTGCCGCTCTTCAGCACCACCTGTCTCACCTGCAAAGAGGCAATGTTTACCTCCAACAGCCAAAATAGATTGAGGTTGAAAATAGGACTGCAACTAATGACTATTTTGATAGTGGACTAATCATCGACCAATTTAACGATTAATCGGATTATGAAGCATACAACTGTTTAGTGCCTCTAATTTAACTAGTGAAATCAGTTTAAGGTATTTAAGGCAAACACTAACTTAAAATAAAGACAACCAAGACGACAACTTCATTCAGAAATATTAACTTATGTATATACAGCTCGCTCGCAGTCCTTGAGGTGAAGGCTGATTAGCTTTTAGCGTAACGTTAGCTCACTGTGCTGTGTGTGTGCGTGCGTGCGTATGTGTGTGTGCGCACGTGTCTGTGTGCGCCCCACATGAAACGGACAGCAAGTCCCTGTCTGTCTGAGAGAAAGACGAGCATTATTGACCTACCGTTAACAACTAAGTTATTTCACTTTACCTTTTTCCGTGTTGATTGAGCTGTGTTGAAGCAGCAAAAAAACGACATTATGTTAAATGAAGAGTTTCCTGAAGCTGTCTCTGATAATTTATATAATAATGTAACCACATCATAAAGCCTACATGAACTCCATGGTGTTCAGGGATGAATAGTCTCTCCTATTGCTATTGTACTATTTTTTTCAGCTATAGCTACATTAATCATTAGTAATGTAGCAGCCTAGTTTTGAATGGCAGGGTACCTGCTATCACATGTTGATACAAATATAACATTTACAAAAATCAACTAAATGCTGTAATAAAATGCTGTAATAAATTAAGCATGACGAGTTGAGCATATATCAGCATGTGGCCCCACTTTTAACTCTTTTTTTCCCAAACGCTTATTGCAAAACGCTTATTAATTTGACTTAGTAAGTCATTATTTTGTCATTGTTTTTACTTAGTAAGTTATTATTTTGTCATTATTTTGACTTAGTAAATTACTAAGTCAAAATATTGACTTACTAAGTCATAATAATGACATACCGTATTTTTCGGACTATAAGTCGCAGTTTTTTTCATAGTTTGGCCGGGGGTACGACTTATACTCAGGAGCGAGTTATGTGTGAAATGATTAACACATTACCGTAAAATATCAAATAATATTATTTTGCTCATTCACGTAAGAGAATAGATGTATAAGATTTCATGGGATTTAGCGATTAGGAGTGACAGATTGTTTGGTAAACGTATAGCATGTTCTATATGTTATAGTTATTTGAATGACTCTTACCATAATATGTTACGTTAACATACCAGTTGGTTATTTATGCCTCATATAACGTACACTTATTCAGCCTGTTGTTCACTATTCTTTATTTATTTTAAATTGCTTTTCAAATGTCTATTCTTGGTGTTGGCTTTTATCAAATACATTTCCCCAAAAAATGCGACTTATACTCCAGTGCAGTGGTCACCAACGCAGTGCCCGCGGGCACCAGGTAGCCCGTAAGGACCAGATGAGTCGCCCGCTGGCCTGTTCTAAAAATAGCTCAAATAGCAGCACTTACCAGTGAGTTGCCTCTATATTTTAAATTGTATTTATTTACTAGCAAGCTGGTCTCGCTTTGCTCGACATTTTTAATTCTAAGAGACAAAACTCAAATAGAATTTGAAAATCCAAGAAAATATTTTAAAGACTTGGTCTTCACTTGTTTAAATAAATTCATTATTTTTTTTTACTTTGCTTCTTATAACTTTCAGAAAGACAATTTTAGAGAAAAAAATACAACCGTAAAAATTATTTTAGGATTTTTAAACACATATACCTTTTTACCTTTTAAATTCCTTTCTCTTCTTTCCTGACAATTGAATTCAATGTTCAAGTAAATTTATTTTTTTTATTGTGAAAAATGATAAATACATTTTAATTTAATTCTTCATTTTAGCTTCTGTTTTTTCGACGAAGAATATTTGTGAAATATTTCTTCAAACTTATTATAATTAAAATTCAAAAAAAATATTCTGGCAAATCTAGAAAATCTGTAGAATCAAATATAAATCTTATTTCAAAGTCTTTTGAATTTCTTTTAAAATTTTTGTTCTGGAACATCTAGAAGAAAAAATGTCTGTTAGAAATATAGCTTGGTCCAATTTATTATATATTCTAACAAAGTGCAGATTGGATTTTAACCTATTTAAAACATGTCATCAAAATTCTAAAATTAATCTTAATCAGGAAAAATTACTAATGATGTTCCATAAATTATTTTTTTAATTTTTCAAAAAGATTCGAATTAGCTAGTTTTTCTCTTCTTTTTTTCGGTTGAATTTTGAATTTTAAAGAGTCGAAATTGAAGATAAACTATGTTTCAAAATTTAATTTTCATTTTTTTCGTGTTTTCTCCTCTTTTGAACCGTTCAATTGAGTGTTTTTTTCATCATTTATTCTCTACAAAAAAAAACTTCCGTAAAACATAAATATCATTAATTATTAATAATAACATAGAGTTAAAGGTAAATTGAGAAAATTGGCTATTTCTGGCAATTTATTTAAGTGTGTATCAAACTGGTAGCCCTTTCGCATTAATCAGTACCCAAGAAGTAGCTCTTGGTTTCAAAAAGGTTGGTGACCCCTGCTCCAGTGCGACTTACATATGTTTTTTTCCTCCTTTATTATGCATTTTCGGCCGGTGCGACTTATACTCCGGAGCGACTTATACTCCGAAAAATACGGTACATAGTATCTCAGGTAAGTAGGACTGTAGGTAAGTAGGACTGTTTTTTTTACTTTACGGAAAAAATATTGAGATATATATCGCCATTCAGCAAATGGAGTGGAAAACACAACCAAAAATTGTAGGTTTCTTCACGCGACGAAGCTGGCCTATTTGACCCGACTTTTACGCATGTTTGTTTCCGCCCTTGTAAAACTCGAACGATGCTGTCAAAGCTATTTGTTGGCAGTAGTCGGTGACAAATTTTAATATTGACTTTTGCGGACTAATAATTGCGGTCCTAGCTGAAATAAGCAGCATGAAAAAAAAGTCATATTGTTGTCAGGAGTCTGAATCCACCCTGCATTTGTTTTGGTATTGTCATATTGTGTCTTCCTTTTGGGTGGAAGTTGAAAAAATGTGTTTAAGGATTGGTTTGTTTATGAAGCTTGATGTGGTTTCTGTTATTTTGGGAGAGTTCATTGACAATCATGATTTAATCAATTTAATTATAGTACTAGGTAAAAGGTTTATTTTTAAGGCCAAAAACAGATATTCACTTAGTATTACTTTCTTTAAAACATTTATTCAGTATTTTTTAACTTTTGAAAGTTACATGGTTGAAAACGATAATGATGCCAAAAAACATAAAAAAAGATGGGAAGTCCTCAAAGGCTTATGTTGAAAGTGTAATTATGTTTATAGATTATATGTTATCTGTTGTTGTATTCCCTAATTTTTAGTGACCTGAACATAAGATGGACTGTACATACATTTTTTTTGTTTTTTTTGGTTTTTGTTTTGAAAATGTAATTTTGTTTATAGATTATATGCAATCTGTTGTGTTCCAAAAATTTTCTGTTTTTTTTTTCTTTTTTTTTCTCAGTGTACATGAATGAATGTGTGTGTTGCTGGACCCGACTTGGACATTATCTGGACTGGACCTGGTTTAAAAAAAAAAAAAAAAAAAACTTTAAATGAAGCTAATTTCATTTACAGCCAGGTCTGGTGAAGATAGGGTCCTTTCTTTACTTTTTTTTAATTTTTTTTTTTTATAGATAAGATAAATAAATATTTTCTTGAATAAAAAGGAAAGTAAAACAATATAAAAATAATTACATAAGGGAGAAAAAAAAAAAAAAAAAAGTAATTAAATGAAAATGTTAGTGGACCAGCAGCACAAACAATCAAGTGTGCTTCAGGGACTGTGTTGTGTCCCTTGCAGAAGTGTTGTCCATGTTGTGGGAACCAGAATAATGATAGCAGAAAGAAACAACCCCTTTTGTGTGTATGAGTGTGAATGGGGGAGGGAGTTTTTTTTGGGGGGAGGGGGGTTGATGCACTAGTTGAAAGTGTATCGTGTGTTCTTTTCTATGTTGATCTAATAAAAATAAAAATAAAAAAATAAAAAAAGTCATATTACCGAGCCGCTTTCCCCTCTAATCTCAGCGACGTGGTCGTCCATGTAGAACTTCACGTGATGTTCCTCCAACATCTTTAAGAAGGAGAGCGACAATAAACACCCGATGATTACGTGGCATTCTGTGCTGTCCCCGTTGTTCCTCACTTGCATGACCATCTGGCCAATCCGGGAACCCAGAGAGCGCTCGTAAGGATACCTGGAAGTTCCCACAACGGCCACACTGGACGCTTTGTCTGCCAGATAGGACGCCACCTCCATACCTGCAAAGACAGGTAAGGAATCAGTACGGTCATAGAGGCGATCCAGGAGCAGATGTAGAACTTGAAATCCTGTCCACCTATGAAGGAAGATCCGACGACCACAGCTTTGCGGCCCAAGCAGGAAGTGTGGATCTCCTTGGCGTCTTCGTGACTCTGCAGTAACTTCACTCCTTTCAGCTCGCTACCGGGACAACCGAGTGGCCTCGCTCTGTGGACGCCGTGGTTTTTGTTGTTGTATTTACTGTACATCTACACAGTTTATTAAGGAAGACGCCGTCTTGCCTGCAGCCTGTTGCGATGAGGACCTGGTCGTAACGCAGCAAGGTGCCATCTTTCATCATCACTGCTTTATCGCGTGTGTTTAAATTCAGCGCCTGCGTCACAGAGGGCGTCTGTTAGAATAATTGTATCTAAGTTATCACAAAACTTTGTGTTTCAATGAGTTCCCGGCAAGCAGACAAAAGCTGTCTTTAATCCTACCAAGCAGAAGGCTTGTAAAACTCCACTGTGTAGGATGGGAAGCAACATGAAGGTGCTCTGTTTCTTTCATGTATTGTAATCAACAGAAAGATATCGTCTGACCCGAGAACTACAAAGAGGAAGCAGGACCTGACTCCCCTACAGGGACCTCTTCTTTGAACTGTTTTACGACCTTTTCTGTGAACTGTTCTGTAACCAAAGGCGATGGCTGTTTACGACCCCCGTCCCTTAGAAACAGCTGTTGCCATGTAATCAGGGAAAGTCCAAATAAAAGAGGAGGCGTACAATCTGTACAAGAGTACAGCCCAGACGTCTCTCCTCAATTGAGCCAAATTTAATTATGTCTCTGTTTAATTCCTTGCTTCTTTGTCTTGTTTAATAGATGTCATCAGTGTTTGAACCTGACAGCGTCAAGCCACGGTATCACACGCTTTTTCTTTGTTTGTTTTTTTGTCTCTTGATCACCTCCTGCTGTGTCCGCACTTCTATCCCATATTGTTGAAAGAAGTCACTGGAGCGCAGGACGATTTGGCTGCTGTCCACGTTCAAAGCCTGGAAAAAAAAGGGCAAACTTTTAAAAAGGCTTCTGTTAGCTTTATTCATTTACAGTATTTACAACAGTAAATACCCTGTTGACCCAAATTTAAGACTTAAAAAAAAAAAAAATAACAGTGAAGAAAAAAGTGGTACCGTATTTACCGGACCATAGGGCGCACCGGATTATAAGGCGCACTGCCGATAAATAGTCTATTTTCGATCTTTTTTCATATATAAGGCGCATTAAAAGAGTCATATTATTATTTCTATTTTTTTTCTACATGTAAAACACTTCCTTGTGGTCTACATACATTACAGATAATCTTCAAGCCGCTTTCTGACAGTCGCTTCAGGATGCGCCGTTTTGTGGGCGGTCTTATTTACGTGGCTCACCTTCGACAGCGTCTTCTCCTCGTCATCTTTGTTGAGGCAGTGTAGCGTGCAAGGACGGGCGTGGAAGAAGTGTCAAAAGATGGAGCTAACTGTTTTAATGACATTCAGACTTTAATTCAATCAATAAAGACTTAGACTTCCTTTTTATTGTCATTCAAATTTGAACTTTACAGTACAGATAAGAACGAAATTTCGTTGCATTAGCTCATGGTAGTGCAGGATAAAAAATCAATAAGGTGCATATATAAATAAATAGATTACTATGCAGATAAATATATTGCACTTTTGCATATGTATCCACATTTATGGATGTATGTTATATTGTCTTTATATTCCAGCGAGTTAATCCATTTTTGGAGGGAATTGAGGGGATTATTATGATGCGTTCAAGAGTCTTACGGCCTGAGGGAAGAAGCTGTTACAGAAATTGGAGGTTCTGCTTCGGAGGCTGCGGAACCTCTTTCTAGAGTCCAGCAGTGAAAACAGTCCTTGGTGGGGGTGGGAGCAGTCTCTGCAGCATCTCCTCATTCGTGGCTCACTAGTGCAACAACAACGCCGGAAATGTGTCCCGTGAAAAACCGTCCGACCGGAACTCTCTAATAACTAAAGTTCCTTGGGTGAATAATGTAAACTCACTACACCGGTATGTTTTAGCGCTTTCATGGCGAGTTTACAGACAGATATAAGTAAGAACTTTACACTACTTTATATTAGAAATGGCAACAGTGGAGGATGAATGTCCCATAACAAGAAGATAGAGAAAAAGAAGAAGCTGTGTCGGCACGGACTACAAAGGCGGACGCGCGCAATTTTTCATGATTTATGCAGATCCCAATTACACATCAACAGGTACCAGAAGGTACGAAAAGTTGCTTTTGCATAATATTTTGCGAAACAAGACGCCAGATAATATGCCTTACCTTATACACACACCATAATAATACTCCTATGTTGAAGCACAGTACAATCCATCAAGCGGTGCGGCTTCATAGCGTACCAAAGTCGTACTAAAACATTTTGATGGATTTTTGAGCGCCGTGTTCTATATTTTTAATGGAATATATAAAATGTTGGTGTTGTTTACTTGAGTCACATTACAGTTTACACAAATTTCTTATGTTTGACTGCCATCTACAGGTCACACTTATCATTTCACCATGTACCAAAAAAAAAACAGCTTCGAGGTCGGTAAGCAAAACCAGAATTATTCTGTACATTAGGTCAGTGTTTTTCAACCTTTTTGGAGCCAAGGCACATTTTTGTTGATTGAAAAAATGCGGAGGCACATCACCAGCAGAAAACATTAAAAATGTAAACTCAGTAGTTGATATTGACAGTAAAAAGTTATTGTTGCAATTGTTGGATATGAATTAAAACCATAACTAACCATGCATCACTATAGCTCTTGTCTCAAAGTAAGTGTCACGACCTGTCACATCACGCTGTGACTTACTTTGAGTTTTTTTTCGGTTTTCCTGTGTGTAGTGTCTTGCGCTCCTATTTTGGTTTATTTATTTTTTGCTTTTCCTGTTTTGTAGGTATTTTCCTGTAGCAGTTTCATGTCTTCCTTTAGGCGCTATTCCCCGCACTTGCTTTGTTTTAGCAGTCAAGACTATTTCAGTTGTGCGGACGCTATCCTTCTTTGTGGGGACATTGTTGATTGTCATGTCATGTACGGATGTACTTTGTGGACACCGTCTGCTCCCCACGCTGTAAGTCTTTGCTGTCGTCCAGCATTCTGTTTTTGTTTACTTTGTAGCCAGTTCAGTTTTAGTTTCTTTTTCCATAGCCATCCCTAAGCATCAATGCCTTTTTTAGGGGCACTCGTCTTTTGTTTATTTTTGGTTTAAGCATTAGATACAACGTTTACAAAGCACCAACACTCAACAACGGCACTTTATTTGCAGATTATAAGTACTGGTTTGCATGAAATATTTTTTAACCCAAATAGGTGAAATTACATATTTTCCCACGGCACAAAAACACTGCATTAGGTTATAAGGCGCACTGTCGAGTTTTGAGAAAAAAAAAAAAGGATTTTAAGTGCGACTTATAGTCCGGAAAACACAGTAAATACCATGTTGACCCAAATTTAAAACGACAATTCTTCTCTTTTTTTTAATAACAGTGAAGAAAAAAATGGTAGATTGCTTATGTATTTGTTCATTGATCAGTATTATCTAAAAATGAACATTATAACTCTTCCTGTTTGCTAAACAACCTTTGAAACACTTTTTTCCCCCCAAACTCTCCCGGTCACTGGTGTGTGCGACAGGAAGAAAAGCTCTTCCTCCTTTAGAGGAGAAGTCATTTGTATGCATCAAGTAAATCTCTCGATCCGCATTGCATATTATATTTGCATTTAAACATTAGCGATATCGCTAAAATGCTATAACTGTTAGCATTGTAGCACCTAGAAAGATAGCACTGAAGACTCAAAGTTATGTAGCGTCTCTACAGAGGTGGGTAGTAACGCGCTACATTTACTCCGTTACATCTACTTGAGTAACTTTTGGGATAAATTGTACTTCTAAGAGTAGTTTTAATGCAACATACTTTTACTTTTACTTAAGTATATTTATAGAGAAGGAACGCTACTTTTACTCCGCTACTTTTATCTACATTCAGCTCGCTACTCGCTACTAATTTTTATCGATCTGTTAATGCACGCTTTGTTTGTTTTGGTCTGTCAGACAGACCTTCAAAGTGCCTGCCTTACTGGTGACGTTTCACTTCGTTCCACCAATCAGATGCAGTCACTGGTGACGTTGGACCAATCAAACAGAGCCAGGTGGTCACATGACCTGACTTAAACAAGTTGAAAAACTTATTGGGGTGTTACCATTTAGTGGTCAATTGTACGGAATGTGTACTGTACTGTGCAATCTAATAATAAAAGTTCCAATCAATCAATCAAAAGTGTGAAGGAAAAAAGATACTTGTTTTATTTCAACCGTACCGTCAAAAGCCTAAAGACTGACCGCACATGAGGACGTTCCTGTCTTCACAATAAAAGTGCCGCTCCATCGCGCCTGCGCTTACAAAACAAGAGTCTCCGAAAGCCAGCGTAAACAAGCTAGCAAGCTACGGAGTTTGACACCAATATATTTCTTGTAAAGTGTATAAAAACGAATATGGAAGCTGGACAAATAGGATGCCAAAAACCCACCACTTTCATGTGGTATTAGACAGAAAGGAGGAACTTTTCTTCTCCTCCATTTGAAAACGTGGACGTTATCATCACGACTGTCTGATTACAATCAACGCAAGTCATCAGAATCAGGTAATACACCAACTTATATTCTTGTCTTCATTAAAGAAAGGAATCTGTATGTTAAACATGCATGAATATTCATTAAAACACCTTTAACATGTAAACAAAAACAGCAAAATAAATACTTATAAATTATATACTGTATATATCAATGTATATGTATGTATGTATGTATGTATGTATGTATGTATGTATATATATATATATATATATATATATATATATATATATATATATATATGATATGATATGAGTGTGTATGTTACTCATCAGTTACTCAGTACTTGAGTAGTTTTTTCACAACATACTTTTTACTTTTACTCAAGTAAATATTTGGGTGACTACTCCTTACTTTTACTTGAGTAATAAATCTCTAAAGTAACAGTACTCTTACTTGAGTACAATTTCTGGCTACTCTACCCACCTCTGCGTCTCTACATCGTGCCCCTGATTTAGTATCCAATAACGCTAACATGCATGTGTTCGGATTGTGGGAGGGAACCAAGATTAGAAAGCGGGACCTGATTGTGAGGAACATGCTAACCACATGTGTCAGGATAGCATTGGTGACTTGATAAAATGCAAAAGAAAAGCTCCCATTACCTTACTCAATTTGGGCTTGTCAAACGGCGGTAGAGTGTCCTTGGTGACCATGACGATCCGACCTTGGTAGCAGTTCTGACGCAGCGTCTCAGCACACACCAGAGAAGCAGGGCCTGAACCCACAACACAAATAAAGTGTAGCCGATACGTCCACAGGCCGAAGTGCACGGTCCTCCTTACCCCCTCCTATGAGCACGATGGTGTGTTTGACGTGCGGTGAAACGCTACACATCTCCTTCACCCTTCTCGTCAACGTCAGGGTCTGAGGAGCGATATATGCGTCAGGTAAGTTTAAGGAAAATACGTCAGGATTACTTTCATCTATTCACCATGCTTCTACTTACCTGTTTGGGGATAGAAACATACACCTTTCCGTCTTGTACGCTGACCTGCGTCAAAACAACAAGAAAGGCATGAATATAGCGCTGATGCATGCTAACTAGAATATACAATTTCGGGGAAAATTGTGTGCGAATCCTGAATGCTATGTCAACGCTATGCGTACACTACAAAATTAGCTGGCCGTAGTTCCTGGCAATGTTCCCTCTAATTTTTCATGTGTGTGAGCAAACGCAAAAACTCCCTGAGCATTCAGTGGAGCCCATGTGAGCAACATCAGACGTGCACACTGTGGCTACACCAGCAGCACACCTGTCCCAAACCTGACTAAATAACAACTTCAATCTCCATCCATCCATCCATTTTCTACCGCTTGTCCCCACCTCATTACAGGGCCAACACAGATAGACAGACAACATTCTCTTATTATTAGAATCAAATGACAGCAGTCATTTCCATGAGGTTATTTTCTAATATAAGTGTTTAGGCCCACTTACAATGACAATAACAAAAAATATTGTTTTTCATGAACTGTGTACTTGTATTGTTTGTCTGGGTGGAGGTCCTGCTTTGGAAATAGTTTGTACCCCTTTCAGACGTTGCATTTAGTTCCCATTAAAACATTCACATGTTGCACAATGAGATGTAAGCAGGGGATCATGGTTGTTAGCGCCGTGCATGGCAGCTCCCGCCATCAGTGTGTGAATGTGTGTGCGCTAATGGGTGAATGTGGAAATTTGTGTCAAAGCGCTTTGAGTTCCTTAAAAAGGTAGAAAAGCGCTATACAAGTACGACCCATTTACCATTTACCATTTACATTCCTGCAACTTCCTGTTTGTAAAAAATATATTATTATTAGTATTTATTTAATATACTAACAGCATTTCATGATTAATATTTATAAATTAAGATTCCTAATAAATGACACTAGAATAAGCACACATTTGATTGGTAAATCATAGTGTAACGACCTGGAATGACACTTTATGTGTGGTGTTGGAGTTGTCCGACTTACTGTGTGACTGTAAACGCATCACTGGCTAAGTGCCATATGTGCATGTGCAAGTGAAATAAGCAGCATGAAAAAAAAGTCATATTACCTGCTGTTGATATAACAAAGTTGCTTTTGGTCTGCTTTGTACTGCAGAAAATGACCAGTTTTGCTAGATATCATTTTTTTTACTAATGTTTTGGTGATGTGTCTATGGCCGACAATAAAGAGTTTTGCTCAGTAAAGTGATCGATGGAATTCATGTCCTCAAAGCGTCTCGAAAGACGTTACAATATTTGAACAATGATGACGAAAACGGTTTTCTCTGTGTGTCGAAAATTGTTATGCGCTTATTTTTTTATTTGATTTTGTGCGTGGCATATATTTGCCGTGCGCAGAGGACGCTTGAGCAGTGTGCAATTGCACAAACGTTGGTTCCTGGTTGTCGCCTGCATGGACTGGGGGGGGGAGGCCGGGCCCTCTATTCCTCCTACTTATAGCACACACACTCACACATACATAAGACTTTGGGGGATTGTCCTACGGGGAGGCATGGCGGGGGGATGAGGATGCCTGCTATGGGGCTCCAGTCCTCATGTCTTGTCCCCTGCTCGTTCATCCCTCAATCTTAGCTGCATATTAGACACTTAGGATTTGGGGGGATTGGCTTGGTTGGGACCCACCATGACCTTGATGTCCCCCAGTTTTAATCGCATTATTAGTTCCCACAAGCATACATATCTCACTCACACTACAGTACACACATCAATAGGGACTGGAGGTCGGCTGTAACGGCTGGCCTCCTAATTTTAACTCAATCAATCAATCAATGTTTATTTATATAGCCCTAAATTACAAGTGTCTCAAAGGGCTGCACAAGCCACAACGACATCCGCGGTACAAAGCCCACATAAGGGCAAGGAAAAACTCACAACCCCAATGGGACGTCAATGTGAATGACTATGAGAAACCTTGGAGAGGACCGCATATGTGGGTGACCACCCCAACTCTAGGGGAGACCAGATGCAATGGATGTCGAGTGGGTCTGACATAATATTGTGAAAGTCTAGTCCATAGTAGATCTAACATAATAGTGAGAGTCCAGTCCAAAGTGGGGCCAGCAGGAGACCATCTCGAGCGGAGACGGATCAGCAGCGCAGAGATGTCCTCAACCGATACACAGGCGAGCGGTCCACCCCGGGTCCCGACTCTGGACAGCCAGCACTTCATCTATGGCCACTACACAGTAGACACTCTGGGGGCCTCGTACACATGCATGGGGGGGTGTTGGGGTTCGGGAGTACGGCGCACCCCTCATTGCCTCCACGGCCGGCGCGTGTTGCGAGGACTGCGGTCTGGTGGCCTGCCATTCCCGGGCAGAGACCTCGCTGGGGGTGTGAGGCTTTTATTAAAATTAGCTAAAAAAAAAAGTTGGCATGCTAATGTTAGCATCTTAGCATGCTAACATGAGCATGCTTTCAGTGAGCATATTACAAATACAAAATGTTGACTTCCTGGTAATCTGGGAATTTTGCGAGGATAAAAACAATTAATAGCCCTGGTGTCATCGATCAAATCCTCCCGCTTGATTACTTCTCCAGCCGTAATCTGTTGAAAAAATACGACTTTGTGTGCACTTGCACAATCTAATGGGATTCAACACATGGGATGGATCAAATATTCTGCCTTTACGAAAATAATGAAGTTGACTTTAGATTGACAGTGACAGAGATATTTAATATTGTACATCTGCATCTGATGTTTTCAGAAGAGCCTACTCCTGTTGTTGCAGCGTCAAGGCCATTCGAGGGAGTCAAATCGTAGATTAGGATTTTTGTTTTTCCGCGAGCAGACATTACAATGGCTTGTCTGTTCTAATCGTCCATACTGGCCCTCATATCCAATTTTTCCCTTCCCAGCTTTTCCACGATGTGATCCATCTTTCGACTCAGTTCAGAAATCGCCCCAGTCTGTGATGTCACAGCCCGGCCCAAACCTTCCGTTGCGACGAACAGCCTTTGGGCCCCTTGAGTGGCTGGCATCGTCTTACGAATTTGACGATACACCAGAGCAACGCCCAGCCCAATCAGCAGGTGCCCCGCGATCACGGTTCCAAATAGGTAGACGTCTTCCACGTCCTCGATGGAAAGGACTGAGAGGCACATGATTCTCCATTTATCCCAGGAATCTCTCACGTACCCCGCAGCAATGGTTCCATCAGGGCAGCCAGGCTCCCCAGAACTTATTTTCCTCGTCCAAAAGATTTTGTCAATTGACTCGAGAGTCCAGCTGATCATTTCCATGTCTGATGTTTAGATTTGGAGGACAGCGCAAAGAAAGAGGCTTCAAAAAAGTGTAGACGAGACAAAAAACAAAGAGAGCAAGCACGGAGAAGAAGGCAGCGGAAAAAATGTGACCGCCCTCACCAGAGGCAAGACAGAAAAAAACATTTTTTAAATAAAAAACTGCCACAAATAGATTCGGCACCATCTGTTCTGCCTCGCTCATAAACACATTATGATGGGACTCCGGCAGCGTTTCTGGGTGTTGTTGATAAATGGCTTTTACTTCGCAAATGGACTGATGCAAAGTGTTAAAGTGTTCTGACGAGTCCACATTTCAAATTGCTTTTGGAAACTGTGGATGTGGTGTCCTCCGGACCAAAGAGGAAAATAACCATCCGGATTGTTAAAGACGCAAAGTTGAAAAGCCAGCATCTGCGATGGTATGGGGGTGTATTAGTGCCCAAGGCATGGGTAACTTACACAACTGTGGAACAAAATATATTGCCATCCAAGCAACGTTATCATGGACGCCCCTGCTTATTCCAGCAAGACAATGCCAAGCCATGTGTTACAAGAGCGTGGCTTCATAGTAAAAGAGTGCGGGTACTCGACTGGCCTGCCTGTAGTCCAGACCTGTCTCCCATTGAAAATGTGTGGCGCAATAAAAAGCCTAAAATACCACAATACAACTTAAGCTGTACATCAAACAAGAATGGGAAATAATTCATCCTGAAAAGCTTCGAAAAATGGTCTCCTCAGTTCCCAAACGTTTACTGAGTGTTGTTAAAAGGAAAGGCCATGTAACACAGTGGTAAAAATGGCCCTGTGACAACTTTTTTGCAATGTGTTGCTGCCATTAAAGGGGAACATTATCACCAGACCTATGTAAGCGTCAATATATACCTTGATGTTGCAGAAAAAAGACCATATATTTTTTTAACCGATTTCCGAACTCTAAATGGGTGAATTTTGGCGAATTAAACGGCTTTCTAATATTCGCTCTCGGAGCGATGACGTCACAACGTGACGTCACATCGGGAAGCAATCCGCCATTTTCTCAAACACCGAGTCAAATCAGCTCTGTTATTTTCCGTTTTTTGGACTGTTTTCCATACCTTGGAGACATCATGCCTCGTCGGTGTGTTGTCAGAGGGTGTAACAACACGAACAGGGACGGATTCAAGTTGCACCAGTGGCCCAAAGATGCGAAAGTGGTAAGAAAATGGACGAAATTTGTTCAAAATACGAGGGTGTGGGGAAAGCTGACAAATGGTCAGTCGTTTGTTCCGCACACTTTACCGACAAAAGCTATGCTACGACAGAGATGGCAAGAATGTGTGGATATCCTGCGACACTCAAAGCAGATGCATTTCCAACGATAAAGTCAAAGAAATCTGCCGCCAGACCCCCATTGAATCTGCCGGAGTGTGTGAGCAATTCCGGGACAAAGGACCTCGGTAGCATGGCAAGCAATGGCGGCAGTTTGTTCCCGCAGACGAGCGAGCTAAACCCCCTGGATGTCTTGGCTCACACCGTCCCAAAGATGATCAAGAGAAGAATATCGACCCTAGCTTCCCTGGCCTGCTGACATGAGGGTATGTCTACAGAATATATTACCGTAATTGATGAAAATTGGGCTGTCTGCACTCTCAAAGTGCATGTTGTTGCCAAATGTATTTCATATGCTGTAAACCTAGTTCATAGTTGTTAGTTTCCTTTAATGCCAAACAAACACATACCAATCGTTGGTTAGAAGGCGATCGCCGAATTCGTCCTCGCTTTCTCCCGTGTCGCTGGCTGTCGTGTCGTTTTCGCTTGCATACAGTTCAAACCGATATGGCTCAATAGCTTCAGTTTCTTCTTCAATTTCGTTTTCGCTACCTGCCTCCACACTACAACCATCCGTTTCAATACATGCGTAATCTGTTGAATCGCTTAAGCCGCTGAAATCCGAGTCTGAATCCGAGCTAATGTCGCTATAGCTTGCTGATCTTTCCGCTATGTTTGTTTGTATTGGCATCACTATGTGACGTCACAGGAAAATGGACGGGTGTTTATAACGATGGTTAAAATCAGGCACTTTGAAGCTTTTTTTAGGGATATTGCGTGATGGGTAAAATTTGGAAAAAAACTTCGAAAAATATAATAAGCCACCGGGAACTGATTTTTAATGGTTTTAACCCTTCTGAAATTGTGATAATGTTCCCCTTTAAATTCTAAGTTAATGATATTTGCACAGTTCGAACATTAAATATCTTGTCTTTGCAGTCTATACAATTGAATATAAGTTGAAAATAATTTGCAAATCATTGTATTCTGTTTTTATTTACGAATTACACAACGTGTCAACTTCACTGGTTTTGGGTTTTATAGGTACCTTCCCTACTGCACATTTACATTGTGCACAAGCATCACGCCCAGTCAGGCAAATTACCCGATGCTTTACCTTGTAGCAAGGAAGGGAGTCCAGGCCTGGGTACTCCTCAATATCTCCAGTTTTCACATTGAAGCAAGCACCGTGGAAGGGACATCTGACTTTGTTACCCACCAGCGCTCCTGCGTTGTCAAAGAAGACACATTACAAAGGATGCAGGTTGCACATGTTGTATGTCACCTGCCTAGAAACTTCACCTTTAACCAGAGGGGCGTTATAATGAGAGCACCGACTTCCCACCGCGCTGTACCGACCCTCGGTGCGCACCAGCAGCACCTTGTGGTCCCCCACTGATACTTCTCTCATCCTACAAAATGGAAATGTTAGCCGACAGTCTGAATACAGTAGACGTTGCTGGTCATGTGACGTACTGGCCATCTTGCAGGTCGGCTTCCTGACAAACCAGTCCTGTCACCTCCTGGACGTCTTGCCCCGGTACTGTGCTTGGATTCATGCTGCCGAGACACGGATCACATGTCAAAAACACATTGTTGTGTGGAGGGACTGGAATGACCATGTGAACCATGGATGAAAAGACCCTTTGTATTTATGTAGGGAAATCAGTCACACTTCCTTAAAGGGCACTTGTTTAAAAAAGTACTGTATTTTCCAGATTATAAGATAGGCTCCAGCACCCCCCGCGACCCCGAACGGGACAAGCGGTAGAAAATGGATGGCCAGTGTGCCTTATAACCCGGTGCGCCTGATGTACGGAATGATTCTGGTTTTGCTTACCAACCTCGAAGCAATTTTATTTGGTACATGGTGTAATGATAAGTGTGACCAGCAGATGGCAGTCAAACATAAGAGATACGTGTAGACTGCAAGATGATGGCGTGTAAAAATCTATCCAAATGTTTTAGTACGACTTTGGTAAGCTATGAAGCTGAACCGCTTGATGTGCTTCAACATAAGAGTATTATTATGGTGTGTGTATAAGATAAAACATTGTCTGGCGTTTTGTTTCGCAATGTTATGCAAAAGCAACTTTTCTTACCTTCTGGTACCTGCTGATCTGTATTTGGAATCTGCATAAATCCTGAAAAATTGTGTGCGTCCGCCTTTGTAGTCCGTGCCGACGCCGATTTTCTTAAAAAACTATGGGATCGCCATTTTACTGACAACAAATACAATCGTGATATTATATTTATTTTTAGTCGTCAGGCTGACAAACAGCTCGCAGGTAATTACAGTGCATCCGGAAGGTATTTACAGCGCTTTTCCCACATTTTGTTATGTTACAGGTTTAGGTTTACAGTTGTATACATATACATATATATATATATATATATATATATATATATATATATATATATATATATATATATATATATATATATATATATATATATATATATATATATCCTATATACTCCAGCACCCTCAGCGACCCCAAAAGTGACAAGCGGTAGAAAATGGATATATATATATATATATATATATATATATATATATATATATATATATACATCCTATATATATATATATATATATATCCTATATATATATATATATATCCTATATACTCCAGCACCCTCAGCGACCCCAAAAGGGACAAGCGGTAGAAAATGGATGGATATATATATATCCTTATATATAGCCTATATATATATATATATATATATATATATATATGTATATATATATATCCTTATATAAAGCCTAATATATATATATATATATATATATATATATATGAATATATATATATATATATATATGAATATATATATATATATATATCCTTATATAAAGCCTAATATATATATATATATATATATATATATATATAGCCTATATATATCTCTCCTTATATAAAGCTTAATATATATATATATATATATATATATATATATATGAATATATATATATATATATATATATATATATATATATATATATATATATAGCCTATATACATCTCTCCTTATATAAAGCCTAATATATATATATATGAATATATATATATATATATATATATATATATATATATATATATATATATATATATATATATATATATATATATATATATATATATGCGATGAGGTGGCGACTTGTCCAGGGTGTACCCCGCCTTCCGCCCGATTGTAGCTGAGATAGGCTCCAGCGCCCCCCGCGACCCCAAAGGGAATAAGCGGTAGAAAATGGATGGATGGATATATATATATATATATATATATATATATATATATATATATATATATATATATATATATATATATACATATATATATATATATATATATATATATATATTTATATATATATAAAGCTAAAGTTAAAGTACCAATGATTGTCACACACACACTAGGCGTGGCGAAATTATTCTCTCATCACCCTTGATCACCCCCTGGGAGGTGAGGGGAGCAGTGGGCAGCAGCAGTGGCCGCGCCTGGGAATCATTTTTCATACACATATATATATATATATATATATATATATATATATATATATATGGATATATGTATATATATATATATATATATATATCCATCCATTTTCTACCGCTTGTCCCTTTTTGGGGTCGTGGGGGGAGGGGGGGGGGGGTGCTGGACTCAGCTGCATTCGGGCGGAAGGCAGCGTACACCCTAGACAAGTCGCTACCACACGTGATACAAGAATTAGAATTACAAATTATACATGCTTTTTTTATGACTTTTTACTGTTTACATTGTAAAATATGTCGGCTGTTCTTATTTTATTCTTGTGTGTACAATACGTATATTCATAGTAAAGGCTCAATAACAATTGACAATGCATTATTCTCAAACGCTAGACAACCATAGTGGACATTATTCATTTAAAACCAAGAATCGGAATGATGCTAAACGTACCTTTTATTCCCCCGCGATAAATTGAATGACACAACCGGGAGTAGTGGGTGTTGACGGCGGAGTAACAATCGTGTTGAGTTCAGGAACATTTGAGTCTAGTTTTGTACTCTCTTCCGGTTTGTCCGGCTGAGCGCCCCGCGTCACGACAACACGGAAGTGCAGAGAGCCCCATTATTTCAATTTTTAAACTACATTTCCCACAATTCCATAGCGCTGAAACCCATTGAGGACGCGTGGGTGGCTTGGTGCCTTCAGGGACTGTTTGTAATTTTCGAAAGCCTTGAATAACAATGTCAAAACATAGCAGTCAAGACGAACTAAGGAAATTAAAACCAAAAAACGATTGGTTTGTCTGAGTTACGTTTTGAATTAAGGTTTAACACAGGTTTAACACGTGTACAAGGATATTTCACATGCTTTACTGCGTATATAATTGAACAGTGTTTATGTTGTGTACAATCAATCAATCAATCAATCAATCTTTATTTATATAGCCCTAAATCACAAGTGTCTCAAAGGGCTGCACAAGCCACAACGACATCCTCGGTACAAAGACCACATAAGGGCAAGGAAAAACTCACCCCAGTGGGACGTCGATGTGAATGACTATGAGAAACCTTGGAGAGGACCGCATATGGGAGACCGAAAGCAATGGATGTCGAGTGGGTCTGACATAATATTGTGAGAGTCCAGTCCATAGTGGATCCAACATAATAGTAAGAGTCCAGTCCATAGTGGGGCCAGCAGGACACCATCCCGAGCAGGGACGGGTCAGCAGCGCAGAGATGTTCCCAGCCGATGCACAGGTGAGCGGTCCACCCCGGGTCCCGACTCTGGACAGCCAGCACTTCATCTATGGCCACCGGACCTGTGCCCCCCCACCCCCTCAAGGAAAAGGGGAGCAGAGGAGAAAAGAAAAGAAACGGCAGATCAACTGGTCTAACAGGGGGGCTATTTAAAGGCTAGAGTATACAAATGAGTTTTAAGATGGGACTTAAATAATATATATATTATATTATAACTTACAATGTGTATTTATTATATGTTGTGAAAAGGAAATTTCATAATTTTTGGAAGCTCATCTTGTATTTGACATTGTTTATAGGGTTGGGCGCAATAAGTGTTCAACTTCAGCCTAAACCCTTTCGGTGTGCAACATTTTCAAATTATGAATGTAAAACTGTTTGTTTATTTTTTTGACCATTGACCGAAGAAATCATAAACTAAACTAAACTAAATTACAAAAAATTACATAAAAAAACGCAGTGTTCTTCTTTTTTCAAGTCGAAAAGCAATAGCCAGATTTAAAAAAAGGGTCTGAATATTTATTTTATATTTCATATGACAAAAATATAAATCACAAGTCAGCAGAAACGAAAAAACTGACCAAAAAAAGAGTTTATTTCATAACCCGACACCAAATGTGACATAATATTTGTTTTTGGTCAGGTGATTTTATGAAATATAAAATGCTAATCAAAACGTTAAAAAAAAAAAAAAATCTAATTATTTCCCTTCGACACTGAAAAAGAAAAAATGCTTTATTTATCACTTTTATTTTTTGTATCTTGAAGAAAGTTTTATTTTTAAAATGTTATTATTTGTATTTATACATACATTTTTCAGATATCTATTAATCCCTTCCATGGGATTTTACACAAAGAAGTGACAAGCAAAATTCAATTAAATATTTAAAGTGTACACTCTTCGTAACTTTGATGTTTGTGAGTGTGATTCTCCACAGTTAGTGGGTGACAGTATACATATGTATTAACATCAACATTGCATAGATAATTTATCTATTGTTATATATAAAGTTTATCAAACACTTTTATTCGGGGACGTATGCTCATGTGTTTTGTGTGGAGTCTATTTGCACTTAAACTTTAAGTTGCTTCAAAAGCTTACTTGATAAATATTAAGGCTGTGAATCTTTGGGCATCATACGATTCGATACGATTCTTGGGGTAACGATTCGATTCAGAATTTCTTCTCGATTCAAAATCAATACTTTTTATAATAACATTGGGTGCCAGTTCTGTGATCAACTAAATTCCTCCATAAAACAGACAAACAGCTCTGATCAATTTCTATATTCCTTAAAAGAAAATGTATTTTGTTTTAATAAAATTCTACCCAAACATTTAATAAAGTAAATTACAAATAAGGCAACAAGAGACAAATCCAACATTTCTCTTTTGTGTATGGCAGATATCAACAACATGATTTGCCTGAGCGGCTGAACAAGTCAAGAATTTTTTTTTAATCAATCGTTAAAAATAAGAATCCCAATTAGTTCGAAAACTGATTTGTTGACACCCCTAAAAATTGTTTTTCTTGAGAACAAGTGACTCCAACCTTCACTTCTGAGAGCTACTATATAGGAATAAAAATGGCTGAGAGTTGCTCATTTTTGTCTAGTTGTTTTTTTTTAATATCTCATTTCAAAATAAACAAAAGGAACAGTTTGTTGACCAAATTTGCAGCAGCAGAGGTAGTGCATATAGACTTAGACAAACTTTATTGATCCACAAGGGAAATTGTTCCACACAGTAGCTCAGTTACAGAGGATGAAAAGGATAGGATGGTAAGGATCATTCACACAAGGGCACAAAAGAGGGCGAAAACAAAAGGTATAAAGTAGACTAAAAATGTACCATAGTAGCAATATATATATATATATATATATATATATATATATATATATATATATATATATATATATATATATATATATATATATATATACATATATACAGGTAAAAGCCAGTAAATTAGAATATTTTGAAAAACTTGATTTATTTCAGTAATTGCATTCAAAAGGTGTAAATTGTACATTATATTTATTCATTGCACACAGACTGATGCATTCAAATGTTTATTTCATTTAATTTTGATGATTTGAAGTGGCAACAAATGAAAATCCAAAATTCCGTGTGTCACAAAATTAGAATATTACTTAAGGCTAATACAAAAAAGGGATTTTTAGAAATGTTGGCCAACTGAAAAGTATGAAAATGAAAAATATGAGCATGTACAATACTCAATACTTGGTTGGAGCTCCTTTTGCCTCAATTACTGCATTAATGCGGCGTGGCATGGAGTCGATGAGTTTCTGGCACTGCTCAGGTGTTATGAGAGCCCAGGTTGCTCTGATAGTGGCCTTCAACTCTTCTGCGTTTTTGGGTCTGGCATTCTGCATCTTCATTTTCACAATACCCCACAGATTTTCTATGGGGCTAAGGTCAGGGGAGTTGGCGGGCCAATTTAGAACAGAAATACCATGGTCCGTAAACCAGGCACGGGTAGATTTTGCGCTGTGTGCAGGCGCCAAGTCCTGTTGGAACTTGAAATCTCCATCTCCATAGAGCAGGTCAGCAGCAGGAAGCATGAAGTGCTCTAAAACTTGCTGGTAGATGGCTGCGTTGACCCTGGATCTCAGGAAACAGAGTGGACCGACACCAGCAGATGACATGGCACCCCAAACCATCACTGATGGTGGAAACTTTACACTAGACTTCAGGCAACGTGGATCCTGTGCCTCTCCTGTCTTCCTCCAGACTCTGGGACCTCGATTTCCAAAGGAAATGCAAAATTTGCTTTCGTCAGAAAACATGACTTTGGACCACTCAGCAGCAGTCCAGCTGGTGTCGGTCCACTCTGTTTCCTGAGATCCAGGGTCAACGCAGCCGTCTACCAGCAAGTTTTAGAGCACTTCATGCTTCCTGCTGCTGACCTGCTCTATGGAGATGGAGATTTCAAGTTCCAACAGGACTTGGCGCCTGCACACAGCGCAAAATCTACCCGTGCCTGGTTTACGGACCATGGTATTTCTGTTCTAAATTGGCCCGCCAACTCCCCTGACCTTAGCCCCATAGAAAATCTGTGGGGTATTGTGAAAAGGAAGATGCAGAATGCCAGACCCAAAAACGCAGAAGAGTTGAAGGCCACTATAGATTAGTTTTTTTATACATTTGCAAACATTTAAAAACCTTTATTACATTCTGTCTTTATAGGGTGTCGTGTGTAAAATTCTAATGGGAAAACAATAATTTATCCAATTTGGGAGTTAAAAAAAAACAAGCAAAGTCACTACATTTCTAGTTCAACACAAACGTACTGTTTGGGAGCGTTTGGGGAGAATAATTGACCATGAATTGATTTACGTGGACCCCGACTTAAACAAGTTGAAAAACTTATTCGGGTGTTACCATTTAGTGGTCAATTGTACGGAATATGTACTGAACTGTGCAATCTACTAATAAAAGTTTCAATCAATCAATCAATCAAGACTGAGATGTCCGACTGTACTTGAACGCCGCCCAAGACAATGAAACGTGCTCGTGGCCACGCCCCCTCGTAGTAGGGCGGGTACAAGCGGTTTGTTTGCTTTCGCATGGTGTCAAAAAGTTACACAAGCAGCGAGCAGGATTTTATAACAGAACAGTTCCGTCGTCACGCCTTTTTTTGTTTTGTTGGTTTGCTTGTGTCCTTTCACCTTTCCCGAGGTTTTACCCCACGACACGGAGCTGTGTTCGCCGGCGACACACACGACAACACCTCCGCGTCTGGCGCACCTCATGCCATCATTTGTCTGCTTTTTTCCGGAGCCCGGGACCCCAAACGAGCGCCTTTTAGGGACCTCCAGTCAACACCGCGACTTTACCGGTATGTGAGTTCGTGGAGCGCCTTTATCAGCGAGACGAAGGCAGCGCACGGAACACCTTTCCCCCCCACCCCGCCACCGCACTATTCCACGCCATGGAGCTGAGCTCGGTCCTTCTCACCACGGCGGGATCATACGGATTCTTCCGCCTGGTCAACACCGGCGTGGGCAGGCTGCCGGTGCCAGACAGCGCCCGCAAGAACGCGATTAAATGGAGGAACATCTCCACGTCCTTCGTGCACAGTCTGGTCACCGCGATATGGGCGGTGTTTTGGTAAATCATGACTCCTTTTTCTCGAGGTTTCATCACGTGTGTGACTTTCAACTTTGTTGTTTTCCAGCTTTGTCCTTCAGCCGCACATGGCGGAAGATTTGATAGAAACACATTCGGTGTTTTCTCACGCATTGGTGTCCTTTTCCATCGGTGAGTCAATGAAAAGTGATATATTGGGAATTGGGTGTGTTCCTGTCACTGTGATGATGTCCCAGGGCGTGCCTTTACTCCTTTTTATAGTCTTCATATGCGACCACGTGACCTCCAAGCACTTTCTACCGCTTGTCCCTTTTTTTTGGGTCGCGGGGGGTGCTGGAGCCTATCTCAGCTGCATTCGGGCGGAAGGCGGGGTACACCCTGGACAAGTCGCCACCTCATTGCAGCCATGGCTACTTATGATCATACTTGCCAACCTTGAGACCTCTGAATTCAGGAGATGGGATTGTATATATTTTCAAGTATCCATCCATCCATTTTCTACCGCTTGTCCGTTTTGGGGTCGCGGGGGGTCCTGGAGCCTATCTCAGCTGCATTTGGGCGGAAGGCGGTGTACACCCTGGACAAGTCGCCACCTCATCGCAGGGCCTATTTTCAAGTGTATATATATATATATATATATATATATATGTCTTAATAAGGTTATCCAAAAAATAGTGCTCGATACCGTAGTAGAGCGCAATATATGTATGTGTGGGAAAAAAATCACAAGACTATTTCATCTCTACAGGCCTGTTTCATGAGGGGGGGTTCCCTCAATCATCAGGAGATTTCTGATGATTGAGGGAACCCCCCCTCATGAAACAGGCCTGCAGAGATGAAATAGTCTTGTGATTTTTTTCCCACACATACATATATATATATATATATATATATATATATATATATATATATATGGCAGTTAAACCAATTCGGAAATATATATACATAGTTAAATGTTGTTACCCACATACGAAAAACGAGCAGGCACCTGCAGCATATGCCACAACAGAAGAAGAAGAAAAAAAAGAGATGGCAACGCCGGCAGCAAACGTGGTACGTGACAAACTAAAAAAGGGAATACTAAAGACCAGGGGGAAAAAAAGGCCAGAAAAGTTCAGCGTGGACTCGTTTTTATGAGGTTGTAAATCAGGATGATAGTAATGCTGGCTACGTGATTTGCAAGAGCTGCGACGCTGTTTATGTCTATGACAGTCACAAAACCGGGACATCTATGGTGCATCACATTTGTGCAAAACCCCGAACCTCCACAAACACCCTGAGCATGAGCAGTTTCGTCCGCCGTGATCCCAGAAGAGTGCCACAGGATGTTAAAACAAGATAGAACGCAGCTGCCTGCAGCAGTTTCAGTGGCGCGAGCGCTCTTGGAGGTGCGCTCAGCGCGGCTCCCAGATGATTGCGCACTGGTGTGCGTCTGGGCCGTGACAGCGTGGCACGCATTGAATGTCTCTGCTGCATTGGATCAGTCTCCTTTCTTTAACAGGCAAAAGCTTTATAACCTCACTAATGCCTTGCATCGTCTATATTAGATATATAACAACGGGCGGGTGCGGTTTTGATTAAATGTTAGTTTTGGTGGATGCGGATGGTTGACGACTTTTGTGATGCGGTTGCGGATGAAATAATTGCCTATCCGCGCATCTCTAATTAGGGGTGTGGGAAAAAATCGATTCGAATTCGAATCGCGATTCTCACGTTGTGCGATTCAGAATCGATTCTCATTTTTAAAAAATCGATTTAAAAAAAAAAAATTTTTTATTAATCAATCCAACAAAACAATACACAGCAATACCATAACAATTCAATCCAATTCCAAAACCAAACCCGACCCAGCAACACTCAGAACTGCAATAAACAGAGCAATTGAGAGGAGACACAGAACAAACCAAAAATAGTGAAACAAAAATGAATATTATCAACAACAGTATCAATATTAGTTACAATTTCAACATAGCAGTGATTAGGGTTAGTTAAAGTTAGGGTTAGGGTTAGGGTCTGCAAAGACTCCTCCCACCCCCACCAAGGACTGTTTTCACTGCTGGACTCTAGAAAGAGGTTCCGCAGAACCTCCAGGTTCTGTAACAGCTTCTTCCCTCAGGCCGTAAGACTCTTGAACGCATCATAATTAAATTATCCCCTCAACTCCCCCCAAAATGGATTAACTCGCTGGAATAAAAAAAGACAATACAACATACATCCATAAATGTGGACGCATGTGAAAAAGTGCAATATATTTATCTGTACAGTAATCTATTTATTTATTTATATATGCACCTTATTGCTTTTTTATCCTGCACTACAATGAGCTAATGTAACAAAATTTCGTTCTTATCTGTACTGTAAAGTTCAAATTTGAATGACAATAAAAAGGAAGTCTAGTCTAGTCTGGTTTTAAAAATTCCTCATTGACATTATCATTAGACATTTATATATATATATATATATATATATTAAAAAAAAGAACAATAGCGTCACAGTGGCTTACACTTGCATCGCGTCTCATAAGCTTGACAACACACTGTGTCCAATATTTTCACAAAGATATAATAAGTAATATTTTTGGTTCATTTAATAGTTAAAACAAATTTACATGATTGCAATCAGTTGATAAAACATTGTCCTTTACAATTATAAAAGCTTTTTACAAAAATCTACTACTCTGCTTGCATGTCAGCAGACTGGGGTAGATCCTGCTGAAATCCTATGTATTGAATGAATAGAGAATCCTTTTGAATTGGTAAAATATCGTTTTTGAACTGAGAATAGCGTTGAGTCAAAAAAAATCGATTTTGAATGGAATCGTGAGCCCAAGAATCGATATTGAATTGAATCGTGGGACAAAGATTCACAGCCCTAATATATATATATATATATATATATATATATATATATATATATATATATATATATGTGACGATTGAGGGTACCCCCCTCATGAAACAGGCCTGTAGAGATGAAATAGTCTTGTGATTTTTTTTCCCCACACATACATATATATATATATATATATATATATATATATATATATATATATATATATATATATATATATATATATATATATATATATATATATATATATATATATATACCGCATTTTCTGCACTATAAGGCGCACCGGATTATAAGGCGCACCTTCAATGACTGGCATATTTCAAAACTTTGTTCATATATAAGGCGCACCGGATTATAAGGCGCACCTCTGCATCCATTAGATGGAGCTGCGCTAAAGTGAATGTCTAACAAAACCGTCAGATAGGTCAGTCAAACTTTATTAATAGATTACAAACCAGCGTTCTGACAACTCTGTTCAGTCCCAAAATGAATAAACAGCTGTTTTATTATTATCCCCGAGGTAAAGTCAGTGACGTGGTGTTTTGTTTATCTTTTAACAACAGCAAGGTATATATAACATGTAGTGCAACATTTATATCACATGGTGGAGGGGAACCTTTCCCTGATTCAATAAACACGTAAAAAACAGTGATACTGTTACGGTAAATCAAACGTTCAATCACAATATAGTAACACTCGAAATAGTGCAGAGCAATAACAATATATCAATAACTCAACGTTGCTCAAACGTTAATGTCAACGTCAACACACAAAATAAACATGTTATGCTCACTTTATGAAGTTATTCTTTATCCACGAATCCTTCTTCTTCAGTGTCCGAATTAAGCAGTTGGGCGAAGTCGTCATTAATGGAGTCAGTGTCGCTGCTGCTCTATTTTCGTGTTCTACTGCTTGACTGATCGTTTTAAGTTTAAACTCTGCGTCGTAAGCGTGTCTCTTAATAGGAGCCATTTGGGGTCTTTACATAAACAAACAAATGGAAATCAAAACGGCACGCCTCGCGCAGTCATGTATCCCAGCATGCACCGCGCTCTTCTTCTACGGAGGCGGCTGCTTACCGTTGAAGAAGAACTTCTTCTACGGGGGAAAATGAAGACGGGGGAAAATGAAGTCGGGGGCTGCTTACTGTAGTTGCGATTGATTGATTGATTGATTTAAACTTTTACCTGTTGGGAAGCTCAATATTGGTCCATATATAAGGCGCACCGGATTATAAGGCGCACTGTCAGCTTTTGACAAAATTGGAAGTTTTTAGGTGCGCCTTATAGTGTCATTGTTATTATGAATTATTGACCTATCCAAGGTTCCGATTACTTTACATCAAATATTCCACTAAGAAAAATATTTTTGGTGGAAGATTTTGCAAATTTGGTAAATAAATAACCCCAAAATTTATATTTTGTTGTTTTCTTACTGTACCGAAAATGAACTGAACCGTGACCTGCAAACCGAGGTACGTACCGAACCAAAATTTTTGTGTACCGTTACACCCCTAATATATATATATATATATATATATATATATATATATATATATATATATATATATATATATATATATATATATATTGCCGTAGTTTATATATATATATATATATATATATATATATATATATATATATATTAGGGGTGTAACGGTACACAAAAATTTTGGTTCGGTACGTACCTCGGTTTGGAGGTCACGGTTCAGTTCATTTTCGGTACAGTAAGAAAACAACAAAATATACATTTTTGGGTTATTTATTTACCAAATTTCCAAAATCTTCCACCAAAAATATTTTTCTTAGTGGAATATTTGATGTGAAGTAATCGGAACCTTGGATAGGTCAATAATTCATAATAACAATGATTTTGATTCAATATTATGTTTTGAACAATGACAGTTTGAAAGAAAAAAAAAACAGCTTTGTTTTATTAGTCAACATTGCAACTGTTTCTAAATTACATTTAACCTTTAAGCTTTTTTATTTCACTTTTGTTATGTTTTTGTTTATTTTAATAGTATTTTTAGAATGTGCCGTGGGCCTTTAAAACACTAGCTGTGGGCCGCAAATGGCCTCCGGGGCACACTTTTGACACCCCTGCTATAGATAATAAAAAATTAAATCTGATAAATCTATGGATAAAAAGCAGAGCCTGGCGACGCATGTGCGTTTATCATAACTCTCTCTCTCTCTGTCTCTGCCCCTCCCTCACCAATGCTGCTGCGCGCACAATTTGTTTTGTTTTTAACCCCTTCTTAACCCTGAACGTACATTGAAAATACACGCAAGCCGAACTCAAAATGCCGGACATTTGAGGCATTTAAGGAACTCCGCCCTGACAGCTCCGCAAAAGAGGACATGTCCTGTGAAAAGAGGACGTATGGTCAATCTATCCTAGCCCGTTAGCTGCTAGCATGCCGTATGTTGTGCCTTGGTGTGCATTGTTTACACAATGTGCGTTACGCTACTTAATATGTCCGTGTGGAAACTCGTTGGGTACACCTCTGAACAGAACCGGAACCCCCGTACCGAAACAGTTCAATACAAATACACGTACCGTTACACCCCTAATATATATATATATATGTATAAAAATAAATAAATAAATAATCCGTTCATGAATGAGTATATCCGTTCGGCCACCGTGTTCAATGGAGAAGTCTGATCTACAAAATTTGCAGGCAGCATACCCCTTCCCCTTCCAGCTGTCCTGGATGAACTGACATTATTTTTTCCAATCATTTCGGAACTTGCAAGCGTACTTCTTCTTCTTACTCGTCGTCGCCGTGTCTCGTCTTCGTTCTTCTGCTTCGTCTCTGTTATGTTTTTGGACATTACTACTTGCCGTAGTTTTGAAGCAATGCATGATGGGAATCCGGATGTTGTGTGTCAGTGTATTAACGTGCCGGCTGGAATAAACACACGCTGAGAAATAGTTCCGTGCCTGCCTACTTTATGGGTTATAGATAAACCTATGGATAACGGAGACATATATAATAGTCTCCTTTTCAGGTGAGAGAGGACGCTAAAGGCAGTGCCTTTAAGGCACGCCCCCAATATTGTTGTCCGGGTGGATATCGGGAGAAATTTGGGAGAATGGTTGCCCCGGGAGATTTTCTTGAGGGGCACTGAAATTTGTGAGTCTCCCTGGAAAATCGTTAAATCGTTAAAGACAGAAAAAGTTGTCTGTCTATCTGTGCTGGCCCTGTGATGAGGTGCCGACTTGTCCAGGGTGTGCCCCGCCTTCCGCCCGAATGCAGCTGAGATAGGCTCCAGCACCCCCCGCGACCCCAAAAGGGACAAGCGGTTGAAGCGGGGGGGGGGGGGGGGGGGGATATTGTAGCGTCCCAGAAGAGTTGGTGCTGCAAGGGGTTCTGGGTATTTGTTCTGTTGTGTTTATGTTGTGTTACGGTGCGGATGTTCTCCCGAAATGTGTTTGTCATTCTTGTTTGGTGTGGGTTCACAGTGTGGCGCATATTTGTAACAGTGTTAAAGTTGTTTATACGGCCACCCTCAGTGTGACCTGTATGGCTTTTGACCAAGTATGGATTGCATTCACTTGTGTGTGAGAAAAGCCGTAGATATCATGTGACTGGGCCGGCACGCAAAGGAAGTGCCTTTAAGGTTTATTGGTGCTCTGTGCTTCTCCCTACGTCCGTGTACACAGCGGCGTTTTAAAAAGTCATACATTTTACTTTTTGATACCGATACCGATAATTTCTGATATTACATTTTAAAGCATTTATCGGCCGATAATATCGGCAGTCCGATATTATCGGCAATCTCGACTAATAATAATACTAAAAAACATTAGCACATGGCCCTGACTATAGTGTGTGTACTGGTGTGAAAACCACGTTTCATGTATAAAAAATGCCTTGCCTTATTTATCTCAAAGAAGCGTAGTGGAGGAGTGGTTAGCGCTGTTGGCCAGCAGCAAGTAAGTTCCAGGTTTGAATCAGCTCAGGTCTCTCTGTTGGGTTTGTGTGTGTTTTTTTTCCCTTCCGGAAGCAATCTGTCAAACATGAGCGCACATAGTAACCCCTACGTCTAAAAATAGGAATTGTCTCAATTAATCCTTCAACTATTTAAAAGCCGCGCTTGGCCCCCAAAGTGCGCCTTCACTGGCGGTGTGGTGTGCCACACCGCTCGGACTCCCCCAGGAATTCCCGGGATGTTTGACATTCCTCTAAGAAGCCCGGCCCTAGAAACTGGCGGAGCAAAGCGCGGCGCTGCTCCTCCAGCCTGAATGGAGAGCATTATATCTGTCGGTGGCACCACGCTTTGACCCCACGCACTCCGGTGACGTCGCTCGGTCACAAGTCCGTGGTTCGCAGTGTTTATTTCCACTTCTTCTTCACCCTACCCTCAACGACCGTGGTGTGACTCCGGGGTTTCAGCCATTTGAGAGAGGCGCTTGTTCCAGATGTGCTCCTACCCGCATTGTGGTATTTTTATTTGTGGCTCACAACTTTTGTTCAATGAAAACCTTGTTTAGGGCCTCAATCCACTGTCTCCTCATCAAATCCAATTAGGGCTGCTGTGTAATGTGTTGCTGTGTAATGTGTGCTGTGTGTATTTCTTGGGTCAGGCAGTGGCAAACATGATTACATGAAATACATACCGTATTTTCCCGGACCATAGGGCGCACCGGATTATAAGGTGCACTGCCGATGAATGGTCTACACTGCAAAAAGTCAGTTTTCAAAAACAAGAAAAAAAAATACAAAAATTAGGGGTATTTTATTTGAACTAAGCAAAATTATCTGCCAATAGAACAAGAAAATTCGGCTTGTCAAAACTTTCCAAAACAAGTAAAATTAGCTATCCTCAATGAACCCAAAAATACCTTAAAAAAAAGTATATTCTCACTAATAACATGATATGCGCTCGGCATCAGGATTAATTTTTTTTCATGCTTGAAGTAAGAAATTATTACTTTCAAAAAGTAGTTTTATACTTGTGAGTGTTAATGACACAGCTTTGCATTAGTTGATATTCTAGTTTCAAGCATGTTTTTACTCAATATAAGCCATAAAATATCAGCAACAAGCTGTAATATCTTACTGAGATCATTTAGGACCAAAACCCATACTTGCCAACCCTCCCGAATTTTCCGGGAGACTCCCGAAATTCAGCGCCTCTCCCGAAAACCTCCCGGGACAAATATTCTCCCGAAAATCTCCCGATTTTCAGCCGGAGCTGGAGGCCACGCCCCCTCCAGCTCCATGCACCTGAGTGAGGACAGCCTTTTTTCACAACGGGAGGACAACAGGGTGACAAGAAATAAATCATCCAGACGAGAGATACATTGTATTATTATGTTTATCTTACCTAAAAATAAATATATTTATTAATAAAAAAATAACATTTTTTTTACTATATTTTGCTAAAAACATCAAAATTAATTGTATTTTTATTTGTATTTTTTCTGACTCCTTATTACATCCAGGCATTAGAATTATACATTAAAATAAACATATTTGAAATAATTAATTTTAAATTATCATAATAATTCATTTAAAATGACCATATTTAATTATTAAAATAGTTGCTTGTTTATCAACAACTTTAGCATTTTATTCATTACATTTTGAAGCTCTCAGAAGCCAAGTTATGTTATATTCCTTAAGATTTATTTATGCAAGTTTGAAGTGTCAATTATCTAAACTCAGTTTTGTTTGCATATTTTCAGGATGTACCGTATTTTCCGCACCATAAGCCGCCCTGGGTTATAAGCCGCGCCTTCAATGAACGGCATATTTCAAAACTTTGTCCACCTATAAGCCGCCCCGTGTTATAAGCCGCATCTAACTGCGCTAAAGGAATGTCAAAAAAACAGTCAGATAGGTCAGTCAAACTTTAATAATATATTAAAAACCAGCGTGATGTGGGCTCGCATGGAGTCGTATATCAACATGGACGGAGCTGCGTGAAAAAAGCCACCCGGCCTCTTCGCGTAAACTTACCTTAACCACTCGCTCATCTTTTCTTCATCCATCCATCCCTTCGAGTTAGCTTTTATGATGACGCCGGCTGGAAAGGTCTCTTTTGGCAAGGTCTTCCTTTTGAATATCACCATGGGTGGAAGTTTCTGGCCATTAGCATGGCAAGCTAGAACCACAGTGAAGGATGACTTCTCATTCCCTGTGGTGCGAATATTCACCGTACGTGCTCCCGTTGTATCCACAGTGCGGTTCACAGGAATATCAAAAGTCAGTGGAACCTCGTCCATGTTGATAATGTTCTCTGGCCGGATCTTTTTTTCAGCTATCTTGTTTTTACAATATGCACGGAAAGTAGCCAGCTTTTCTTGAAAGTCTTTAGGCAGTTGCTGTGAAATAGTAGTCCGTGTGCGGATGGAGAGATTGCGTCTTTTCATGAACCGGAAACCTGTCGCTTAGTAGGAGCCATTTTGTGGTCTTTACAGATGTAAACACACAAAGGAAATGAAACGTAATATCCGCGCGCTTCTTCTTCTTCTACGCGGGCGGGTGGTTGCTTACAGTAGAAGAAGAAGCGCTTCCTGTTCTATGGGGGCGGGTGCTTACCTTGGCGGTTGCTTGCGTAGAAGAAGAAGCACTTCCTCTTCTACGGGGAAAAAAGATGGCGGCTGTTTACCGTAGTTGCGAGATCGAAACTTTATGAAAATTAATCTTAATATTAATCCATATATAAAGCGCACCGGGTTATAAGCCGCACTGTCAGCTTTTGAGTAAATTTGTGGTTTTTAGGTGCGGCTAATAGTGCGGAAAATACGGTAGCTATATATATATATATATATATATGAAATACTTGACTTGGTGAATTCTAGCTGTCAATATACTCCTCCCCTCTTAACTACGCCCCCAACCACGCCCTGCCCCACCCCCGACCACGCCCCCACCCCCCACCTCCCGAAATCGGAGGTCTCAAGGTTGGCAAGTATGCCAAAACCCTTAAAACAAGTAAAACACTCTAACATCAAATCTGCTTAGTATCTTATCAGACAGAAAATAAGCAAATATGACCCTTATTTGAGATATTTCATCTTACTTAGATTTCAGTTTTTGCAGTGTATTTGCGATCTTTTTTCATATATAATGCGCACCAGATTATAGGGCGCATTAAAGGAGTCATATATACATATATTTTTTTCTAAATGTAAAACACTTACTTGTGGACTACATAACATGTAATGGTGGTTCTTTGGTCAAAATGTTGCATAGATGATGTTTTACAGATCATCTTCAAGCCGCTTTCTGACAGTCGCTTCAGGATGTGCCGTTTTGTGGGCGGTCTTATTTACGAGGCTCACCTTCGGCAGCGTCTTCTCCTCGTCATCTTTGTTGTAGCGGTGTAGCGTGCAAAGAAGGGAGTGGAAGAAGTGTCCAAAGATGGAGCTAACTGTTTTAATGACATTCAGACTTTACTTCAATCAATAACGGAGCAGCATCTCCTCATCCGCCGGAAATGTGTCCCGTGAAAAACCGTCCGACCGGAACTCTCTAATAACTAAAGTTCCTTGGGTGAATAATGTAAACTCACTACACCGGTATGTTTTAGCGCTTTGCATGGCAGATATAAGTAAAAACTTTACACTTCTTTATATTAGAAATGGCAACATGAATGTCCCATAACAAGAAGATAGAGAAAAGGAAGAGGTGGACACGCACCATTTTTCAGGACTTATGCAGATACCAAATACAGATCAGCAGGCACCAGAAGGTAAGAAAAGGTGCTTTTGCATAATATTGCGAAACAAAACGCCAGATAATGTCTTACCTTATACACACGCCATAATAATACTCCTATGTTGAAGCACAGTACAATCCATCAAGCGGTGCGGCTTCATAGTTTACCAAAGTCGTACTAAAACATTTTGATAGATTTTTGAGCGCCATGTGTAATGTTCTATATTTTCAATGGAACATATATAATGTTGGTGTTGTTTACTTGAGTCATATTGCCGTCATATTGCAGTCTACACATATCTCTTATGTTTGACTGCCATCAACTGGTTACACTTATCATTACACCATGTACCAACTAAAATTGCTTCGAGGTCGGTAAGCAAAACCAGAATTATTCCGTCCGTAATGTTCTATATTTTCAATGGAACATATAAAATGTTGGTGTTGTTTACTTAAGTCATATTGCAGTCTACAAGTATCTCTTGTGTGAGTGACGGCCATCATATTGCAGTGTACACGTATCTGTTATTGAGGTGGCGACTTGTCCAGGGTGTACCCGGCCTTCCGCCCGAATGCAGCTGAGATAGGCTCCAGCACCCCCCGCGACCCTCAAAGGGACAAGCGGTAGAAAATGGATGGACGGATGGACGTATCTCTTATGGTCACACTTATCATTTCACCATGTACCAAATAAAATAGCTTCGAGGTCGGTAAGCAAAACCAGAATTATTCCGTGTTATAAGGCGCACTGTCTAGTTTTGAGAGAAAAAAAAAGGATTTTAAGTGAAGTGAATTATATTTATATAGCGCTTTTCTCTAGTGACTCAAAGTGCTTTTACATAGTGAAAGCCAATATCTAAGTTACTTTTAAACCAGTGTGGGTGGCACTGGGAGCAGGTGGGCAAAGTGTCTTGCCCAAGGACACAACGGCAGTGACTAGGATGGCGGAAGCGGGGATCGAACCTGGAACCCTCAAGTTGCTGGCACGGCCACTCTACCAACCGAGCTATACCACCCCATGTGCGCCTTATAGTCCGTAAAATATGGTACTGGAAATATTAACAGGTTTATGCCAGCATGGTTGCATACGCCAGTCATTTTCTCAAAAAAACAAAACAAACATCTTCCATATGTGTGTACCAGTTAATAGATCTCTCATCTCGCAAAACCCCTAAGAGGGGAAAAAGCAAGCGTCTCAACTTTTTTCAGCCAACTGTTCCATTCTTGCTTTGGATGGATGTCAGTGGAAAATGGCCGATTCCTGCATGATGATGCTCAAAATGCTCGGTTTATAAAGTGTTTAAGCTCCCTTTCATTTTGAAGTCATCAGTCGTGGACATGTTTAAAAAATAGACATTGTACAGCAATTATATTTTTGTGATGCAGGTGATGATGTACTTACTGTAAGGGACAATGAAACATCACAGAGTCAATATTTTGTCTTTGCCCTAATCAGGCTCACTTTTTCCGTATTTTGTTGGGGGACAGCCTTATTCCTAAATGGAATAAAGTATTTTCCCGACTTGAAATTCTACACTCAATGCTGCAAAATGACAGCATGGTAAAACAATTTTTTGAAATGTTTGCAGATTTATATATTTAAAAAAAAGTAAGAAATCTCATGTGTAAGATATTCACTTTTTCATTTTTTTGTTGTGTGACAGCCTTAATCCTAAATGAATAAATATTTTTTCTTTTAAAATTGTACACATAACACAGCCTAATGACAGCATGGGAAACATTTATTTGTAAATGTTTGCAAATTTATAAAAAAAAAAAGAAAAAAAAAAGTAGGAAATCTCATGTGTAAAATATTCACTTTTTTCATTTTTGTTGTTGTGTGACAGCCTTATTTCCAAATGGGATACATATGTTTTTCCCTTAAAATTCTACACACAACACCGCATAATGACAGCATGACATTTATTTTTTTATATGTTTGCAAATTTAACAAAAAACAAAAAAGTAAGAAATCTTACATGGAAATGCTATTCATATTTTTCAAAATTGTGTTGTGTGTCAGCCTTGTTCCTAAATGGATTTTACTTCCTTAAAATTCTACACACAACATCCCATATTGGACTGCATGAAAAATAAAAAAAAGTTTTTAATATTTACAAATTTATTATAAAAAAACTAAAACATCTCATGTGTAAAATTTTCCATTTTGTGTTCTGTGATAGCCTTATTACCATTAGAAAAAAATATTTATACACTCAAACAATTTTTTAAATGTGTTCAAATGTATATTAAAAAAAAGAATAAAAAATCTTGTGTAAAATATTCACTTTTTCCATTTTGTGTTGTGTGACAGCCTTAATCCTAAATGAATAAATATTTTTCCTTTTAAAATTGTACACATAACACAGCCTAATGACAACATGGAACAATTTTTTTTGTAAATGTTTACAAATTTATTTGAAAAAAAAAAGTAGGAAATCTCAAGTGTAAAATATTCACTTTTTTAATTTTTTTGTTGTGTGACAGCCTTATTTCCAAATGGGATACATATGTTTTTCCCTTAAAATTCTACACACACCGCATAATGACAGCATGACATTTATTTTTTAAATGTTTGCAAATTTAACAAAAAACAAAAAAGTAAGAAATCTTACATGGAAATACTATTCATCTTTTTCAAAATTGTGTTGTATGTCAGCCTTGTTTCTAAATGGATTTTACTTCCTTAAAATTCTACACACAACACCCCATATTGACTGCATGCAAAAAAAAAAGTGTTTTTAAATGTTAGCAAATTTATTATAAAAAAACTAAAACATCTCATGTGTAAAATTTTCCATTTTGTGTTCTGTGATAGCCTTATTCCCATTAGAAAAAAATATTTATACACTCAAACAATTTTTTAAATGTGTTCAAATGTATATTAAAAAAAAGAATAAAAAATCTTGTGTAAAATATTCACTTTTTCCATTTTGTGTTGTGTGACAGCCTTAATCCTAAATGAATAAATATTTTTCCTTTTAAAATTGTACACATAACACAGCCTAATGACAGCATGGAACAATTTTTTTGTAAATGTTTACAAATTTATTTTTAAAAAAAGTAGGAAATCTCAAGTGTAAAATATTATTTCCAAATGGGTTAAATCCTTTTTTCCCTTTTAAAATTCTCCACACAACACCGAACAATGACAGCATGGATTTTTTTTTATGTTTGCAAATTTATTGAAAACAAAAAAGTAAGAAATCTCATGTGTAAAATATTCATTTGTTCCATTTTTTGTTGTGTGACAGCCTTATTCTCATATGAAATAAATACATTTACCCCCTTAAAATTTTACACACAACACCGCATAATGACAGAATGGGAAAAACAATTATAAAATGTTTTCAGATTATTAAAACAAAAAAGTTAGAAATCTCATGTATAAAATATTACAATTTTTAATTTTTTGTTGTATGACAGCTTTATTCCCAAATGGAAAAAAAAAATCCCTAAAAATTCAACACACCGCATAATGACCAAATTGATGTTTTTAATGTTTGCATATTTATTAAAAAAAACAAAAGTAAGAGCTCTCCTGTGTGAAATTTTCAATGTTTAATTTTTTGTTGTGTGACAGTCTAATTCCTAAATGGAATACTTTTTTTCCTTTAAAAATTCTCGACCCAAAACCCCATAATGACCGCATGAAAAAAAAATATATATATATATTTATATATATTTTATGTTTCCAAATTTCTTAAAATTAAACAGGAAATCTTAAGTGGAAATTATTCCTTTGTATCATATTTTACTGGGAGCTCGCCTTATTCCCAAATGGAATATTTATTTCCCTTTAAAATTCTACACACAACACCCTGTAATGACAGCATGACAAACATGTTTTTTTTTTTAAATGTAAGTAAGAAATCTCATGTATAAAATATTCACTTTTTCTATATTCTGCTGTGTGCCAGCCTTATTCCCAAATGGAATACATTATTTCCCCCCCCTAAAAATTCTCCACATAACACCCTATGATGACAGCATGAAAAACATGTTTTTTAAATGTTCGAAAATGTGTGTGTGTGTATATATATATATATATATATATATATATATATATATATATATATTCAATTTGGGAATAAGGCTCGCTCACAGTAAAATATGATACAAAGGAATAATTCCACTTAAGATTTAATTTCTTTATATACATATATGCATAAATATTCACTGCCTTTGCTCAATTTTTGCAAATTTGGCTACAAATACAGATTAGTTTTTTGCATAATGTTGAAGCCACAAGTTTGTGTACCGTATGTACAAAAATAGGATTATACGATAAAAGGATTATATGATTAAAAATAGGCACCTCCATTTCTCTTGAGGTTTTACAGGTTAAAATGACAGGATTGTATTTATTAATATCTAGATGTACCAAAAATACATTTTGTTATTACTGTGTGTATATTCTTATATTATGTTAAAGTGACTACATAGTAATGTACGTCTACAAAATGAAGAATGACTGAATACTTTCTTAACGGCGGACACAATTGCAATTAAATCCTTATTTTAAATGTTCTAGTTTTCTGCCACTTCTGGGTTTGAACACATAACCTAAGACCTTCATGGTAAGAATCATGCAAGCATGCCACCACATCAGTATTGGGTCCAGGTCTCACGTTCCTCCACATAATAGGGCAACTTCCAACCTTACCAAAGAGTCCCACGCTCGCCCGCACGCCACAAATCCATTATTTTTCCAGCGTTCTGAAAAGCTGTCGCCATGGATACGACCGATTGTGGGCGGAGGCTGTTTGGGAGTCGGTGGATATGAATAGCCCCTCTCCAAGACGCCTCTTAGTTGCCGTCGCGGTTGTCATGGTAGCGAGGTCCCCCCCCCCCACGACTCATGACTTGAAAAGGACAGCACTTGAGACGAAAAATCTGTTCCATTTTGATGAATGAGTGAAGTGTAACGACCAGGTTGTTACCACACGAGTCCGACTCAGATTTATGGGCCAAGTATGTTCAACACGTGTTCTGTCCTGACAGGTTACTTCATCTATGACCTCTTGGACATGGTGACGTACCAGAAGATAAGCCAGTCCTGGGAGCTTGGCTTGCATCACGTTGTAGTAAGTCATGACCTTATTGTTCAACTTTGCTCGCTTTTGCGCAGCTTGTCCGATCGCGACTTGGAGTGGGAATTGAAAACCCAGTGTTTCGATTCCTGGGAATCATTTGCCAGTTTTGTTAAAGGGGAACATTATCACAATTTCAGAAGGGTTAAAACCATTAAAAATCAGTTCCCAGTGGCTTATTTTATTTTTCAAAGTTTTTTTCAAAATTTTACCCATCACGCAATATCCCTAAAAAAAGCTTCAAAGTGCCTGATTTTAACCATCGTTATATACACCCGTCCATTTTCCTGTGACGTCACATAGTGAAGCCAACACAAACAAACATGGCGCATAGAACAGCAAGCTATAGCGACATTAGCTCGGATTCAGACTCGGATTTCAGCGGCTTAAGCGATTCAACAGATTACGCAAGTATTGAAACGGATGGTTGTAGTGTGGAGGCAGGTAGCGAAAACGAAATTGAAGAAGAAACTGAAGCTATTGAGCCATATCGGTTTGAACCGTATGCAAGCGAAACCGACGAAAACGACACGACAGCCAGCGACACGGGAGAAAGCGAGGACGAATTCGGCGATCGCCTTCTAACCAACGACTGGTATGTGTTTGTTTGGCATTAAAGGAAACTAACAACTATGAACTAGGTTTACAGCATATGAAATACATTTGGCAACAACATGCTATTTGAGAGTGCAGACAGCCCAGTTTTCATCAATAAATATATTCTGTAGACATACCCTCATCCGCTCTCTTTTCCTGAAAGCTGATCTGTCCAGTTTTGGAGTTGATGTCAGGGAAGCTAGGGTCGATATTCTTCTCTTGATCATTTTCGGTGGCATAAGGGACGGTGTGAGCCAAGACATCCAGGGGGTTTAGCTCGCTCGTCTGCAGGAACAAACTGCCGCCATTGCTTGCCGTGCTACCGAGGTCCTTTGTCCCTGAATTGCTCACACACTCCGGCAGATTCAATGGGGGTCTGGTGGCAGATTTCTTTGACTTTATCGTTGAAAATACATCTGCTTTGAGTGTCGCAGGATATCCACACATTCTTGCCATCTCTGTCGTAGCATAGCTTTTGTCGGTAAAGTGTGCGGAACAAACGTCCAATTTCTTGCCACTTTCGCATCTTTGGGCCACTGGTGCAACTTGAATCCCGTCCCTGTTCGTGTTGTTACACCCTCCGACAACACACCGACGAGGCATGATGTCTCCAAGGTATGGAAAACAGTCGAAAAAACGGAAAATAACAGAGCTGATTTGACTCGGTGTTTGTAATGTGTTTGAGAAAATGGCGGATGTTGTGACGTCATCGCTCCGAGAGCGAATAATAGAAAGGCGTTTAATTCGCCAAAATTCACCCATTTAGAGTTCGGAAATCGGTTAAAAATATATATGGTCTTTTTTTCTGCAACATCAAGGTATATATTGACGCTTACATAGGTCTGGTGATAATGTTCCCCTTTAATGATTCCCTAAAAGATTCTTGGAATGTAACGAAAACGGTTATAATGATAACCACGGTAAAACTCCCGACAGTTAGTGTTACCGTTTTAAATTAAAAGTATCGAAAAAAAAACCTAAATAAACTTAAAATGTTAACGCATAATTAAAAAGCAAAATTACTGATCTTAAATATTTTAAAGTTAAACATTTTGGCACTATTGGCATTAACACACTTTTTGTGTCTTTTTACGCATTGAAATCAGCCGGAAGTTTGCACGTCCCTTAGACGCGGATTTATTTTAGTTTTTTACCGACCCTGCCTTCTGTGGGTCAAAACTCTGGTTTACTTGTTTTTTGATCGATTATAGCTTACCGCCTGTGTTTTTTTTAGGTTTATATTAGCAGAGTCAGGGGCTTCACGGTGGCAGAGGGGTTAGTGCATCTGCCTCACAATACGAAGGTCCTGAGTAGTCTTGGGTTCAATCCCGGGCTCGGGATCTTTCTGTGTGGAGTTTGCATGTTCTCCCCGTGACTGCGTGGGTTCCCTCCGGGTACTCCGGCTTCCTCCCACCTCCAAAGACATGCACCTGGGGATAAGTTGATTGGCAACACTAAAAATTGGCCCTAGTGTGTGGATGTGAGTGTGAATGTTGTCTGTCTATCAGTGTTGGCCCTGCGATGAGGTGGCGACTTGTCCAGGGTGTACCCCGCCTTCCGCCCGATTGTAGCTGAGATAGGCTCCAGCGCCCCCCGCGACCCCAAAGGGAATAAGCGGTAGAAAATGGATGGATGGATGGATAGCAGAGTCAAATTTACGTCACCGTTTATTGCGTTTTTATTGGTCGACTTCAAAGTAATGAACTTTAAAATTTCTTAAATTTTGATTCGCGGAAAGTTTTATCGATCACAAATACCTTATTTGCGGTATTAGGACTCCCGCGTGTTAGTGTTTTCGTCATGGCGAGTGTGGAGAATGCATATATTTTTAAGAGTTCTTTCTTTATTCATAGTCATGTTTAAATCAGCTAATATTTTCCCATGTGTACACGTTGTTCTTGTATCTGATGTCCGCAAGTAAACTCTGTGCTTTACCTTGAAGGGGTTGGAATGTGGGAGTATAGCATACTCCCTTTTTACCTTATCAGTATTAGAACAAAGAGGCTGTATTCCTTTCTGGGCAGCGTGGGGGTTGTTTTCGTATTCAATAAGTTGTCTCTTCCCGTTTGATTTTCAGACCGCTTCTAGATGCCGCTATTAATGGACTGTAGGACTGGTCTCCTAAAGCTTTAGTAAAACTTGATAATATTCCTATTCTGTCTTGATGGTCTTTTTTACTCTGCATATGTCATCTGAAAGAACTTATTAAATGAAAATACAGAGAAAAATACCGGCAGCGGTAAAGTTTAGAACCATGAAGGAAAGTAGAAAGTGAATGAATGTTTAGAACTGAATACATTTACATATGCATAAAAAAGTGTTTTCTTTTGTATTGTTTTTTTTAATGAACTAATGTTTATGACAACCTTTTTCCAAAACACAATATAGAATGTGAGATATAACAGGACAATGCATACATTTATCATTTGTTTTCAAAAGGCTTACAAAAAAGTGGGACCCCACAAATTTACTGTGGGACCCCGTTTTTATGATTTGATGGGGTAGTTCACTTTCCAAAAAGTATTTATGGTTCCTCTTTCAGATTTAGTCAATAGCTCTCACACTACAGTTGATACATGTGATTAGGAGTGGGAATCAACAAACGGTTCTTGTTCTTGCCATTTATCCAAACAGTTCTATTATCAATTCTTCCGGATGGGGAAGATCTCAAAATGACGGCCCATCAAAAACGCTCTACAGGTGACTACGTTTTACAAGACAAGATTGCAACAGCGCTACTGGTAATAATTTTAAGGCTGCTAGTTCATCAAGAGGAGGACATATACGACGAACAATATACCGAAACATTTGAACACACCATGCATTAATTATGAATGAAAGTCGTGTTTTTAACCGTTCCGATCTCATTCCAGCAGCAGCCATCTGAACAAAACAGGTACTAACTAACACCGCCTATCATGTCAGCGCTAATATTTGTTCAATTGAAATTAATGTTTTCTCATTTAGATGAGCATGACGAGAGACAGATTGTGACTGGCAGGACTCGCCCCAGTTCACGTCTGCCGCTAGACCAATGCCAGCGAGCAGCGACTAAATTTGTGGTCAAAAGTTTGCATTTTGGGTAGGTGAAGGTTCAATTGTAGTCAGAGAAAAGTTGCATGTTTTCCTGCAACCAGATGGTCTCTCAGTCATTATATTCTACAGGTAAAACTCATAAAATTAGAATATTGTGTAAAAGTCCATTCATGTCAGCAATTACCGTTAAAGGGGAACATTATCACAATTTCAGAATGGTTAAATCCATTAAAAATCAGTTCCCAATGGCTTATTATATTTTTCGAAGTTTTTTTCAAAATTTTACCCATCACGCAATATCCCTAAAAAAAGCTTCAAAGTGCCTGATTTTAACCATCGTTATAAACACCCGTCCATTTTCCTGTGACGTCACATAGTGAAGCCAACACAAACAAACATGGCGGAAAGAACAGCAAGCTATAGCGACATTAGCTCGGATTCAGACTCGGATTTCAGCGGCTTAAGCGATTCAACAGATTACGAATGTATTGAAACGGATGGTTGTAGTGTGGAGGCAGGTAGCGAAAACGAAATTGAAGAAGAAACTGAAGCTATTGAGCCATATCGGTTTGAACCGTATGCAAGCGAAACCGACGAAAACGACACGACAGCCAGCGACACGGGTAAAGCGAGGACGAATTCGGCGATCGCCTTCTAACCAACGATTGATATGTGTTTGTTTGGCATTAAAGGAAACTAACAACTATGAACTAGGTTTACAGCATATTAAATACATTTGGCAACAACATGCACTTTGAGAGTGCAGACAGCCCAGTTTTCATCAATTAATATATTCTGTAGACATACCCTCATGTCAGCAGGCCAGGGAAGCTAGGGTCGATATTCTTCTCTTGACGGTGTGAGCCAAGACATCCAGGGGGTTTAGCTCGCTCGTCTGCGGGAACAAACTGCCGCCATTGCTTGCCGTGCTACCGAGGACCTTTGTCCCTGAATTGCTCACACACTCCGGCAGATTCAATGGGGGTCTGGCGGCAGATTTCTTTGACTTTATCGTTGGAAATGCATCTGCTTTGAGTGTCGCAGGATATCCACACATTCTTGCCATCTCTGTCGTAGCATAGCTTTCGTCGGTAAAGTGTGCGGAACAAACGTCCAATTTCTTGCCACTTTCGCATCTTTGGGCCACTGGTGCAACTTGAATCCGTCCCTGTTCGTGTTGTTACACCCTCCGACAACACACCGACGAGGCATGATGTCTCCAAGGTACGGAAAACAGTCGAAAAAACGGAAAATAACAGAGCTGATTTGACTCGGTGTTTGAGAAAATGGCGGATTGCTTCCCGAGAGCAAATATTAGAAAGGCGTTTAATTCGCCAAAATTCACCCATTTAGAGTTCGGAAATCGGTTAAAAAAAATATATGGTCTTTTTTCTGCAACATCAAGGTATATATTGACGCTTACATAGGTCTGGTGATAATGTTCCCCTTTAAATGATATTAATTTATTACATGCAAGCCTTAATTTGTCATAATTCTGATCATCATGGTTCACAGTTTTTGAAACCTTAAGTTTTTTGAGATTTTCAATTGAAATTTTTCATAAACTGTAAGACTTAATCATCAAAATTATAACCAATAAAGGCTTGACATATCTCAAATTAGCTTGTAATAAGTTAATGTTAGATTATTGTGAAATTTTGCACATGATTAAATTCTATTCTTTCTTATATTTATTCACAAAAAAAGTTCTTTTTTTCTTATATACTACGTATGTGCCTCTTGAGACCTCACTGTAGACTTTGTAAGGTCACGCTACCTCTAAGCTAAACACAATTGATGCTAATCCATCATATTATTATCTGTTTTTCCAAAAAAAGAATCGGGAAAAAAGCCGTTGAGGAACCAAATCGTTAAGCGGAATCGAAAGTGGAATCGGAACCAGAAAAATCAGATCTATTCCCATCCCTACATGTGATGGTATCAGCTGATATCACTTATGGATGATCGTATCGGAATTAGCAGCATAAAACCCTGATCAGAACATCCTTATACAACACCGTAAAAAATGAGCTTTTTAAAGTGATGCATGAGCGCTTAAAAAGGCATCAAGGACAATTCTCCTGGATGGCGGCGGAAGTCAAACGGAATTTTGGGTAATTTTTGTTTGAATCCCCAACCAAACATGCATTTAAAGTTTCTAACATACAAGACAATTGTTTGGGTATTCATTTGTAAATGTGTTGTACCACTACAATAAAAACAGTTAGATACATAAAGAAATTAAAATAGTCAGAATAATGTAAAAAATATATTTTTTGATGGATTTATCGATTCATGAAATAATCGTTTGGTGCAGTTCTACAACAGGAAGTAAACTCGTGTGATGTCACATGAAATGAAGCCACGTGAACACTCCGTTTTCTTTGATCAATAACATTTTTATCAATCTTTAATAATGACATTTTTAAACAACTTTTACAAATTAAAATGGGAGAAGACAAACATAATCAAACACTCAAGTGAAAATATGCCTCTTAAAAAGCTAGAACAATATTTAATGTTTCGTTTGCCAAGAAAGTAGTGTTTGTTTTAGTTATAAAGGAAAAAAATTACAACTTGGTTAAAATATTTTAGTGTAAAGGTAATTTTTGAGCACATTCAACAATACCGTGGTAATAATGATAATTTTATTTAATGTTCTTATTGTTACATCCCTCATCGCAAGACATTTAAATTTGTGTAAAAATTGCAAGGGGAATATAAAAATTAAAAGTCAAACAAAAATGCAGTTCTTTTGCGAAACCCCTCACGGATCCCCTTTTGAAGACCACTAGTATACAATATCATGTAAAAACAGAACAATCAAAATATGTACAACTTAAAAAAACAATATGTCTGCCGTAGGTTCAGAAATCGTTTATTATCGCCCATCACAAGTATACTGTATGTGCAAGCAATGGCTGGTAGAGGTGCATAAAAAATGTATTCACTTCTGAATCACGATTCTTATTCATTTTGATTCCAAATCGATTAATAATTTTCAAAAATCAATAAAAAAAACAACTATGTGCAACCAGAAGGAACTTTTCCAACCTGTAACCTGTTGTGAAAAAGTTTCATTGTAAATATACCAAATAATACATTGCAAGAATCGGTTTCAATCAAGAATCGTGTTGAATCGAGAATCGAATCGTCCCCCCAGGAATTGGGATCGGATCAAATCCTTAGGTGTCCAAAGATTCACACCCCTAATGGCTGGTTTAGGTTTTGTCGACAACCGCATCAGTCAGCCAGTCTGAAGGATGTCAACATAAGCGAGTTCCCCTCTACGTGTCGAGTAGTCATTCGGGGTAGGATAAAATATCAATATCCAAACGTATCGCATAGTTTTCTCTAAAGATACAGTAAAGATGAAATGGTATGAACATCGATTTTGAACACCAACTTCCCCCGAGCTTGGTGTCGATTGTGTGGGACTTCTTCGCTGTTTCAGAAGGAAGGTAATTTGCGTACTATTAGTACCAGTTGTTTTGCTAGAAGGGGAAAAACCCTCACTCATCGACACATCAAACCTTATCAGTCACCTAAATTGCTACGACAGGTTACAAAAGTTTTCGAAGACGCCAAAGAAAGTTGTGTTCAAGTTCAATCGACATTTACAAATAAATAGATATGAATACAGTATCTGTATCGGTTTAAAAAAAATATTGTGCATCCCTCAACATTACACATTTGAATCTGATATTTCACTCTTAAATTGTAATTTCTTTCTTTTTTGTGTGCATAAGTAGACTTGACTAGATTAATTTAATACTATTGCTACCCGACCGTACAAAACATTGCGATAATATCTTATCGTTTATTTACGCTGTGATTGCCGCCACATGGGCCGTGCAGTCGGACTAGGCTGGTCCACACCAGATTGTGAATGGCAGACGGCAAAGACAAAATACCTGTCTTTCTCGTCTGGGATAAGCGAGGGAGGGACAAGGAGACAATAGTTGCGCAACGTGGCCACCCGGAGCATTTTTTATGCCATGAGAAAGTGTAACTCCGCCTCCTTGCCTTGCTCTTCAGCTACCGCGGTGGTGTCTTCTGCAGGAACAGGTTGGATGAGCTCACTGCTCCACGTGAATGCTTCAAAAAGACAGTCGGAAGTCAATTACAAAAATGATGGTGCACGTTTTACAGATGTTTTGTAGCCGCTCACTGAATTCACAAGGGCTTTGATTGGCATCAAAAATTTGGAGCCGATACGGCATCAATTCCAGGTGCCTGGAAATCAATACACAATACTCAAAGGTACCAATTTTCTGGAATTTTTTGTATGATCATGTGTTAACGAATGTGACTTTTTTTAAATTAATAGCTTTTGCATTTTTGCAACATTTAACATCGAGTTAAACTGTGCGACCCAGTTGTTACATCTCGTTTTCTGACACTTCTGAGTCTTATTCGCAAGTATGCGTTTGTTTCAGTTTGTCCTGGGTGTTTTGTCTTAGTCAGGAAGTAGTCTTTGCCATAAAGTTGAATGTGCCAGTGTTGTCTTACAAAGTGTTTATACGAGGGGTGTCCAAACTTTTTGACTTGGGGGCCGCATTGGGCTAAACATTTTTTGGCGGGGGTCGAAAATAGACTGCATGTAAAGTAACTATTTATACTGCACATATATGTATGAATGTGTATGTGTGTGTATATATATATATATATATATATATATATATATATATATATATATATATATATATATACATATGTATGTATGTATGTATGTATGTATGTATGTATGTATTAGAGATGCGCGGTTTGCGGACACAACCGCGGAGTCCGCGGATTATCCGCGGATCGGGCGGTTGAAATTAAAAAAAATTAGATTTTATCCGCGGGTCGGGTCGGGCGGTTGAAATAAAAAAAAAAATTGATTTTAAATAGATTCAGGCGGGTGGCAGTTAAACCAATTCGGAAATATATATACATAGTTAAATGTTGTTACCCACATACGAAAAACGAGCAGGCACCTGCAGCATATGCCACAACAGAAGAAGAAAAAAAAAAGAGATGAACACTTTTACGGAGCGGAGAAGGGACGCCTCGCCGAGGTCCGGGACCGAGGCCCCTTCCCCCGAGAGGGCCCCACCGGGAGCCGTAGCTGAGGTGATCCGCGAGAAGGGCCCGACGCACGTCCAGGGTCACCACCGCGCCCACCGCACCGACACCCCGCCTCGTCCGCCTTCGCCGCGGCCGGCGTCACGCGCAGCAGGTAAGCAGCTTACCTGCCCGCCACCCCCGTGGCCGGGGGCTCGTAACAGGGGTCACTCCGCGCACTCCGCCCGCGCAGCTTACCTGCCCGCCACCTTTGTTGCCGGGGGCGCGTAACAGGGGTCACTCCGCGCGCAGTGCGCTCACGAAAGGGGTGGGGCTCACCCTGGTTGATATAGACAGCAGGACGGTGGCCATGGAAGTCGGAACCCGCTAAGGAGTGTGTAACAACCCACCTGCCGAATCAACTAGCCCTGAAAATGGATGGCGCTGGAGCGTCGGGCCCATACCCGGCTGTCGCCAGCAGCGAGAGCCGCGAGGGCTAGGCCGCGACGAGTAGGATGGCCGCCGTGGTGCGCGCTGAAGCCTCGGGCGCGAGCCCGGGTGGAGCCGCCGCGGGTGCGAGGGACATCGCACCTCCACGCGCTTGGAGGTGCGCTCAGCGCGGCTCCCATATGATTGCGCACTGGTGTGCGTCTGGGCCGTGACAGCGTGGCACGCATTGAATGTCTGTTCTACATTGGATCAGTCTCCTTTCTTTAACAGGCAAAAGCTTTATAACCTCACTAATGCCTTGCATCGTCTATATTAGATATATAACAACGGGCGGGTGGCGGATGGCGGGCGGGTGCGGTTTTGATTAAATGTTAGATCGGGTGGATGGCGGATGGTTGACGACTTTCTGATGCGGTTGCGGATGAAATAATTGCCTATTCGCGCATCTCTAGTATGTATGTATGTATGTATGTATGTATGTATGTATGTATGTATGTATATGTATGTATATTAAAGTTAGCAAAGCTCAATTTTTGTTTCATCTGACATCACATGGACAAAGATAAGACCTTCTGGAGGAAAGTTCTGTGGTCAGATAAAACAAAAATTGAGCTGTTTGGCCACAATACCCAGGAATATGTTTAGAGGAGAAAAAGTGAGGCCTTTAATCCCAGGAACACCATCCTACCGTCAAGCATGGTAGTGGTAGTATTATGCTCTGGGCCTGTTTTGCTGCCAATGGAACTGCTGCTTTACAGAGAGTAAATGGGACAATGAAAAAGGAGGATTACCTCCAAATTCTTCAGGACAACCTAAAATCATCAGCCCGGAGGTTGGGTCTTGGGCGCAGTTGGGCGTTCCAACAGGACAATGACCCCAAACACACGTCAAAAGTGATAAAGGAATGGCTAAATCAGGCTAGAATTAAGGTTTTGGAATGGCCTTCCCAAAGTCCTGACTTAAACGTGTGGACAATGCTCAAGTCCATGTCAGAAAACCAACAAATTTAGCTGAACTGCACCAATTTTGTCAAGAGGAGTGGTCAAAAATTCAACCAGAAGCTTGTGGATGGCTACCAAAAGCGCCTTTTTGCAGTGAAACATGCCCTGGGACATGTAACCAAATATTAACATTCCTATATGTATACTTTTGACCCAGCAGATTTGGTCACATACGTTGTGACCAAAGATACGTTGTAGAAATTATTGAAAACTCAAGACAGCCATGACATTATGTTCTTTACAAGTGTATGTAAACTTTTGATCGCGACTGTATATACATATAGATAGATAGTACTTTATTGTATATTGTATATATATATATGTATATACATATACAGTATGTATGTACAGTACAGGCCAAAAGTTTGGACACACCTCATTCAATGGGTTTTCTTTATTTTCATGACTATTTACATTGTCGATTGTCACTGAAGGCATTGATTGATTGATTGAAACTTTTATTAGTAGATTGCAGAGGTGTGGACTCGAGTCACATGACTTGGACTCGAGTCAGACTCGAGTCATGAATTTGATGACTTTAGACTCGACTTGACAAAATGTAAAAAGACTTGCAACTCGACTTAGACTTTAACATCAATGACTTGTGACTTCACTTGGACTTGAGCCTTTTGAATTGACATGACTTGACATGACTTGCTACTTTCCCCAAAACCCAAAGATGAAAAAGTTATTCGGGAGCGCTCCGTATTTTTCATTGTGTACTTGTCTATCAGCGTTGCGTGTGTCAGCTGGTGTGCGCTCAGTACAACAGCCAATCAAATTAGATCTACTTTGTTTTCATCACACAGCATTCATCCAATCAAATTGCAGGACAACCAACGAAGAAGACATGTCCAAACCACACGCCAGTGAACAAAAAATGATACCTAAAATAATTTTGTTTGGGTATAAAAATTACGAGGTGGTCAACACAAAACGGTTTGCAGTATGCAACACATGCGGTTCGAAAATTACTGATGGAGAGGCAACAACTTCCAACTTCGTCCGGCATTTGAAGTTGCACAAAGAACGGTAAGTTTTGAATGTAAGATAACGTTTATTGGCTAAGTAACGTGACTTTTATTTGCTGTGTAGTTAAATCAGTGAGGCTGTAAACTCACTGCTAACGTTATAACGTTATTGCAAACACGGGAATCTGTTTCAGTTCACTACCTTATTCATACTTTTTGTTCAGTGATTTTTTTTAAGCAGGGTTACGTTAGTCAATATATCACACGTAACGTTAGACGGCGGTCAGCAGCACCGCGTATTTTAGCCACCTAAAAAAAGACAAAAATAGTAAAATAAAGGTCAGTTAAAATGTATACTATATTATGAATATGTGTACCGTTTTAGCTAGCTTTCTGACATACTGTTGGTTGTTTACCTCAGTGGTCCCCAACCACTGGGCCGCGGCCCGTTACTGGTCCGTGGATCGATTGGTATCGGGCCGCACAAGAAATAATTTTTTTTTCTCTCTCTTTTTTTAATTAAATCAACATAAAAAACACAAGATACACTTACAAGTAGTGCACCAACCCAAAACAACTCTCTCCCCCCTTTTGTTCTGGGCATTGAACATGAAGACTCTTCCTTCACTGTTCCGAGTGGCCATGAGAGTCTTGGCAGTGCCTGCCTCCAGTGCTCCAGTGGAGCGAGTTTTCAGCCATGGTGGCATCATACTACGCCCCCATCGTGCACAAATGACTGACAGACTCTTGGCTAATTTGGTCTTTTGCAAATGCAATGCAGCATAGGGCCCTGACATATAAAAAGTACAACTTTTTTGTTATGTTCACGTATATGTCATGTTTTTTCAATGTTAACACTTTTGTACAAATAAGTACATTTGCACTTTATTTTTCAATGTGTTTGTTCTGTAAAGGAATGAGTTAATGTTTAAAATGACTGGTTAATAGTGCTATTATAAAGTGCAATGTCAGCACAATTTTCTTTCCTGCAATTTAAAATGCACTTGTTTTAATAAATAAATACAGCGTTTGAAAAGCATACACAATCTGTGTTAATAAATTAGTCTGTGGTTAAAAGGACTTGAAAGGACTCGAAACTCAAAATGCAGGACTTAGGACTTGACTTGAGACTTTCCAGTCTTGACTTTGGACTTGACTCGGGGCTTGCCTGTCTTGACTCGGGACTTGACTCGGACTTGAGGGCAAAGACTTGAGACTTACTTGTGACTTGCAAAACAATGACTTGGTCCCACCTCTGGTAGATTGCACAGTACAGTACATATTCCGTACAATTGACCACTAAATGGTAACACCCGGATAAGTTTTTCAACTTGTCGGGGTCCACGTTAATCATTTCATGGTAATGGCATCAAAACTATGACACCTGTGAAGTGAAAACCCTTTCAGGTGACTACCTCTTGAAGCTCATAGAAAATACCAAGAGTGTGCAAAACAGTAATCAGAGCAAAGGGTGGCTATTTTGAAGAAACTAGAATATAAAACATCAGTTATTTCACCTTTTTTTGTTAGATACCGTACATAACTCCACATGTGTTCATTCGTAGTTTTGATGCCTTTAGTGACAATCTACAATGTAAATAGTCATGAAAATAAATAAAAACGCGTTGAATGAGAAGGTGTGTCCAAACTTTTGGCCTGTACTGTACAGTATATGTATGTATATACGTATATGTATGTATATATGTATATGTATGTATATACCAGTGACGTGCAGTCACTAGAGGCAGGTGAGGCGGGGCCTTACTTGCCATCATGGAAAGAATTGTTATATGTATCCAGTGATTATACTATAAAGTTATTTTCCATTTAACTTCACCAGTTTTAGATTATTTTTATTCAAAATCGCTGAATTTTCACATTTGCCGTTCAAATACTGAGAAGAGACGGTGCGGTGAACAGCAGCCAGTTGAGGCACGTCACTCAGTGCCGCAACATGGATTGCGCAATGACTCGGCTAACTGCTGGCCTGTTGTGCAGTGAAACTGTATTGCTATATGAACTATATTATACATTTCCATAGTTTAGTTAGCTGAGGTATATAATGTACAGTGTATTTTGTCAACAACTGTATGTGTGTAAAGTATTTCTTGTGCTGAGCGATCATAAAACGGCTGCAAAAGACGCACTGGCTGAGGCTCGCCTCCTGCACCCCCGCCGTGGAATTGTTATATCAACTAAAGCCCACACTTAAACTTTCCACGTGCAAGATTGAATCTATTTAAAAAGATTATTTCATAAGAAGCCAAAAAGTGCAAAAACAATAATGTTTGTGTTGGAGGAGTTGTGAATGACTGCAGGGACACAACATTAGATACACCTGCAGACTGCAGGTGTACCTAATTCACAACTTCTCCAACACGAACATTATTGTTTTTGCACTTTTTGGCTTCTTATTAAATAACTTTTGTAACCTATTTTCATGGGCTTTCCTCTTTGTGATGTTAAGTTCCTGTTATGCGCTGTTATACAGTATATGCCTTGAGCTCTTATTTTGAAGGCGCTAAGAGCGGAAGTGATGTCACGTCGCGGAGGTTTTTGAAAGAATGTAAATAAAGTGGTCCTCGTGTAAACTGGAGCCTCCGTGTTTGTTATTTTGTAGTTTCATACAGTCTAGGCGACATTTATAAACCCTCGGTTACACTTTTTTAAATAGATTCAATCTTGCACGTGGAAAGTTAAAGTGAGGGCTTTAGTTGCGGCGCATGGACTTAATTTCTAAGTAAAGGTAAGACCATAATAACGTTTTTTTTATTAAATGTGCTTTTTTGTGTGCTACAGTTTGTATGTGTAAAGTTAAAGTTAAGTTAAAGTACCAATGATTGTCTCACACACACACTAGGTGTAATGAAATTTGTCCTCTGCATTTGACCCATCCCCTGGTTCACCCCCTGGGAGGTGAGGGGAGCAGTGGGCAGCAGCGGCGCTGCGCCCGGGAATCATTTTTGGTGATTTAACCCCCAATTCCAACCCTTGATGCTGAGTGCCAAGTAGGGAAGAATGCTGGTATGAGCTTTTAAACATAACCCGTTAACTGCTGCCAATCAAATGGTGAATAAGATACTCTTTAGGGTTCATATGTTTGTAAATCTGACTGTGATGAAGTCAGTGCCTCACCAGCCATCAACCTCACCGCACGTCACTGGTATATACGTATATGTATGTATATACGTATACGTATGTATATATTTGTATATATACACACATAGCCTACACATGTACATATTTATTTATGTATATGCATATTATATTATTATAATGGATGTATAATTATAATTAATATCGTTGGATATTAAGAGTATGTCAAATTTCGACTCCTACTTACTACATTGTGACCACCTCCTTAAAGTTTTGTAATCAATCAAAGTACCGAATTCGGTACCCATCCCTACTTGTAGAAACTGATTCTGGATCCTCCATCCCTGTGTGGGGTCAAAAGACGAATGTTCAGCGCCTTCTTTCCTTCCCTTCTTCCTTCAAGGCCATGAATGGAGGCTTTATTTTGGCCAGCTGGCTGCAGATTGTCACCAGAGTGAGGGAGGGATGAGACTTTGCTTTCATTCAAATGTCTTTTTCTGCTTTTTTCACCCTCTGCTGTCATTCACAATTGAGCCCAGTTTGTCCACAAAAAGACATTCGACTTTGACGGTTTCTTGTCCTCACTTGACTCTTATCCTCTTCGCTGGAATTTGCCATGAGTAATAGTTAGCGTGGTTATTGCAAAAAAAGCAAAGTCAGGCATTGACCCTCTGGCACTCTGGCTTGTGCCTTTGTTTTCTTTAGTATTTTTGCAAGTAGCCTCGTGGTAGAAGTGGTTAATTCCTCTTCTTGCAAATATTCAAGTGGAAAAATTCCATGGAATCTTTGGAATATTTTCCCTTTTTCTTATTGACTCCATGGATCTTGTTTCCATGCCACCACATCACCTTATGCTTCCTTTGGAAAATGAGATGTCTGGTTAATGCCGGAGCAGGGTTGTCAATCTCATTTTTAGTGAGGGCCACATCGCAAGCTTGGCTGCACTCAGAGGGCTGATTGTCAGCGCCGATATTTGGCATTTTGACGTCTTTGGATATCCTGAAAGGGGGGTCCTTACATCTGAGGTCCCTTCTCGAGGTTTTTTCTTTGTCTCAGTTCGGGCTTTTGAAGTTTTTCGTTGCCCGGATGCAGAGGTGGGTAGAGTAGCCAGAAATTGTACTCAAGTAAGAGTACTGTTACTTTAGAGATTTATTACTCAAGTAAAAGTAATGAGTAGTCACCCAAATATTTACTTGAGTAAAAGTAAAAAGTATGTTGTGAAAAAACTACTCAAGTACTGAGTAACTGATGAGTAACATACACACACATATCATATATATATATATATATATATATATATATATATACACATACATTGATATATACAGTATATCATTTATATTTATTTATTTTGCCGTTTTTGTTTACATGTTAAAGGTGTTTTAATGAATATACATGCATGTTTAACACATATAGATTCCTTTCTTTCATGTTGACAAGAATATAAGTTGGTGTATTACCTGATTCTGATGACTTGCATTGATTGTAATCAGACAGCAGTGCTTAACGTCCACGTTTTCAAATGCAGGAGAAAAAAAGTTCCTCCTTTCTCTCTAATACCACATGAAAGTGGTTGGTTTTTGGTATCTTATTTGTCCAGCTTCCATATTCGTTTTCACACATTTTACAAGAAATACATTGGCGGCAAATTCCGTAGCTTGCTAGCTTGTTTGCGCTGGCTTTCGGAGACTCTTATTTTGAAAGCGCAGGCGCGATGGAGCGGCACTTTTATTGTGAAGACAGGAACTGTGCAGTCAGTCTTTAGGCTTGTGACGGGATGTACGTTTGAAATAAAAAAGTGTCTTTTTTCCTTCACACTTTTGATTGATTGATTGAAACTTTTATTAGTAGATTGCACAGTACAGTACATATTCCGTACAATTGACCACTAAATGGTAACACCCCAATAAGTTTTTCAACTTGTTTAAGTCAGGTCATGTGACCGCCTGGCTCTGTTTGATTGGTCCAACGTCACCAGTGACTGCATCTGATTGGTGGAACGGAGTCAAACGTCACTAGTGACTGCATTTTATTGGTGGAACGGAGTGAAACGTCACCAGTAAGGCAGGCACTTTGAAGGTCTGTCTGACAGACCAAAACAAACAAAGCGTGCATTAACAGATCGATAAAAATTAGTAGCGAGTAGCGAGCTGAATGTAGATAAAAGTAACGGAGTAAAAGTAGCGTTTCTTCTCTATAAATATACTCAAGTAAAAGTAAAAGTAAGTTGCATTAAAACTACTCTTAGAAGTACAATTTATCCCAAAAGTTACTCAAGTAGATGTAACGGAGTAAATGTAGCGCGTTACTACCCACCTCTGCCCGGATGTGGGTTTAGATCAGGGGATGTCGTCGTGAGTTTGTGAAGCCTTTTGAGACCCTTGTGATTAAGGGCTATATGAATACATTTTGATTGATTGATATGACAGGAGCGCTCTGACATTTTTGGGGACGGTCTGCTAAATTCTCCGGCCCTATACAGAAGAGATCATTTTGCTAAGCTGCTGCAAAAATGTTTGTTTCTCTTAAGTTTTCAACTTAAGTTGGCTATTTTTCTTTCATACAATAGATTGTCGTTTTCAAAATTCATACTTTATATTCCCCAAATGTGAACCAAAGGCATGTTGTGAAAAAGTGCTAACTGCTGACATCTCAATGTTAGCTCCACTAGGACATCTCACTGTCTTGTGAAGTCCACACTTGGGTGGTCAGTTGCCATGGTCACACGCGGGGGACTTCCACACCATTTAGGACGTTCTGCACATGACTGTAATGAAATTAGCTTTTCCGGCTTTGTTTTCAAGCTTTGCAAAACAAGTTTTCCTCCAGAAATATGTGTCATCCCCCTTTTTATTAGGCAAGATGTAATTTTCTTACATGGATAGCCCAAGCAGATCAGGGTGTAGAGTGTGAACTTTAGGTCGGCCATTCCCGTTCTACTCTTCTCTGTCAAGTCTGCTTTTGTTGTATTACATTTGAATGTGGCCTTTATACGAGAATGTGTTCCCTTGTCTGACTCGTTTTTAAAAACATGCGTTAGTTTCCTCAATTACAGTAAATTCTAGAGCTTTAAGTCATCAATCATCACACACTACTGTGTAAAACCCCATAGATTGCAATTTTATTCCATTACTTTTTCATTGTTTTTCATTAGTTTTTCTATTTTTATACGTGGCTTTGCCTTGTTTTTCCTATGATTCCAACTTGTGGCTACTTACTCATGTTATGGCACAGTCATCTGGGAGTAACCTCAAATGAATCAAACCTGTCATTTTTCAAGGCATGAAAATGGATATTTTGTAAGAGATGTCAGTCTTGTACAGTCAAACTGCTAAAAAAAAAGAAGCTTATAGTAGAGCCTCAAAGTTCGACCTCTTATTTGTTCCTATTTAGTATCGACATTTTAAGATGGTGTCAAGTATAAAAAGCCATGATTTTTAGGTTTAAATTAATACATTTAGCAAAAATGCAAGCATAAAACATGCATAAGCATGCTAATGTTAACATGCTAAGAAGGGCTGCAACAACTAATCGATTAAATTGATAAAAATCGATTATAAAAATAGTTGGCGATTAATTTAGTCATCGATTCGTTGGATCTATGCTATGCGCAAAAGGAATTTATTTATTTGTATTTTAAAAACTATTTTTTTTTAAATTTCTTTAATAAACCTTTATTTATAAACTGCAACATGCACAAACAGCTGAGAAACAATAATCAAAATAAGTATGGTGCCAGTATGCTGTTTCTTTTCAATAAAATACTGGAAAGGATAGAAATGTAGTTTGTCTCTTTTATCCGATTATTAATCGATTAATCGAAGTAATAATCGACAGATTAATCGATTATCAAATTAATCGTTAGTTGCAGCCCTAATGCTAACGTAGAGGAAGTTAGTTTAATTCTAAGATGGTTCCAAGTATCAAAAGCCATGATTTGTAGATTGAAAGAAATCAAAATAGCTAAAAAGCTAGCATAAAATGTGATAATTCGGAACACTTGGCATATTTGCAAGATGGCGAAAAGTCTCAAAATCCAAGAATTTTAGGTGTAAATGATTATAATTAGTTGAAATGCTAGCATAAAATGTTAGCATGCTAATGTTAGCATGCTAACATAGGGTAATTTAACATTTTTCTAAGATGGTGCCAAGTATGAAACGCCATTACTTTTAGGTTTAAATAACATTAGATAAAAAGCTAGCATAAAATGTCAGCATGCGAATGTTAGCATGTTAACATTAGCATGTTTTAATGAAAACAATTAGCATACTTGCAAGATGGAGACAAGTCTCAAAATCCATGAATTTTAGGTTTAAATGATCAAAATTAGCTAAAATGCCAGCATACAATGTTTTTATGCTATTGTTCGCATGATAACATAGGAATAGTTAGCCTACTTCTAAGATGGCAGCAAGTACCAAAATCTATGATTTTTAGGTTAAAATTAATAAAATTTGCTAAAATACTGGTATAAAATGTTACAATGATAACGTTAACATAACATGGGAAAAGTTAGCATACTTTTAAGATAGGGCCACATATCAAAATATATGATTTTTAGGTTAAAATTAATAACATTTGCTAAAATACTGGTATAAAATGTTACAATGATAACGTTAACATAACATGGGAAAAGTTAGCATACTTTTAAGATGGCGGCAAGTGTCAAGATCCATGTTTGAGTTGTGTTGTGACGTTGTGTCCAGTGCCAAACGGAAGACAAGTCTTACAATCGCTACCCAGAAGGCACAGGACATTGAAACAACGTTGAGAACTTGTTGAATTAAGTCCTGATGTTGAGCAACTCAAACATAACGTTGAAACAACATGCTTTTTGACAACGTTTAATCAATGTTGGGTTCTGACGTTGATTTGACCATTGAATTTTGGCCATTTCCCAACCAATATCCTAGAACACAAATACAATGTTGAAACAACATGCTTTTTTGACGCTTATTCAATATCAGGTCGTGACGTTTATTTGACCTTTGAAATTTGGTCATTTCCCAACCAACAATGTGGATCCAACGTTAGTTGTCAACATTGTCTCAATTTACAATTCAAAGTGAGTTTTAAAATACATGTATGTACAAACCCTGTTTCCATATGAGTTGGGAAATTGTGTTAGATGTAAATATAAACGGAATACAATGATTTGCGAATCATTTTCAACCCATATTCAATTGAATGTACTACAAAGAAAAGATATTTGATGTTCAAACTCATAAACTTTATTTATTTTTTGCAAATAATAATTAACTTAGAATTTCATGGCTGCAACACGTGCCAAAGTAGTTGGGAAAGGGCATGTTCACCACTGTGTTACATGGCCTTTCCTTTTAACAACACTCAGTAAACGCTTGGGAACTGAGGAGACACATTTTTTAAGCTTCTCAGGTGGAATTCTTTCCCATTCTTGCTTGATGTACAGCTTAAGTTGTTCAACAGTCCGGGGTCTCCGTTGTGGTATTTTAGGCTTCATAATGCGCCACACAATTTCAATGGGAGACAGTTCTGGATTACAGGCAGGCCAGTCTAGTACCCGCACTCTTTTACTATGAAGCCACGTTGATGTAACACGTGGCTTGGCATTGTCTTGCTGAAATAAGCAGGGGCGTCCATGGTAACGTTGCTTGGATGGCAACATATGTTGCTCCAAAACCTGTATGTACCTTTCAGCATTAATGGCGCCTACACAGATGTGTAAGTTACCCATGTCTTGGGCACTAATACACCCCCATACCATCACAGATGCTGGCTTTTCAACTTTGCGCCTATAACAATCCGGATGGTTCTTTTCCTCTTTGGTCCGGAGGACACGACGTCCAGAGTTTCCAAAAACAATTTGAAATGTGGACTCGTCAGACCACAGAACACTTTTCCACTTTGTATCAGTCCATCTTAGATGAACTCAGGCCCAGCGAAGCCGACGGCGTTTCTGGGTGTTGTTGATAAACGGTTTTCGCCTTGCATAGGAGAGTTTTAACTTGCACTTACAGATGTAGCGACCAACTGTAGTTACTGACAGTGGGTTTCTGAAGTGTTCCTGAGCCCATGTGGTGATATCCTTTACACACTGATGTCGCTTGTTGATGCAGTACAGCCTGAGGGATCGAAGGTCACAGGCTTAGCTGCTTACGTGCAGTGATTTCTCCAGATTCTCTGAACCCTTTGATGATATTACGGACCGTAGATGGTGAAATCCCTAAATTCCTTGCAATAGCTGGTTGAGAAAGGTTTTTCTTAAACTGTTCAACAATTTGCTCACGCATTTGTTGACAAAGTGGTGACCCTCGCCCCATCCTTGTTTGTGAATGACTGAGCATTTCATGGAATCTACTTTTATACCCAATCATGGCACCCACCTGTTGCCTGTTCACCTGTGGGATGTTCCAAATAAGTGTTTGATGAACATTCCTCAACTTTATCAGTATTTATTACCACCTTTCCCAACTTCTCTGTCATGTGTTGCTGGCATCAAATTCTAAAGTTAATGATTATTTGCAAAAAAAAAAAATGTTTATCAGTTTGAACATCAAATATGTTGTCTTTGTAGCATATTCAACTGAATATGGGTTGAAAATGATTGTGTATTCCGTTTATATTTACATCCAATACAATTTCCCAACTCATATGGAAACGGGGTTTGTATAATCAACATTGTCTCAATTTACAATTCAAAGTGAGTTTTAAAATACATGTATGTCTAATCAACATCGTATCAATGTCTTGTGTCTGCTGGGTTTTGTCAACATGTTTACTACTTTCCCCCTGACCCCTACCGCGTTGACACCAGATCAGAGCTCCACTCCTTCACGCTGAAGGAGTGAAGAACAAAACATTTCACGGAATGAAAGCGATGGAATGTGGACATTTTGGGGAAAAACCATGACGGATGTGTGTTTATGTCTCAGCTGTCTCATCCCTTTAGTGCGGAACCCCCGCCACCCCCAACCATCTTTGTGTGTTTTGACCCGGACAAGGGGAGAGACATCTGGTCTCCGCTTGAACCTAAGGGAGACAAACACACCCAACGCCAAACCGCCAGCTTCTTGAGCAGGGTTCCTTCAATTTGTGAACGCCTTCCAAACCTTTCTGTGTTGCAACACGACTCCGTATCTCCCCCACTCGACCTTCTTGTGTTGTCTTCGAAGATTTCCCCATCGCCCGCTCCCTTCACGTCAACAGACACTACAGCTTTTCCCACTCCCTCACATGGCTACACACCAATGACAACGCTGCTTGTTTTATTACCATTGTGGGCTTTCATTATTCATTTTCGATACAAAGGTGTTGCAAAATTTGAACCCTGTACTATTTAGGAACAGGAAACATGTTTTACCGAATAGACCTCAGCATATGTCGCAGTGAGCATCAAATATTTGGCCACAAATATTTTGCTGTTTTTTACGTTTTGCGGACTGGACAGCGTTCAGAGAAGAATATGCTAATTGAAGACTAATGCACACCAAGATTAACTGTCATTCAAAGAAGTACGCACGTCCCAATAGAGCTAAGGTGTCAAATTCAAATACAGAGTAGGCAAAAATTTAAAACTGAACAAAGCCGCGGGCCAAGGTTGAACAAATTAACCTTTTAATAGGGACCCAAACAAGTTTTGCATTGAATATTGAACAAGCAAGGCTTATATAACTTTATAGTGACATGCAAAATCCAGTTTCAAATAATAATGGTAATAATAATTAAAAAATATCAATGGCATATCAAATACAATTTAAATAAAAATTGAATGCCTTTTTTCTATTTGCAGCCTTCTGAGGTAAATATCAACATTAACTTCATCCACAGGCTGATAAATTTGAAAATAAACTAACAATGAATAAACCAACCATTCAGGACTTTAAACTGCTCAGTTTGCAACACACTGATCTAATCCGATGTGCCCAAGCCAGATACCTGCCATCTTTTCTTGGATGCTAGTTCATTAATGTCGGGGCTCAAGCTTTGAGCTGAGGCAACCTTCATTATCGAATGAAGGTGTTCATCAGTCATTATATCTCATAGTCCACCCGGACCACAGTCTTGGGGGCGTGCCTTAAAGGCACTGCCTTTAACGTTCTCTAAGAGCTGTCGTCACGGCCGCTTTTCATCCATTCTAACAACGTGCCGGCCCAGTCACAACATATGTGCAGCTTCTGTACGCACGCACACTTGAATGCAACGCATATTTGATCAACAGCGATACAGGTTACACTGAGGGTGGCCGTATAAACAACTTTAACACTGTTAGAAATATACGCCACACTGTGAATCCACACCAAACAAGAATGACAAACACATTTTGGGAGAATATCCGCACCGTAACACAACATAAACACAACAGAACAAATACCCAGAAGCCTTTGCAGCACTAACTCTTCCGGAACGCTACAAAATACACCCCCTGCGACCACCACGTTTATACGGCCACCCTCAGTGTAACCTGTATCGCTGTTGTGTGTGCGTGCAGAAGCCGCACATATTATGTGACTGGGCCAGCACTCGTTGGACTGGATGAAAAGCGGATGTGACGATTTTCGGGAGGGGCACTGAAATTTGGGAGTCTCCCGGGAGGAATATTGGCAAGTATGAGAATTAGCGGTGAATGCGGTGTTACCGCGGCACCGCCGCTGTATATAATCGGCGGGCCAGCTCTAGTGTTATATTGATATCGCCTCAAGGGCCAAGTGAAATTACACGGCGGGCCAATTTTGGTCCGCGGGCCAGAGTTTGACACCCATGCAATAGAGCCTTAAAAAAACAGGTGGTCCTCGGGTTCCCGCATTGTAAGTCGAATTTGAGTGTAAGTTAGAACTCATACCTAAACTACACTATACTCCAGTGGCGGGTTGTGCGTTTCCTACCGAGGCCTTCAGTGATGTCCTACTTAGTCCGACTTTAATAAAAAACCCTCAAAAATACCATAATTTATGTCCCCACATAACCACGGCTGGAGAAATACTACACAGAAACACACTTATGCACTCCTGGGCATTGAATCACCAAAATAGGCTATATTTCGGCACATTTAAAAATCAATAAACCCGCATTAGCATTTAAAACATATCTTATGTGGTACTGTCAAAATTAAAATGATTGTAAAAAAACATATTAAATGTGGAAAAATAAGTGTATGCAATATTTTAACTCACGTTTTTCTCTCCTTTGTGAGTTAAAAAAGTGAGTACCGATGAGTACCATTGCCACTTCCTGCTTTTCGCAATTTAAAACTTGTGATTGGATACTCGCTTGGGAGTGACAAGTGAAAATCCAATCGCAGTCACGTATAACGTAAGGCTACCTGGATTAGGGATGTCCCGATCCGATATTTGGATCGGATCGGCTGCCGATATTTGGCAAAAATTGCGTTTCGGCAAGGCATGGGAAAATGCCGATCCAGATCCAGTTTTTAAAAAAAACTCCGGTCCGTGTTTTCCAACGCACCGATTTAAATAATACATTCCACTTTTCTGCTGCGCCGTAATTTCCGTTCCGCATTTTCCAGCACACCTTCAACACATCCACAGGTCTGTGAATTCTCACGCAGTTGCTTTTAGCTGCTGGCATTGCACGACAGGCTCTTCTCACTCTTTCCTGTGTCTCCCTCTCACAGACAGCAAGCGCACCTTCTTACACACGTCACATACTGTCACGTCATACGTCACATACGTATACGTCCTCCCCGAGCAGAGAGGTAGCAGCATGGCTAACGTTAGCTGTGATGCTAACGTTAGCTGTGATGCTCGCCTGTGCAATTGCGCACTGTTTAAGCGTCCTCTGCGCATAGCAAATCTATGCCACGCACAAAATCAAATAAAAAAATAAGCGCATAACAATTTTCGACACACGGACACGACAGAGAAAACAGTTTTCGTCATCATTGTTCAAATATTGTGACGTCTGTCGAGACGCTTATCTCCATTCGGTGCCACACGTCCGCAGTATGAAGAAGAATGTTTTAATGTAGACATGCAAGCCTTGAAAGAAAATTTTGAAAATCAAGACTACATTTCCTGCAAATGGGTGCATTTCTACCCTATATTTTAACTTTAGATTTATTCTCATATCAAACTCTTTTGGCTGTCTTTTTGACACTTACATCCGGCGCCCCCCTCCACACCCTGGATTATAAATAATGTAAATAATTCAATGTGATTATCTTGTGTGATGACTGTATTATGATGATAGTATATATCTGATAGTATATATCTGTATCATGAATCAATTTAAGTGGACCCCGACTTAAACAAGTTGAAAAACTTATTCGGGTGTTACCATTTAGTGGTCAATTGTACGGAATATGTACTTCACTGTGCAACCTACTAATAAAAGTCTCAATCAATCAATCAAAACACATAGAATCATCATACTGCTGTGATTATATGCATCAAGTGTTCATTCAAGGCTCAGGCAAAATATCGAGATATATATTGTGTATCGCAATATGGCCTTAAAATATCGCAATATTAAAAAAAGGCCCTCGTTCAATGATGCCATTTCTGTTTGTCATGTATAATTTTGTCTATTTTGTGTTTATCCTTGAATAAACAGGTCAGTTTCTTGTTACCAACCATTGTGTATTATTCAAACTCCCCTAATTCCGCTGGCTAGTTGTTATCAAGAGTACTAAAACCCTTTTCAACATGATTCTGACAACTAAGTATGCTAAATAACTTTAAACTTTAATACATGCTCGGATAGGCCAGTATCGGTCAGTATCGGTATCGGTCAGTATCGGATCGGAAATGCAAAAACAATATCGGTATCGGATCGGAAGTGCAAAAACCTGGATCGGGACATCCCTAACCTGGATGGGCTAGTGTCAGCAACTTGTGATCTGATTGGCTTTCGCCTCTGTCTATCAACTGGCAGAATTCACAAAGCGCTGGCAACAACTTAGCTGAATTCTGATTGGATAAAAACTCTAACCTAAAAACAAGCAACACTAGAACCTAATAAGACATGAAGAGAATAAGATGAATGCTTTATGGAAAGTAGATTAAAATACATTTTTATTAATCTATCATCATGATTTATGTTAGGCCAGCACAGAAGGCCTTGCTGGCCCTGACTGCCTACCACTGCTATACTCCGATATAGCTAAAAACTGTATAACGATATAGGTGTTTTATTATTGCTCGATATCGATAATTTTTTAATGTTTTTTATGACCTATTGAGGATAAGGACCGGGAAAAAAATATAATAAATATAAAAACAATGATTTCAAATGTAACTTTCCTCTGATTATAATCCCCTCAGATATCAAAGCATAAAGGAAAGGAAATGTCAACACAAGCATGGAAAACACTCAATGTAAACACAATTCTAAAATCATATCAAACACGTAACAACAAGCTCTTAAAATTAAGGTGCAGAAATAAGGAAAATGTAAGAAATGTTTAATAATGTGTAAGAAAAGTGGGAAAATGTAAACATAGAGAAATCGGAGTAACTATTTTCTGCAGGGTGAGTGGCAGGAAGTTACAGCTCTGCTCTAAATAAAGGGTGGTGTGGTTTTTCCGGTCTTGATGGGGACGAGCGCCTAGCACCATTTAAAAACCACATTGGTCTGACTACGCTCCCTTTAAAAAATTAAAATTAAAAAATCCAAAAAACTGTCATAGTGACAGTTCTTGTTTTATCTACAAATTATTTGCTCTCTGCAACACTAATTTTTGGTTTCTCTTCTTACTCCATAACAAAGAAACAACCAGTGATCACTTCCTGCGTTGTTCGGTTACCAGAGAGCTTCGCAACCTTCACTTTCGTCCGACGAGGAAAAAAAATAATTATCGAACACATCTTTTATTGATATTGTCTATAGCAATATACATTGATATCCTTTTATTGACCAGCCCTAAATCAGTATTAAACAGAGGAATTGGCGAATGTCGGTGGGGACGGGGGGTAAATAGTGTATTTCCACTCTTTAATGTCCTAATTCAGTGTTGAATTTGAGTTTTAGATTCAACTCTAAACTAAAAAGCCAATAGAAAATGGTAAATATACTTCCTTATTTTTTTTGTAAATCAGTTTAGTACTTATGCAAGTAAGTAGATATTGCCTGCATTAGTGATTGTGTTGTTTTGTGTAGTATGCAGTATGTGACGTAAACTTAAACCATCTTGTGTTGTGGTCAGAAAAAAGCAGAGTAGACTTTGTAACTCGCTTAAGTTTTATGGTTTTTGGTCAAAGTCAAAAGAGGTTTGCAGTTCAAATGATGAAATGGAAGCATAACAAAGAAGTATCCGAGACATTAGAACATAGACTCACACATCCACTGGTTTGTCCATAGGAGGCCAAGGCTGGGTGCTAGTGTCAGCGTATATGTGCCATGCATGCCAAAGAGGCTGGGGGGAACCACAAGCAAGAACTAGGACTAGAAGCAGGTGGATTTTGTTTAGTTGACGTAAGAGTGTTGCTTGAAGATATGCTGACAGGCAAGGTGGGGCACTACAACCACACCTTGCTGCCACGATTCAACCTTTCATTGTAGAGATCAAGCAAATATCCAGTTTAATAGGAATGGCAAACGACTTATTAAATTTAATTTCAATTCAATTCAATCTATTTTCATTGTCACAAAAAACAACAATATTGAGTGCCTCAACACGGCATAGTTTAATGTAAAGTGCCGCATGTTCCTAAACTTCTAAATCCCCATAAGTAAATAACCCAGTGTTAACATTTAACAGATTACCAATTAACCATTTTTGACGCCCTTGCAACATTGTAACTTGTGTAGGTTTCTAACATCTACACGGCTCAGCTGGCATGTAGGAACAACTCCACTTTGGGCTAGTTTAGCAGTTCACTTTTGCACCACTGCCAAACACCACCAACCAAAACTGAACATTATAGATATTTTTTTAAAGTCTCTGTAGTTTTTGAGTGTTCTCAGAAGTGAACCGTTGAATTGTATAATTGGTCTAATGAACTTACCAATGAAGGTTCTCATTCATCCAGGTCGTTGTCATCTCAGAGCGTTCAATCGTTCGCAGTTGACCAGAATGCCACTTGTGCCATCTGTTTACAACTGAATGGAATGCTTACGCGAGGGATTCTTACTATTTTGGACTGGTAGTAGTGGATCCACAGCGCTCGTTCTGCCACACAATACCTCAATGCTAACGGGGGGAATTTACACTTCGACTGTCGTTGGCTTTGACAGTCGTTGGCTTTGACATTAAAGGGGAACATTATCACCAGACCTATGTAAGCGTCAATATATACCTTGATGTTGCAGAAAAAAGACCATATATTTTTTTAACCGATTTCCGAACTCTAAATGGGTGAATTTTGGCGAATTAAACGCCTTTCTATTATTCGCTCTCAGAGCGATGACGTCACGGAAGCAATCCGCCATTTTCTCAAACACATTACAAACACAGAATCAAATCAGCTCTGTTATTTTCCGTTTTTTCGACTGTTTTCCGTACCTTGGAGACATCATGCCTCGTCGGTGTGTTGTCGGAGGGTGTAACAACACGAGCAGGGACGGATTCAAGTTGCACCAGTGGCCCAAAGATGCGAAAGTGGCAAGAAATTGGATGAAATTTGTTCCAAATACGAGAGTGTGGGGAAAGCCGACGAAAATGGTCAGTCGTTTGTTCCGCACACTTTACCGACGAAAGCTATGCTACGACAGAGATGGCAAGAATGTGTGGATATCCTGCGACACTCAAAGCAGATGCATTTCCAACGATAAAGTCAAAGAAATCTGCCGCCAGACCCCCATTGAATCTGCCGGAGTGTGTGAGCAATTCAGGGACAAAGGACCTCGGTAGCACGGCAAGCAATGGCGGCAGTTTGTTCCCGCAGACGAGCGAGCTAAACCCCCTGGATGTCTTGGCTCACACCGCTTCTACCGTCCCTTATGCCACCGAAGATGATCAAGAGAAGAATATCGACCCTAGCTTCCCTGGCCTGCTGACATCAACTCCAAACTGGACAGATCAGCTTTCAGGAAAAGAGAGCGGATGAGGGTATGTCTACAGAATATATTAATTGATGAAAACTTTATTCATTACTCGCGGTTTTACGTAAATTATTATACATAAACTGTGTTTACCAATAATTTAGCTTAAAAACATTACAACACTTAAAAACAAACACATACCAATCGTTGGTTAGAAGGCGACCGCCGAATTCGTCCTCGCTTTCTCCGTCGTGTCGTTTTCGTCGGTTTCGCTTGCATACGGTTCAAACCGATATGGCTCAATAGCTTCAGTTTCTTCTTCAATTTCGCTTAAGCTGCTGAAATCCGAGTCTGAATCCGAGTTAATGTCGCTACCTTGCTGTTCTGTCCGTCATGTTTGTTTGTACTGGCATCACTATGTGACGTCACAGGAAAATGGACGGGTGTATATAACGATGGTTAAAATCAGGCACTTTGAAGCTTTTTTTAGGGATATTGCGTGATGGGTAAAATTTTGAAAAAAACTTCAAAAAATAAAATAAACCACTGGGAACTGATTTTTAATGGTTTTAACCCTTCTGAAATTGTGATAATGTTCCCCTTTTAAAAAAATATTTTTCTCGCTATGCTTGGGCGAAACCATCCTTGCCCAGGCACACTCTCCTGGTTTTTGGAGTATAAATATTTAGGGTTTTGGCACCAACCGTTGGACTTGATCTGATCAATCTAAGTCTATGAGCACGAACTGATGAAGCCCACTCGGATGGGCGCCGAAACATCTTCCAAGACAAACCAGGCCGTCCAGTTGCGATTGATTGAACGCCCTGAGAGAATGGATAAAATAACTACTCTTCTCCAGGCTACATCCACACATACAGATATTTTTAAAGCCACTTGGGGTGCCCCGATTCGATAGTCGTATCAGATATCTGTCCAATATCAGCAAAAAAATAGTATCAAATTATATTGGCTCGCATGTAAAATGTCCGACATAAGCTCCGATACAAGCAGTTCTGCAGTGCCTTTACTTGTGCAAAACTAGACCGCCAGTTAGAATCTTAATGTCCTCCAACACAATTTATTTTATTTTAGTCGAGTCATTAAAAAAAGTTAAACATTGTAGGCTATAGGCTACTACTGTAGGAGCTAACAGCTACGCAACAGCTAAGCAAACAATAGCACACAAGCTTGGCATACGTAATAATAATCCATCCATCTTCTTCCGCTTATCCGAGGTCGGGTCGCGGTGGCAGCAGCTTAAGCAGGGAAGCCCAGACTTCCCTCTCCGCAGCCACTTCGTCCAGCCCCTCCCGGGGGATCCCGAGGCGTTCCCAGGCCAGCCGGGAGAGATAGTCTTCCCAGCGTGTCCTGGGTCTTCCCTGTGGCCTCCTACCGGTTGGACGTGCCCTAAACACCTCCCTAGGGAGGCGTTCGGGTGGCATCCTGACCAGATGCCCGAACCACCTCATCTGGCTCCTCTCGATGTGGAGGAGCAGCGGCTTTACTTTGAGCTCCTCCCGGATGGCAGAACTTCTCACCCTATCTCTAAGGGAGAGCCCCGCCACCCGGCGGAGGAAACTCATTTCGGCCGCTTGTACCCGTGATCTTGTCCTTTCGGTCATAACCCAAAGCTCATGACCATAGGTGAGGATGGGAACGTAGATCGACCGGTAAATTGAGAGCTTTGCCTTCCGGCTCAGCTCCTTCTTCACCACAACGGATCGATACACCGTCCGCATTACTGAAGACGCCGCACCGATCCGCCTGTCGATCTCACGATCCACTCTTCCCTCACTCGTGAACAAGACTCCGAGGTACTTGAACTCCTCCACTTGGGGCAAGATCTCCTTCCCAACCCGGAGATGGCACTCCACCCTTTTCCGGGCGAGAACCATGGAATCAGACTTGGAGGTGCTGATTCTCATCCCAGTCGCTTCACACTCAGCTGCGAACCGATCCAGTGAGAGCTGAAGATCCTGGCCAGATGAAGCCATCAGGACCACATCATCTGCAAAAAGCAGAGACCTAATCCTGCAGCCACCAAACCAGATCCCCTCAACGCCTTGACTGCGCCTAGAAATTCTGTCCATAAAAGTTATGAACAGAATCGGTGACAAAGGGCAGCCTTGGCGGAGTCCAACCGTACAAAATCAAAACAATAAAATCAAAGTGGATAAAAACAACAACAACAACAAAGATAGAGAAGATAAGGTGATTACAATGAATAAGCAGTCAGGAATAGGTGTGTTTTGAGTCTTGATTTGAAGAGGGTTATTGAGTCTAAGTTACGAAGGTCTGGTGGTAAAAGGTTCCAAAGATGTGGGGCAGAGCGGCTGAAAGCTCGGGCACCCATGGTGGACAGTTTTTAAATAAGGGGACAGTGATATGGATGGATGAAGAGGATCTTAGGTAACGTGAGGGCGTGGCGACATGGATCAGGTCAGAGAGATATGACGGAGAGAGGCTATGGATGGCTTTGAAAGTGAGGAGAATTATTTTAAAGTGGATACGATGTTTGATGGGTAGCCAGTGGAGTTGCTGCAGAACAGGGGTGATGTGCTGGATTGAAGGGGTTCTGCTGATTATCCGGGCTGCAGAGTTCTGGAGAAGCTGAAGTTTGTGAAGTGACTTGTGAGGGAGACCAAACAGGAGAGAGTTGCAGTAGTCCAGGCGAGAGGTGACCAGGCCATGGACTAGTATGGCAGCAGTATGTGGGGTAAGGGATGGGCGAAGACGATTAATGTTTCGTAGATGAAAGTAAGCAGACTGGGTAATGTTTATGTGGGCTTGAACGGAGAGTGTGCTGTCGAGGATGACACCCACACTCTTGACTTGGGAGGAGGGAGAGACAGAGGAATTGCAGAGAGTAACGGACAAGCTGTTGGTTTTGGCGAGAATGGTTTTTGTACCGACAAGTAAGATAATTGAGCAATAATGCAGTTTAAATCTGCACATTTGTCAATATAAATAATAAGTATAGTTGCATATTACTTACACATACAAAGTATCCCAAGTAAATGTTTATTAGAAAGTATCTAGTAACAAGCGTGTCCGCATTAATCAACATATTGCGTCTTGATTATTTGTTGTTGCCACTAAGTATTTCCCAAAAAATCAGTTACTACTCATTAGATTTTTTTTCGAGAGAACTGGTTCCAGAGCCCTTGCTGTGCGTCGAGTTGAGTCCGACTATATCCAACCGTAACTTCTCTACCTCACGCACTAGCTCAGGCTCCTTCCCCCCCAGCGAGGTGACGTTCCACGTCCCAAGAGTTAGCTTCTGTAGCCGAGGATCGGACCGCCAAGTGCCCTGCCTTCGGCTGCCGCCCAGCTCACATTGCACCCGACCTCTATGGCCCCTGCTATGGGTGGTGAGCCCATTGGAGGGGGGACCCACGTTGCCTCTTCGGGCTGTGCCCGGTCGGGCCCCATGGGGACAGGCCCGGCCACCAGGCGCTCGCCATCGTGACCCAACTCCGGGCCTGGCTCCGGAGGGGGGCCCCGGTGATCCGCGTCCAGGCGAGGGAAATCTGAGTCTCGGTTCTTGCATTTCCATAGAAGTCTTCGAGCTGCTCTTTGTCTGATCCCTCACCTAGGACCTGTTTGTCTTGGGAGACATGCCCCGGACAACATAGCTCCTAGGATCATTGGGACACGCAAACTCCTCTACCACGGTAAGGTGGCAGCTCAGAGACGAGAATCAGCACCTCCAAGTCCGAGTCCATGGTTCTCGCCCGGAAAAGGGTGGAGTGCCATCTCCGGGTTGGGGAGGAGATCTTGCCCCAAGTGGAGGAGTTCAAGTTCCGTCAGTCTACCCCAGGGCAGCTGTGGCTATGAAAGTAGCTTACCACCACCAGGTGTGAATGATTGATGGGTTCTACATGTAAAGCGACTTTGGGTACTTAGAAAAGCGCTATATAAATCCCAGTTATTATTATTATTATTAAGTACCTCGGAGTCTTGTTCACGAGTGAGGGAAGAGTGGATCGTGAGATCGACAGGCGGATCGGTGCGGCGTCTTCAGTAATGCGGACGCTGTATCGATCCGTTGTGGTGAAGAAGGAGCTGAGCCGGAAGGCAAAGCTCTCAATTTACCGGTCGATCTACGTTCCCATCCTCACCTACGGTCATGAGCTTTGGGTTATGACCGAAAGGACAAGATCACGGGTACAAGCGGCTGAAATGAGTTTCCTCCGCCGGGTGGCGGGGTTCTCCCTTAGAGATAGGGTGAGAAGCTCTGTCATCCGGGGGGAGCTCAAAGTAAAGCCGCTGCTCCTCCACATGGAGAGGAGCCAGATGAGGTGGTTCGGGCATCTGGTCAGGATGTCATCCGAGCGCCTCCCTAGGGAGGTGTTTAGGGCACGTCCGACCGGTAGGAGGCCACGGGGAAGACCCAGGACACGTTGGGAAGACTATGTCTCCCGGCTGGCCTGGGAACGCCTCGGGATCCCCCGGGAGGAGCTGGACGAAGTGGCTGGGGAGAGGGAAGTCTGGGCTTCCCTGCTTAGGCTGCTTCCCCCGCGACCCGACCTCGGATAAGCAGAAGATGGATGGATGGATGGATGGATGGATAGATTGTTTTTCATACCTGCTATTTTTCTTCAAGTTTTTTCACTTGATTTATCTAACATTCCACTGCAAAATAACAAAAATATGTACTATGATTTGTGCGGATATCGTATCAGATCGGTCAATACTCAGGAGGTCTACAACTTGTATCGTATCGGAAGTGAAAAAGCCCGAAAAAAAACACATCGCCTGCCAATCACATAAGAAAAGCCAGAGGTATAAAAGTTTGGATACAAGAGATAATGTTTTAAGAGGTAATGAAGATCAAAGGTTGTCATGCAATAATGTACCGGGACGTAGACCACTACAACTATTATTGTTTGTTCTAGTAGTTTCTCTATTTAGATGATGTGTTTTTATAATCCAGGAATCCACAGCAATACAGGAAATGATCAGAGTGATAAATGTTGTTTGATGCTGGGTGATCTTGTTAAGGCTCACGCGGGGAAACCTTGTCCAAAAAAGCGTGACTTTAACGTAATCTGGTGTCAGCCGATGTCAGTTAACGCAAGTCGCATGATAACGGTCACGGACACACCCGCTCACAACAATCCCTCCCTCTATAGAGACGGATGTGTGTGTCTTTTCGAACTTTGACCTCTGTCACGGGTTTAATCATTACTGTTTCTAAGGTGTGGCTGCATGGTTACCATCTCTTATGTTCAGCTTCTCGCCGCCATTTCCTCTCATGTCATGACCCAATCTTCCAGTAGAAAAATCATGCAAATCCATTTAATTCTTTACAGCCACCCACAAATATGAATACAAAGCACATTTTGTAATAATGATATTTTTACATGCAGAAAAAGCAATGTGAAATACATATAGATCAGGGGTGCTCACACTTTTTCTGAAGGCGAGCTACTTTTCAATTGATCAAGTCGTGGGGATCTACCTCATTCATATATATAATTTATATTTACTTATTTATGAAATATATGTTTTTGTTAACAAGTTAAAGGTGTTTAATGATAATGCAAGCATGTTTAACACATATAGTTAATATTGTTAATACATTAAAGGTGTTTAATGATAATACAAGTATGTTTAATACATATAGTTAATATTGTTAACAAGTTAAAGGTGTTTAAAGACAATGCAAGCATGTTTAACACATATAGTTAATATTGTTAACAACTTAAAGGTGGTTAAAGATAATACAAGCATGTTTAACACATATAGTTAATATTGTTAACAACTTAAAGGTGGTTAAAGATAATACAAGCATGTTTAACACATATAGTTAATATTGTTAACAAGTTAAAGGTGGTTAAAGATAATACAAGCATGTTTAACACATATAGATTCCTTTCTTTCATGAAGACAAGAATATAAGTTGGTGTATTACCTGATTGTGATGACTTGCATTGATTGGAATCAGACAGTGGTGATGATAACATCCGCATTTTCGAATGGAGGAGAAAAAAAGTCCTCCTTTCTGTCCAATACCACATGAAAGTGGTTGGTTTTTGGCATCTTATTTGTCCAGCTTCCGTACTCCTTTGTATACACTTTACAAGAAATACATTGTCGGCAAACTCCGTAGCTTGCTAGCTTGTGCACGCCAGCTTTCTGAGACTCTTATTTTGGTAACGCAGGCAGGATGAAGCAGAGCTTTTATTGTGCAACTGTGCAGTCGGTCTTTGGAGTTTTGACGACAGGTACGGCGCCAGAGTCTGTTGAAATAAAGTGTTTCTCGCCTTCCAGTCGGTAATTTTAATGAGCTGGCAGCAGCCAGCGTCATCTCAGAAGACCTTCGGGTGCCGTGAATGTCAATCAAGTGACAAAAGTGACGTCATAGTGAAGATTTATGATCGCTCATTTTTAGGACTATTTTTTTAATGCCTGGCTGGTGATCGACTGACACACCCTCCGAGATCGACCGGTAGATCGCGATCGACGTAATGAGCACCCCTGATATAGATCATGATTAAAATGTGTAATGGAACATTTACCATCACTTTTACCCTTTTTGAAAACTTTTTGGGTGAAGATGGCAGGGCGTGCAAAGGGAGGAAGTGTTTCTTACCTTCTTAATCAAAGTGCTGGAACTCACATCTAGTGCTGGGCGATATGGCTGAAAACAGTATCACGATATGAGTGTTTTTTATCGGTCAATATCAATTTTTTTTTTTTTTAAACCTATGGAAAATAAGGACTAGTAGAAAAATACATTACATGTAAAAAAATGTTATTTCAAATGTAACCTTCCTCTGAATGTAATCCCCTCATCTTTCAAGGCAGAAAGGAAAGGAGATGTTGACACAAGCATGAAAAACACTCGAAAAATATAAACAAAACTGTAAAATCACATTTAACACTTAGAAATAAACTCTTAAAATGAAAGTGCAATAATAATAAATGTGTAAGAAATGTTTAATAAAGTGTAAGAAAATAGTGCAAAAAGTGAAAATGTAAATATGGAGAAACCTGAGAAGTAACTATTTTCTGCAGGTTTAGTGGCAGGAAGTTACAGCTGTGCTCTAAAGGGTGAGCGCGGCTGAGGTGGTGTGGTGTTACCGGTCTTTGTGGGGACGAGCGCCTTGCTTCATTTACAGACTAGATATGACTTTAGATATGACCAAAACTAAAGTACATTTTTGTCAAAAGGCTAGGACTTAAGCACTTTTTTTGGTTTTTCTTAGAAGATGTTTCGCCTTTCATCCGAGTAGGTTTCATCATTTCATGCTCCGATCCAGTCTTAGACTTCGATTGGTCAGATTGAATGAAGGTCTGACCAATCTAAGTCTCAGACTAGATCTGACCAATCTAAGTCTATGAGCATGAACTGATCTACTGAGGTATTGGCCCCAGCCGCTAGACTAGATCTGACCAATCTAGGTCTCAGACTAGATCTGACCAATCTAAGTGTATGAGCATGAACTGATCTACTGAGGTATTGGCCCCAGCCGCTAGACTAGATATCATCCGACCAATCTAGGTCTCAGACTAGATCTGACCAATCTATGTGTATGAGCATGAACTGATCTACTGAGGTATTGGCACCAGCCACTTGACTAGATCTGACCAATCTAAGTCTCAGACTAGATCTGACCAATCTAAGTCTATGAGCATGAACTGATCTACTGAGGTATTGGCACCAGCCGCTTGACTAGATCTGACCAATCTAAGTCTCAGACTAGATCTGACCAATCTAAGCCTATGAGCATGAACTGATCTACTGAGGTATTGGCCCCAGCCGCTAGACTAGATCTGACCAATCTAGGTCTCAGACTAGATCTGACCAATCTAAGTCTATGAGCATGAACTGATCTACTGAGGTATTGGCACCAGCCGCTAGACTAGATCTGACCAATCTAGGTCTCAGACTAGATCTGACCAATCTAAGTCTATGAGCATAAACTGATCTACTGATGTATTGGCCCCAGCCGCTAGACTAGATCTGACCAATCTAAGTCTCAGACTAGATCTGACCAATCTAAGCCTATGAGCATGAACTGATCTACTGAGGTATTGGCCCCAGCCGCTAGACTAGATCTGACCAATCTAGGTCTCAGACTAGATCTGACCAATCTAAGTCTATGAGCATGAACTGATCTACTGAGGTATTGGCCCCAGCTGCTAAACTAGATCTGACCAATCTAAGTGTATGAGCATGAACTGATCTACTGAGGTATTGGCACCAGCCACTTGACTAGATCTGACCAATTTAAGTCTCAGACTAGATCTGACCAATCTAAGTCTCAGACTAGATCTGACCAATCTAAGTCTATGAGCATAAACTGATCTACTGAGGTATTGGCCCCAGCCGCTAGACTATATCTGACCAATCTAGGTCTCAGACTAGATCTGACCAATCTAAGTCTATGAGCATGAACTGATGAAGCCTAAACGTCTTCCAAGACAAACCAAACAGTCCAGTTGCTATGGATTGAATGCCCTGAGATTACATTGACCTGGATGACTAAGAACATCCATAGACACTACGTACAAGTTAACTTTAGCTCCAGTTTGACAAAGAAATATATTTCTAGTTGCGACTGTAGACACAAAATAGACCCCAAAAAGCTTTCACATTAAAAACTACAGCTTTCTAATCCCTTTATGCTTACGAACTTTGTGAGTCTGCCAAAGAGCGTGTCCTAACACACTTTCATCAATGTTGTTCTTTTGTGCTTCTTTGGTTGAGCTTACCACGTTCTTGCCTCAACAGGCTCCCGTAGACTTGTTGCAGTTCTGATGTGCTGACATGTTAAGGCAGCAGGGAAGCGGGTCTATTGTCTTTAAAAAAAATATATATATATACCCAAATCCAAAGTCAAAAAAGATAACGGATGTCTTTGTTTTGTTTTTCGGCACGTTCAAAGGATAGGTGTACTGAAATGCTTGCTAAGCCAAAACCAATGTATGTCTAGGTGTAGTTGCAATGGTTATTTTAAACACATGATGTCACCTTTTATATCATGACACCGAGATGACGCCTAATGTATACATTGCAAGGTTTCAACAGGATGTTCTCAAAGGGAAGTAGCCACTCAGTTTAGAGTGTGACAAAGTGTCCACATTCTTGTCTTGCTGTGGAAAAATATTGTTTGATTCATTGTTGTGTGAAAAGTACTGACACAAGTTTAAAGGTGCTGTTTGCAACTTGCTCAGAGTTATGTTTTTCAAGCTGAAAAATTAGGCTTGCACAGAAATAAAAAATCACTGACCAAAACTGAAAATGAGGAAACCGAGTACGAAAACCAAAAAAACGAAATTAATTATTATGCCAATTATTATTATTATTGTCCGCAGGTCTTTATAGGATACGGGTGAAGCTCAAATTCAATTCATGTGAAGAATTTGAATTCAAATTGAATCGTCTCCTGTCCACAGGATGTTGAATTGGAATTACAGGAAGTGCCAATCATAGAAATTCCTTATAGCCAAGTAATAGCAAGAATTGGTCATGTTTAACAAAGGTTTAAAGGTCTAACAAATACTTAATGGACACTAAAGTAAACACAAGGTCTCTCCATTTTTAATACTTTGTAACGTTATTTTCATTTGAAAATGCAAAACACTTATCCATGTTTGGTGCATTTTTGCTGCTTGATATTTCTGATTCATTAAAAAAAAACCTTAAGGAGTTTGGCACATAAGTAAACAAGATAGGAGTTGGACTTTCACCTACTCTTAATAACCAATTATATTAATTATATATCCATTATATTATTCAAATGTGTGTGTGTGTGTGTGTGTGTTAAAGTTAAAGTTAAAGTACCAATGATTGTCACACACACACTAGGTGTGGCGAGATTATTCTCTGCATTTGACCCATCACCCTTGATCACCCCCTGGGAGGTGAGGGGAGCAGTGGGCAGCAGCGGTGGCCGCGCCCGGGAATCATTTTGGTGATTTAACCCCCAATTCCAACCCTTGATGCTGAGTGCCAAGCAGGGAGGTAATGGGTCCCATTTTTATAGTCTTTGGTATGACTCGGCCGGGGTTTGAACTCACAACCTACCGATCTCAGGGCGGACACTCTAACCACTAGGCCACTGAGTAGGTGTGTGTGTGTGTGTGTGTGTGTGTGTGTGTGTGTGTGTGTGTGTGTGTGTGTGTGTGTGTGTGTGTGTGTGTGTGTGTGTGTGTGTGTGTGTGTGTGTGTGTGTGTGTGTGTGTGTGTGTGTGTGTGTGTGTGTGTGTGTGTGTGTGTGTGTGTGTGTGTGTGTGTGTGTGTGTGTGTGTGTGTGTGTGTGTGTGTGTGTCTCTCTCTCTCTCTCTCTCTCTCTCTCTCTCTCTCTCTCTCTCTCTCACATACTTGCCAAACCTCCCGGATTTTCCGAGAGACTCCCGAAATTCAGCGCCTCTCCCGAAAACCTCCCGGGACAAATTTTCTCCCGAAATTCAGGCGGAGCTGGAAGCCACGCCCCCTCCAGCTCCATGCGGACCTGAGTGACGTGTCAACAGCCTGTATTCACGTCCGCTTTCCCACAATATAAACAGCGTGCCTGCCCAAACACGTTATAACTGTAGAATGATGGAGGGCGAGTTCTTGGTTTCTTATGTGGGTTTATTGTTAGGCAGTTTCATTAACGTCCTCCCAGCGCGGTAACAACACACAACAACAGCAGTCATGTTTCATTCTACCGTAAAGCAGTTCGTCTGCCGTAAACAGCAATGTTGTTGTAATATATTGAGTTGGAGGCAATAACCAGGCGAGGTGATGAAGTACGTCTCTTTAATGTAGACTTCAGAACAGACTCACACACTTGACGTCAGGTGCGCAACACCACGTAAATCGTTGGCCAACCAAAAAGTAACCCCAGTACGCTATAGCCAACATTCACCAGGAGATGGCAACAGACAAACATAAATCACTCTATTACATTCCTCCCCTTTTAGAAATGTAGAAGTTACTCAAAATAAATAAACAACCCAACCAAAAAATGCAGCAGCTCAATTAAAAAACTGTACTTAAGCCACATTCTTTTTTTTTTTTAGTACTGAACTCTTAACCCTCATTTGTAAACAATAACATGCTTATTATACAAACAGTATTTGTACACCTTTAACACAGATTTGTATACTGTCTTCAGAGATTCCGTTTTTTTGGTGGTACTCGAAACCTTTCTGGGTACCTGCGAAAGGGTGTCCAGCATGGTTAGAAAAATAGTGACAGAGAATAGAACAAGGATGGACAATTCAACCCTTAACTCAACAATGAGTAGATGAGTGTTATGTGTGTGTATATGTGTAAATAAATGAACACTGAAACTCAAGTATTTCTTTTATATATATATATATATAATAATAAAATAAATATATATATAGCTAGAATTCACTGAAAGTCAAGTATTTCATATATATATATATATATATATATATATATATATATATATATATATATATGAAATACTTGACTTGGTGAATTCTAGCTGTAAATATACTCCTCCCCTCTTAGCCACGCCCCCAACAACGCCCCCTCCCCCCGACCACGCCCCCCACCTCCCGAAATCGGAGGTCTCAAGGTTGGCAACTATGGTGTGTGTGTGTGTGTGTGTGTATATATATATATATGTGTGTATATATATATATATACATATATATATGTGTCTATATATATATGTGTGTGTGAAATAAAAAAGCTTAAAGGTTAAATGTAATTTAGAAAAAGTTGCAATGTTGACTAATAAAACAAAGCTGGTTTTTTTTCTTTCAAACTGTCATTGCTCAAAACATAATATTGAATCAAAATCAATGCTATTATGAATTATCGACCTATCCAAGGTTCTGATTACTTCACATCAAATATTCCACTAAGAAAAAAAATTTTGGTGGAAGATTTTGCAAATTTGGTAAATAAATAACCAAAAAATGTATATGTTGTTGTTTTCTTACTGTACCGAAAATGAACCGAACCGTGACCTCTGAACCGAGATACGTACCGAACCGAAATTTTTGTGTACCGTTACACCCCTAATATATGTATATGTGTAAATATGTATATATATATATATGTGTGTATATATGTATATATATATATATATATATATATATATATATATATATATATATGTATATATATATATACGTATATATATATATATATATATATATATGTATATATATATATACATATATATGTATGTACTGTATGTATGTATGTATGCATGCATGCATGCATGCATGCAATTTCTTGGGCCCAATGCAGCTCCCTGTCAAAAAGTTTGGACACCCTTGCTTTAAAAGCTATACAATTTACGTACCAAAATTAGTTTTTTGTCAAAATGGAAAAAAAAACAACTGAATATACAGTATCTACTAAGAAAAGATAAGATACTTTATTAATGCATATATTTCCAGGCGTACGCAAGCCACATAAAATTATTTGGCGGGCCAGATTTGGCCCCCGGGCTTTGCGTTTGACAACTTTGCGCTAGCTCATTAGCCAGCTTAAAGGCTAACATGAAATAAAGAGACATTAATGTCTTTCCCCATTAAGAAAATACATCTGAGCTTACATAAACACATTGAGTAATGAACATGTTGAGGTGTGCACATTGAACTACAAGCTGTGCTATGTAAGGACAGACTGATCCATCTAACCTTGAAGGAATAACCACAACAGGAAGTGAACCGGAAGCTTTTTTTTCCTTCACTGCGAGGGTCACAAATGTTCTTACGTGAGAACTTTCTCGTTTTTTTTCCACGCTGAAGCTAAATAATCAGGTCTTCATCCTTCCAGACTGATTCCGTTCACGTTTGAACCGCGCCTGAAGTCGGGAATAGGGGATGGTCCCTCTCCGGCTCTTCCGGAGAACATTTAATTGAGCCCGCGGGGAGAAAAGTGCAGGTCGCCAATACCAACGCAAACTTGTTTTTCCCGAAGTGAAGTGCGAGAGGCTTCCACGGCGCACTCCCGTGGACGGGTGCTGTCTCAGGTCGCTCCTTTTAAAAACCTGCCGGGTGTTAAATAGCACCTCAAAAGTCCTCAGCTGCTCTTTCCCCTCAAGCTGGCCTTGTTTGGTGTGACGTAACACCTCAAGAGGATCCAGCTGATGCTAAGCAAACACTGCCAGGAACTTTTTGGAAATTACTGGGAACCCATTGGGGGGAAAAAATGTGCCTTTTTTTTTTTTTTTTTTTTTTTTTTTCTCTACGAATGACTTCCAGGCGTCAGTTGTTTACTTTTTGGAGTGTTGGCAGTCATGTAAATTTTCTCCTTTGTTTTTATGGTGACTCTTTGGCCTTGTCTCCTATCATCGTGTTATATCACTCCTTTTCTACCATTCTGTGACCCTGATTGCAGCTCATCTATCTGGGTTTTATGTGACGGCAGCTTCCCATTGGCTGCTGGCAGCTCGCACCTACGCCATCAAGGGTCGTTTCCCACCATAAAACTTTAAAGCACTCACAAATAACAACAATAAACACAGAAAGTCTCAACACTTTGCACAACAACACAAGCTTATTCCATTAAATTTGTTTTCAAATATTTTGTTTTGTGTTAGAATAACCTTGTGGTTATGTGACACACACACACACACACACACACACACACACACACACACACACACACCGCCATTATACACACACAGTAGCAAATAATGTAAAGAGGAATGATCTGTGGCCCTGTGATGAGGTGGCGACTTGTCCAGGGTGTACACTGCCTTCTGCCCGGATGCAGCTGAGATAGGCTCCAGCGCCCCCCGCGACCCCAAAAAGGGACAAGCGGTAGAAAATGGATGGAATGTTCTGTTGCACAATCTAATGTTTGTCGTCATAAACACTTTCGTAATTGACAATTTTGAGTAGCATTCCACCATTTGACCATTTTTAAGTGTTATGTCTTCCTGAAAGCCTGCGTCCACTGCAGTGGACATTTGTGTTTGCATTATAGGGCTTTTTTTTTTTTTCAACACTGATTTTTACAATGTATACCCAAATAAATGTCCACTGCAGTGGACATTTGTGTGTTGCATAAAAGGGCTTTTTAATAAGTAACACTGATTTTAAAAATGTAGACCAAAATAAATGTCCACTGCAGTGGACGTTGGTGACTTGCATAAGAGGGCTAATTTTTTTTTTCCTTAAAATTTGTAACACTGACAAAAAGACCAAAAGCAAATGTCCACTACGGTAGACGTTTGTGTTTTGCATAACTGTTATTCTTCACATGATATTAGTAACGCTGAGAAATAAAAAAGACTACAAATAATTGTCCACTGAGGTAAACGTTTGTGATTTGCATAACTGCTTCCCTTTTCTCCTTATGTTCCATTCCCCTTATTTTTCAATATTTTTTCCTCCCCTAATTTGTTTATTTTCCCTTTTTTCCCTCCTTATTTTTCCTTATTTTTTAATGTTTCCTTTTTCCCTATTCTTCACCTATCCCCCCCCCTTTTTTTTTTTTTTTTTTACCTAGTTTTCCTTTATTTTTCCCCTGTTGACTTTATTTTTTTCCCATTATTTTCCTGTATTTGTCCCTTTTCGACTTATTTTTTCTCTTGTTTACCTATTTCCTTGTAACCTTCCCTTTTTTCCCTTATGCTTCTCTTATTTTTTCATTTTTCTTATATTTGTCCCTACCCTTATTTTTCCCATTTTACCAATTTTCCCCCTTTTCTCCTTATGTTGTATGAAACTTTTGTGTAGAAAAATCAGTGCAGAAATATTCATTTCTTCAAAATTCAAGATCCATTTCCAGTAATTCAAGAATTTTTCTGCACTTCATTTTTTTTTCACTCTGATTTTTTATACACTGAAATTTTTCACAATTAATTTTAAAACAATGCCTTTTAAAAACTGCTTTTTAAAACACATTTTCCACAAATTGTATTCAATGAAATAGTCAGCATAATTTGATCAGAAAAATCAGAACGCAAGAATTCAGTGACATAAATTCAGTGTAAAAAAAACACTTTCGTAATACAGACACAAATTAACCTCCATATGTTTTCCTTCTAACGCCTGTGCAGTGAAAGTAACACGATTAGTCATAAAACGATTATATTTTTATGGCTGGCCTTGTTTTGACACACCCATCTTCCAGCGTCGTCATGGTGACTGGTTGCCATGTTAGCTGTGAAGACACATGCACCTGCCAAAGTACTACACATATGTCAGCAAAGCTTCCGGTTGCAGGAGGAGACCAAAGACAACAATACTTTGGACACATCACATTTGTTGTGTTGGTAGCTTTGTGTACCTTTCACACGCACTGCTGAGGTTGTGTGTTTGTGTTCACACTGTCAAGTCGCCATTGTCGTTTAGTCCACACTCTTTTGACTAATCAGAGGTTATTTTTAACAACAGAGCTGAGGTTGGAACAGTGACACAGTTTAATTACTATTATCAAGTGTGCATTATTGTTGTCATTCGGGCTTTTTATACGAGAAAATGCACTGACAACACAACACAAAAATTCTATGACTCTTCGTAATATGATACATTTAGCTCAATGATATATGGGAAATATAGTTGTAATTTTATGAAGATGATTTCCTGAGGAGAGCAGAATAATATGAAAAATAGTCATAATAATAAAAGATGGTTATTTTACAAGAAATAAATCAATTAAAATATTTAAAAATAAATTTTATTGTTAAAATCAAGATATTATTTTTGTAATATTATGAATTTGTTTCCCCTTTGAATAATTATTTATTACTTTTAACTGTGACCCTAATACAGTATATGTGGCCACTTGTTGCTAGGCAGACTTCATAGGACTCCATCATACCTGAGGGGAGGGGGAGAAAGGCGCCCTAAGGAAATTACGTAATGGCAGGTGTTTAGTGACACGTTTTAATTGTATCAATGAATTACTACTACTCTGTATTAAATATAAAATACGTATTGAGTCTGGGGATGGAGGTTTGAATTTGTTCTCGCTGTGCTGGTGTTGAGTTTTGTCACGTTTCAAAAACATGCCTGTTAAATTAAAAAAAATGTTTATATCAAAAATGCAAAAACACATTTTATTTAATATGATATTTTATATATATATATATGTGTATATACATATGTATATGCATATATATGTATATATATATGTATATATATATATATATATATATATATATATATATATATATATATATATATATATATATATATATATATATATGTGTGTGTGTGTGTATATATGTATATATAAGTGTGTATATATATATGTGTGTGTATATGTATAAAAATGTGTGTATATATGTGTATATATATATGTATATGTATATATATATGTGTGTATATGTATATATATATGTGTGTGTATATATATATCTGTATATGTGTGTATATATATATATATATTTGTGTATATATGTATATATATATATATGTGTGTGTATATATGTGTGTATATATATACATATGTGTGTGTATATATATATATGTGTGTATGTATATATATATATGTATGTATATATATATGTATGTATATATATATATATATATATATATATATATATATAAAACTCGTTTTTTTTGTTTTGCTTTTAAAGGTTTAACATGACCTATTTTCTATATTTGTATAAATATTTGTTGCTAGTCCAATTCCACCTCTCAAGGCCACTACAGTAGTTATTAAAAATAAAAACAGTGCGCATCTAAATTCACTCAACAGTGGTCAGAACATTTTTGCTCATGTGCTCCCCCTAGTGGTCGCGACCCTCAACAACCACATAGTGTTTAATAAGTCGCACAGTAGAGGCGAGTAATACTGATCGATTATGGCCGACCTGAGCCAGGGTCACGTGGTTGTTTGTCACGTGACCTGGCGTGGCGCGATAGTAACTTGCCAGCGCGAATACTCACGTTACGTTACATGAGGTAATCTTGGTCTCGTCCGTTCGTTCCTTTGCCTTCGCGATGCCGCCACCTAGTGGAGAGATCGTGTACTGCTACTTTACAGCCTTTAAGCCGTGGGCGATACTGCCCATTTTGGTATCGTTTTGATACCAAGTTACGGTAAATACAGGAACAGTATTGCCGATGTCGACACTTTTTACGTGGAAATTTTACATTATGTTTTAACTTGTTGGTCAAGGTTGTGTTATAAATAATACAAGTAATATATTTAATTCAAACAAAATCAATGTATTTGTGAACAAGTTATAGACAATGTATCCTCAAAATATGAGTGATTTATTTTTATTGCATCCAATTTTTTCTAAACAGTGAAAAATAACAAAATAAAAACATGAACTACTATTGGCTCTCATCCCGAGTTTGTTAACAATATATAAAAATAAATGATGCTAACTGACCTTGGTATCAATATTAACTGCATTAGTTGACATTTTATGTGTTGATATTTCACATAATTGTTTTTATTCAACTCAGCTTCTAATGTCTCATTTGTACTACAAGCTCTGGTGAGAAGTAATAAACATCAATGACTATAACAGCATGTGACTCAAATGGTAGATAAAATACATGCAGTGTCCAAAGTGCAGCCTGGGGGTCGCAGCTCGTTAAATTGTGGAAATGAAATTATTATTATTATTATTATTATTATTATTAGCTGTGGCACTTGTTTCTTTCATAACGTAATAGACTAAAACAAAGTCCAATGGAACGGACCCCCCATTCACACACACACACACACACACACACACACACACACACACACACACACACACACACACACACAAACACACTGCCCAACCGCCAACTATACATTTTTGTAGTATTTAGGAGAGCGCTGGGTCTTTTTTTTAATCTCTTATTTCCACAATTTTCCCTTATTTTCCTATTTTTTCCCCCTTTCTTAATTTAATTTTTTTTCCATATTCTTCTTATTTTTTTCTCCCTTATTTTCTTATTTTTTTTCAATAATTACATTTATTTCCATATTGTTCTTATTTATTTCTCCCTAGTTTTTCCTATTCTCTTCTTAATTGTACCTATTTTTCTCTTCTGTTGCCCTTATTTGTCATCTGCATTTATCCCTCATTTAAACTAGTTGACCTATTTCCCTTTTTATTTTCATCTTTTCCTCCCATTTCCTTTTTTTTACCTGCAGTGCATCCAAAAAGTATTCACAGCGCTTCACTTTTCCACATTTTGTTGTGTTACAGCCTTATTCCAAAATGGAATAAATTCATTTTTGTCCTCAAAATTCTACACACAATACCCCATAATGACAATGTGAAAAAAAAAAATAGTTATTTTATTTTGCAGATTGATAAAAAACTAAAAACAATCACATGTACATAAGTATTTACAGCTTTTGCTCAATATTTTGTTGATGCACGTTGGCAGCAATTACAGCCTGAAGTCTTTTTGAATACGATGCCACGAGCTTGGCACACCTACTGTATCTTTGGGCAGTTTCCCTCAGTCCTCTTTGCAGAACTTCTAAAGCTCAGTCACATTGGATGAGAAGCGTAGTTTTAAAAAAAATCCAGGAACATAGTTGAATGTATTTGCTAAATAATAATAAACATGTCATTATGGGGTATGATCTGTAGAAGTTTGAGGACAAAAATGAATTTATTCTATTTTGGAATAATTCTGTAACACATAACAAAATATGGGAAAAGTGAATACTTTACGTATATTTCCATATTCTTCCCATATTTTCCTTTTCCCCTTATTTGTCCCTTTTTGTTCCATATTCCCTTAGTTTTCATTTGTTCCTTTTCCCTTATTTTTTCCTCATTTTTCTGTAGTTTTCTTTTTCGCTATTTTTCACCTATTCCCCCTTCTTTTACCTATTTTTACTTTATTTACTTATTTTTTTAATTATTATTTCCCCTTGCTTGTCCATTTTTGACTTATTTTTTTCCATATTTTCCCTTATTTTTTACTTTTTCTTATATCTTTTCCCTACCCTTATTTTACCAATTTTCCCCAATGCTTCCCTTTTCTCCTTATGTTCCATTCCCCTTATTTTTTCCTATTTGTTTTCACTATTCTTCCCTTGCCCCCCCCCCATATGTTCCTTTTCCCTTTTTTCTCCTTATTTTTCCTTATTATTCTCTTATGTTTTCTTTTTCCCTATTCTTCACATATTCCCCCCTTCTTTTACCTACATTTCCTTATTTTTCCCTATTGTCTCCTGTTCTTGTCTTATTTTTTCAATTATTTGCCCTTATTTGTCCCTTTTCGACTTATTTTTTTCTATTTTTTACTTATTTCCCCGTAATTGTCCCTTTTTTCCATATTTTCCCTTTTTCTTATTTCTTATCTATTCTTCCTATTTTCTTTTTCCCTATTCTTCACCTATTCCCCCCTTCTTTTACCTATTTTTACTTTATTGACTTATTTTTTTTATCATTTCCCCTTATTTGTCCCTTTTCGACTTATTTTTTTCCTTTTTTTAACCATATTTTCCCTTATTTTTTCCTTTTTCTTATATTTTCCCCCCACCCTTATTTTACCAATTTTCCCCCATGCTTCCCTTTTCTCATGTTCCATTCCCCTTATTTTTCCCTATTCTTCCCTTGCCCCCATATGTTCCTTTTCCCCTTTTCTCCTTATTTTTCCTTATTATTCTCTTATGTTTCCTTTTTCCCTATTCTTCACCTATTCCTCCCCCTTCATTTACCTACATTTCCTTATTTTTCCCTATTTTCTCCTGTTCTTCTCCTATTTTTTCAATTATTTGTCCCTTTTTGACTTATTTTTTCAATTTTTTTTTTACTTATTTCCCCGTAAATTTCAATTTTTTCCATATTTTCCCTTATTCGTCCCTTATTTTTTCCTTTTTCTTATATTTTTCCCTACCCTTATTTTCCCCATTTCCCCCCATTCTTCCCTTTTCTCCATACGTTCCATTCCCCTTGTTTCTTTCTTTTCTTTTTTTAACCAATGTTTTCCTATTTTCACTTTGTTTTTCCCCTTTTCCCTTATTTTCCCCTATTTTTAAGCTGTCTCTCATGGGAAAAGTTACACATTTTCCACAGTACTTTGAACATGCCCGAGGTACATTGACACATCACGTGTCAATTGGGGCGGTACAACTCGGTCGGTAGAGTGGCCGTGCCAGCAACTTGAGGATTCCAGGTTCGATCCCCGCTTCTGCCATCCTAGTCACTGCCGTTGTGTCCTTGGGCAAGACACTTTACCCACCTGCTCCCAGTGCCCACCCACACTGCTTTAAAAAATGTAACTTAGATATTGTCACTAGAGAAAAGCGCTATATAAATATAATTCCACAGTTCAACACACTGAGTCTCGTGTCTTTCAACATCAACTTAAGAGAGCGTGACAGTAACGTGGTTTCTCCCCGTCCCTCGCCGCAGGTGATCACCTGCTTCGGCCTGTCCGTGGCGACGCGTCTCTACATCGGTTTCGCGGTGGTGGCGCTGCTGGTGGAGATCAACTCTGTGTTCCTCCACCTGCGGCAGATGCTGCGCATGTCCAACATGGGCGCCGGCACCGCCTACCGCGTCAACAGCATGATCAACCTGGGCACCTACGTGGTGTTCCGCATCAACACCCTGGCCTGGATGACCCGCTGGCTGGTGCTGAACAGGGACAAGGTGCCGCTGCTGTCCTACACGCTGGGCAGCGTGGGTCTGGCCGTCATGACCGCCATGAACATCGTCCTCTTTTACCGCCTGCTCAGGAGCGACTTCCTGAAGGGCAGCGCCCGCGAGGCCAAGAAGGAGAAGGAAACGTAAGGTCGCTCGCGTTCCCCAACGCCTGTAAGAAGCTACTAATCACGTCAAGGTGTGACTTTCTACCTGGGATATGACATCGCTCATCAACCATTACATCCTCCTGCTACCTCAGAAAGTTCTCACACCTGTCGCCGCTTTGCAATAAAACATGACCACTAGAAGAAAAGGTGATGCTATCTGACAACTTCAGTCACGTGATAAGCTGCCCTCTTTTCAAAACGTGTCTCCCTCAGTTTGAGCTCACAAGAAGCCTGTCAAATAAAACCTGTTTTGTATGTAATTCATCTTTTGGCCTCCAGAGGGCAGCACATCTCTCTTATCTTCTGCAACAACGCTCACGTTTGTGTTGAGAAATGTTTTGCTGTATTTGGTGCTTCAATTGTCTGCATACTTGTAATTTATTTCTACTAACACGCGTGTTCCATTAAAGATGAACTGATTGTGCGATGGCTTTCCCACTTTTGAAGCTAATTCTGTTTCCTAAACAAAACTTTTGGTGACAAACAACTTGTTTTACGTCCACAGAGTCACCATTTATGGATTGGAGAGGAATATACTGTACCTTTTTATCATAGTGCAATGTATAACATTTGTAACTGCCAAGTGTGTGTTTGTTCTTGTATTTCTACCCTTGAGACAACAAGGAAAAGTAGCTTCCATATGAGGAGGTGTGAACAAGTGAGGACATAAATCATTGCATCTAATAGAGAATGTCTCATTTGCACCCCTGGTGGTGAAATCTATCAAAATGAGGGTGGTCCCAAAAAGGAGGGATGTTTCAAATTGACTGTAAATCTGTTTTAAAATTGCTCCCCCTCTGGTCAACATATGAAATAACAAGTGTGTATAAGAAATTGAAATGCGCCCCGTTTGGCCAAAAATAAAAAATAAAATATATATATGTATTATAGACATACTGTAAAAACGAAGTAAATAATGAAGAATAAAAAGTTCTCCTCCTCTGGCCAACATATGAAATAACAAGTGTGTGTACAAATTTGAAGTGCTCCCCCTCTGGCCAGCATATGTAATAACAAGTGTGTGTAAAATAATTGAAATGCGCCCCGTTTGGCCAAAAATAAAAAATTAATATATATGTGTATTATAGACATACTGTAATAACGACGTAAATAATGAAGAATAAAAAGTTCTCCTCCTCTGGCCAACATATGAAATAACAAGTGTGTGTACAAATTTGAAGTGCTCCCCCTCTGGCCAACATATGTAATAACAAGTGTGTGTAAAATAATTGAAATGCGCCCCGTTTGGCCAAAAATAAAAAATAAATATATATATGTATTATAGACATACTGTAATAATGAAGAATAAAAAGTTCTCCTCCTCTGGCCAACATATGAAATAACAAGTGTGTGTACAAATTTGAAGTGCTCCCCCTCTGGCCAACATATGTAATAACAAGTGTGTGTAAAATAATTTAAATGTGCCCACTTTTGCACAAATTAATAAAAATAAATATATGTATATAAATAAATACTGTAATAACTTGATGTAAATAATGAAGATTAAAAACCAATAACAAAAAAAAACTTAAAAGCTTACCTTTTTATATTTGCATAGTATGTATATATTATTAATGTTGTAAATACAAACTTTTATATATCTAGAAAGGGTGGTCCTAAAGAGGTAGGCATTTTTTGGAGGTCTCAAGAAGGTAAGAAATACAAGAATGTGTGTGTGTACATTTCTTATTGCCAACAACTGTGATGAAGAATTACGGCCTCGTTTTATCAATTCTAATTTAAAAAAAAAAGTGTCGAATGACACTGATTGAATACGATTTGTTTGCAAAGCAGTTATGACTTCATTTTGCAACGATGCCTTAAATGTTCCATGGCACACAATATTTACCATTTCATCACAAATAAACATTTTTGGTAGTCCAATATGAAGATTCAGGAACTCTAAAGTGTTTGTGGGGACTAGTCTTCTTTAGCCACCTGAGAGCCGGTGTCCACTGCAGTGGACATTTATGTTTTGTATAACGGCTCATTCCCGACCCCCGGAGATGTGTAACTGACAAAGGAAAATAGAAACAAGTGTCAACTGCAGTGGACATAAATGTTTTGCATATCGGAGCTATTCTTTCCTCCGAATTCTGTAACTCTGGCAAAATAAAAGAGACCAAAAATTAATATTCATAAATATTTTCTATAATGGGACAGTTTTTTTCCGGAATTCTGTAACTCTGGTGAAGTGAAGATACCAAAACCAAGTGTCCACTGCAGTGGACATTATTATTTTGCATAAAAGTAGCATTTTTTATTCTGAGTTGTGCATCTCTGGCAAAAGTAATAGCCTGGAAACAAAAGTCCATTGTGGTGGACATACATGTTTTGCATAACAGGGCAATGTTTCCCCCTGAGTTGTGTTAGTCTGGAGGAAAAAAAATGGACTATAAACAAATGTCCATTTCAGTGGACATACAGTATATGTTTTGCATAATGCGGCTATTTTTTTTTCCCAAGTGGTGTAACTCTGGCAAAGGAAAAAATAAATAAAACGTCTATTTTTCCCCCCCAATTGTGTAAATGACAAAAGAAAATGGAAACAAAAATATATGTCCACTGCAGTGGACATTTGTTTTTCGCATAATGGGACTATTTGTTTTACAAGTAGTGTAAATATGGCAAATAAAAAAAGAGTAGTGTAATTGTGTCAAAAGAAATAGACAAAATAAACAAATGTGGACAGTGGACATACATGATTTGCATAACAGGTCTATTCAGGGGGGGTATGGTATTTTTTGTCTTATTATTATTATTATTATTATTATTTTTGTCATAAAAAAAATACAATCATGCGTGCTTACAGACTGTATCCCTGCAGACTGTATTAATATATATTGATATATAATGTAGGAACCAGAATATTAATAACAGAAAGAAACAACCCTTTTGTGTGAATGAGTGTAAATGGGGGAGGGAGGTTTTGTTTGGTTGGTGCACTAATTGTAAGTGTATCTTGTGTTTTTTATGTTGATTTAATAAAAAAAAATAATAATAATATTTTTTTTTAATTAATTTTATTTCTTGTGCGGCCCGGTACCAATCGATCCACGGACCGGTTCCAAGCCGCGGCCCGGTGGTTGGGGACCACTGGTGTAAATGACAAAAGAAAATGGAAACAAAAATATATGTCCACTGCAGTGGACTTTTTTTTTTTTTGCATAATGGGACTATTTGTTTTACAAGTAGTGTAACTATGGCAAAGAAAAAAGAGAAAAAACAAATGTCCACTGCAGACATTTTTTCCCCAAGTAATGTAATTCTGGTAAAAGAAATAGATAAAATAAACAAATGTCCACTACAGTGGACATACATGATTTGCATAATGTGGCTATTTATTTCCAAATGGTGTGAGTGACAAATGGTGGAGTATCTTTAGGAAACTGACATTTAGAACAGCGACAATGGAAAGAAGCATTTCAGAAAGAAAAAAAAAGTAAGTTTACGGAACAAAACAAAGTAAATCTCTTTCTGTTAAAAAAAATTATGATGATGAAAAAAATTGATTTGGAGTAAATGATTGTTTTTATGTTTGTTTATTTTGTATGTATTGTGAAATAGAAATATTGCCATGATAAGTGTTCTGTGTTGAACAACAAATGTTGTAATATGTATGTGTGAATAGGGAGGGTGCAGATAATATACGTTCGTACTTTTCTCGGCTGGTTTTCTTTCATGATTTATTTTAATGTTATGTTGTTGTTTTTTTGTTTGTTTTGACCTTGACTGAATGAAACAAAAACAAAAATTAAAAATGGAAAATATAGCAAAAAAAATAATTTGTGTTTTGCATAATGGGGCTATTTAAATTTTTTTTTTACAAGTAGTGTAACTCTGGCAAAGGAAAAAGACCAAAAATAAATGTCCACTGCAGTGCACATATGTGTTTTGCATAACAGAGATATTTTTCCCTGAGTAGTGTAATTCTGGCAAAAGAAATAGACAAAATAAACAAATGTGCACTACAGTGGACATAATGGGACTATTTCTTTCCAAACGGTGTGAGTGACAAATGGTGGAGTATCTTTAGTAAAACTGACATTTAGAACAGCAACAATGGAAAGAAGCATTTCAGTTAAAAAAAAAAGAAAAGAAAAAAAAAAAGGAAGTTTATGGAACAAAACAAAGTACATCTCTTTCTGTAAAAAAAAATTATGATGATGAAAACATTGCATTTGGAGTAAATTATTGTTTTTTATGTTTGTTTATTTTTTTGTATGGTATGTGACAGAAATATTCCCATCATAAGTGTTCCGAGTTAACAACAAATGTAATATGTATGTGTGAATAGGGAGGGTGCAGATAATATACGTTCATACTTTTCTCTGCTGGTTTTCTTTCATGATTTATTTTAATGTTACGTTGTTGTTGTTTTTGTTTTGACCTTGACTGAATGAAACAAAAACAAAAATGGAAAATATGGCAAAAAAAATAATTTGTGTTTTGCATAATGGGGCTATTTTTTTTCCGAGAAGTGTTACTCTGGCAAAATAAATACACGCGCACAAAAACGTCCACTGTAGTGGACTTAAAGGATTTGCATAATGGAGATATGTTGGATATTATTTCCTACAACAGCAAACGTGTAACAAGCCTGTCTTCAATGTACATTTCGGCACAAATTATTTTGTATTTCTTACTCTCATTTCGATGTTTAAGAAATAAGTTGTTTAATGTGACAATAAAGTTATAATACTTGTTTTGCATGTTTGTGTTTACGTTTTGGTAAATTAGATGTAACACCAAGATTGACCTGAGAGTGGCAGCAATGTACTTCACAGTCGCCACACCATCGGAAAATAAAAAAAGATGTAGAAAAGCGTTGCCAGACGACGGTAAGTATTTCCCTGAATACCATAACGTATCATAGTTTGACCCCTTTAATAAACACAACTATGACACATATTGAGCGGTCTGATATTATTAGGGTATTACAGTCAGGTTAAGGCCCAGTTTTCCAACTCGTTTATTTAAAAGGTAAAACTACATTATAAGATGTGCGATACACGGTTTGTGGTCGTGTTTGACTGTAGCAGATGCTCCTGGCAACGTCATATCGGGTATGTTGTTTCATTTCCCTCAAAATACGACAATTGTAATATCTGTTGCGATTGTGTCGTTTTCTACCTGGCAACGCTGCTAACGCGGTGGTTAGCATAGCATGTATGGTTAGCTTCTCTCGCTAGCCAGTAACTAGCGGTGGGACTTTCTCGCCAGCTGCTGTCCTTTTATCATTCCTATCACAGTAAGGCTTGTGTGAAACGTTTCATAAATACATTTCTGGACTTTTTAAAAAGCATTTTGAACTTCTGTCGCTATTATTTGATGTGTGTTTCCGGCTTCTGTCAGCCAGCTTCCTGATTGGATAGTTTCCTTCACGTGACACGGCGTCTAGCTCTAAACACCGTTTAATTCTAAACATACAAGTGTTCGAAAATTGTGACTTTATGAAATCGTTCATGGAGGGAAATTATGTGGTTACAGTCCAATTAAGTATGGATAACTCATAGACATCTTATAAGTAGACGCAGCATCGAGCGCTGCTGCCTACTGGCGCTGACGAGACGCTGGGTCGCCATCTTGGAGTGGTGATCCGCTCCACTCAGTGCAATTCATTTGGCAGGAGCAATGAACTGTCAGCGCATTTAATTCATTTTACCTCACTGAATACCACTGATTTTCACGCGGTTTTTTTGTCATACGTGTAGCTATGATAAAGGACACATATTATTCATAGTATGCTTACCAGTAATAGAATACTTATAAAAAGATATCTATGGGATACTCCTCTCGCTCAAATCGGCTGTGCCGCGGTCATCTCGCGAGATCTCATCGGCGTCGTCCCAGTAGCCAATCAGCGCAGAGCAGCGCATCCCTCCACAGCCGCCCGACGCTTCACTCCAGTGGGCGCGATCCGAGAGGGAGGATGGTGCGCACTTTGACGACATGAAGCGGTCCTGGTGTGTGACGGAGATCGGGGAGCCATGCTCGGTCCCAGCGCGGCGACGTCCCCGATGAGCACTTTACATACCCGGAGCACATCGAGCTGCATGCAGGCGGCAGCCTGCTACATCTCCCCTGGAGCCTTTGGGAGTCTCCTCTCCTCAGAGTGACGCCAAATGTACGTGTATTGTTGTTGTTTGTGGTCACCCCGAGCTGCATGAAGAACTTGGCTTTAATTAATTAATTAATAATAAATAAATAAATAGAATAATAAATATATAAATGAATAAATAAAACTATATCATCCTGCTGCATCAAATCTAATTTGTTTCTTTCTCATCCCAAATGACAGCAACGACTTCTCCTGGAGCTCCCATGAGCACGTCGTCCTCCCGACATGGCTGAGGAGAGCAGCGTGGGCCGGCAGCTGGAGAGCCTGGAGAGGAGCGTGGTGTTCCTCAGGCAGGAGCATCTCACTTTGCTCCACGGGCTCCACCGGGAGATCCTCTCCTTGCAGAGACGATGCTCAGGTGAGAGCGCCTAATGCCACGCCTCCTATCCAATAGATTAGTTTTTATTGTCCTGGATGAGGAATGAATGGTTTCTATTCATCTGCATGGAGGCCTCTTTCTCCTTGAGCTTCATCAGGCTTTTTTTTAATCCGTGTTGTTTTAAAATAACAATCATGGCCAGCTGACTGGCAGCTTGTTAATAGTCTCCAGCGTGGATCAATGTCACACACAATGACTACATGATGATGTCATGCTGCACTTCCTGGACGTGATGACATCATCTGCTTGGGGCTATATTGCCTATTTAATCATGTCAGCTACACACATGCACTTAAATCAGCTGTTCTCAAAAAAGCCGAAAGCCCGGCCACTATTTAAGAAGCACTGCATACAAGGAGTTGTTTTAAACTTGCTCATGCGTTACATTTTTCAAGGGTACATCATTTTTGAGTGGATGTCTATTTATTTATCGGTATGTGTCAAGATATACGCCTCTCACGCCCCCCTGCACATATCATGGCGCCCCACCCAAGGGGCTCCATATGGAGGTTAATTTGTATCTTTATTACACTGGAATTATGTAACTGAACTTTTATGCAGTAGAAATTGGATGAATGGATGGATGAATTTTGGGATTTTTTTTTAATCCAAATTATGCTGACATTTGCATTGAATAAAAATGTGTCAACAAAACTTGTGTGTTTTAAAAATTCAGTGTGTAATAAAAAATATACCAGTGTAAAAAAAAAAGGGACAATCAGTAGTAAATTGATGGATGGGTGAATTTTGTGAAAGTTTTTTTTACATCAAATGATGCTGATATTTTTTTAATTGAATAAACATCTGTTAGCAAAATTTGTGTGTTTCAAAAATTAGTGTGTAGAAAAAATTAAGTGTAGAAAAAAGGGACAAGCGGTAGAATATTAATGGATGGATGAATTTTGTAAACATTTTTCGACATCATATTATGCTGATATTTTTTTATTGAATAAACATCTGTTAGCAAAATTTGTGTGTTTCAAAATTTAGTGTGTATAAAAAAGGGACAAGCTGTAGAATATTAATTGATGGATGAATTTTGTAAACATTTTTCGACATCAAATTATGCTGATATTTTTTTATTGAATAAACATCTGTTAGCAAAATTTGTGTGTTTCAAAATTTAGTGTGTATAAAAAAATAAGTGTAGAAAAAAGGGACAAGCGGTAGAATATTAATTGATGGATGAATTTTGTGAAAAATGTGTCAGCAAAACTTGTGTGTTTAAAAATTCAGTGTGTAATAAAAAATATATCAGTGTAAAAAAAAAAGGGACAATCGGTAGTAAATTGATGGATGGGTGAATTTTGTGAAAGTTTTTTTTACATCAAATGATGCTGATATTTTTTTAATTGAATAAACATCTGTTAGCAAAATTTGTGTGTTTCAAAATTTAGTGTGTAGAAAAAATTAAGTGTAGAAAAAAGGGACAAGCGGTAGAATATTAATGGATGGATGAATTTTGTAAACATTTTTCAACATCAAATTATGCTGATATTTTTTTATTGAATAAACATTTGTTAGCAAAATTTGTGTTTCAAAATTTAGTGTGTTAAAAAAATAAGTGTAGAAAAAAGGGACAAGCGGTAGAATATTAATTGATGGATGAATTTTGTGAAAAATGTGTCAGCAAAACTTGTATGTTTAAAAATTCAGTTTGTAAAAAAAAGAATACGTGTAGAAAAAGGGACAAGCAGTAGAATATTAATGGATGGATGAATTTTGTAAATATTTTTTTTTTTACATCATATGATGCTGATATTTTTTTAATTGAATAAACATCTGTTAGCAAAATTTGTGTGTTTCAAAATTTAGTGTGTATAAAAAAATAAGTGTAGAAAAAAGGGACAAGAGGTAGAATATTAATGGATGGATACATTTTGTAAACATTTTTCGACATCAAATTATGCTGATATTTTTTTATTGAATAAACATCTGTTAGCAAAATTTGTGTGTTTCAAAATTTAGTGTGTATAAAAAAATAAGTGTAGAAAAAAGGGACAAGAGGTAGAATATTAATGGATGGATGAATTTTGTAAACATTTTTCGACATCAAATTATGCTGATATTTTTTTATTGAATAAACATCTGTTAGCAAAATTTGTGTGTTTCAAAATTTAGTGTGTATAAAAAAATAAGTGTAGAAAAAAGGGACAAGCGGTAGAATATTAATGGATGGATGAATTTTGTAAACATTTTTCGACATCAAATTATGCTGATATTTTTTTATTGAATAAACATCTGTTAGCAAAACTTGTATGTTTAAAAATTCAGTTTGTAAAAAAAGAATAAGTGTAAAAAAAGGGACAAGCAGTAGAATATTAATGGATGGATGAATTTTGTGAATATTTTTTGACATCAAATTATGCTGATATTTTTTAATTGAATAAACATCTGTTAGCAAAATTAGTGTGTTTCAAAATTTAGTGTGTAGAAAAAAATAAGTGTAGAAAAAAGGGACAAACGGTAGAATATTATTGGATGGATGAATTTTGTAAACATTTTTCGACATCAAATTATGCTGATATTTTTTTATTGAATAAACATCTGTTAGCAAAATTTGTGTTTCAAAATTTAGTGTGTATAAAAAAATAAGTGTAGAAAAAAGGGACAAGAGGTAGAATATTAATGGATGGATACATTTTGTAAACATTTTTCGACATCAAATTATGCTGATATTTTTTTATTGAATAAACATCTGTTAGCAAAATTTGTGTTTCAAAATTTAGTGTGTATAAAAAAATAAGTGTAGAAAAAAGGGACAAGCGGTAGAATATTAATGGATGGATGAATTTTGTAAACATTTTTCGACATCAAATTATGCTGATATTTTTTTATTGAATAAACATCTGTTAGCAAAATTTGTGTGTTTCAAAATTTAGTGTGTATAAAAAAATAAGTGTAGAAAAAAGGGACAAGAGGTAGAATATTAATGGATGGATACATTTTGTAAACATTTTTCGACATCAAATTATGCTGATATTTTTTTATTGAATAAACATCTGTTAGCAAAATTTGTGTTTCAAAATTTAGTGTGTATAAAAAAATAAGTGTAGAAAAAAGGGACAAGCGGTAGAATATTAATGGATGGATGAATTTTGTAAACATTTTTCGACATCAAATTATGCTGATATTTTTTTATTGAATAAACATCTGTTAGCAAAATTTGTGTGTTTCAAAATTTAGTGTGTATAAAAAATTGAGTGTAGAAAAAAGGGACAAGCGGTAGAATATTAATGGATGGATGAATTTTGTAAACATTTTTCGACATCAAATTATGCTGATATTTTTTTATTGAATAAACATCTGTTAGCAAAATGTGTGTGTTTCAAAATTTAGTGTGTATAAAAAAATAAATGTAGAAAAAATGGACAAGAGGTAGAACATTAATGGATGGATTAATTTTGTAAACATTTTTCGACATCAAATTATGCTAATATTTTTTTATTGAATAAACATCTGTTAGCAAAATTTGTGTGTTTCAAAATTTAGTGTGTATAAAAAAATAAGTGTAGAAAAAAGGGACAAGCGGTAGAATATTAATGGATGGATGAATTTTGTAAACATTTTTCGACATCAAATTATGCTGATATTTTTTTATTGAATAAACATCTGTTAGCAAAATTTGTGTGTTTCAAAATTTAGTGTGTATAAAAAATTGAGTGTAGAAAAAAGGGACAAGCGGTAGAATATTAATGGATGGATGAATTTTGTAAACATTTTTCGACATCAAATTATGCTGATATTTTTTTATTGAATAAACATCTTTTAGCAAAATTTGTGTGTTTCAAAATTTAGTGTGTATAAAAAAATAAGTGTAGAAAAAAGGGACAAGCGGTAGAATATTAATGGATGGATGAATTTTGTAAACATTTTTCGACATCAAATTATGCTGATATTTTTTTATTGAATAAACATCTGTTAGCAAAATTTGTGTTTCAAAATTTAGTGTGTATAAAAAAATAAGTGTAGAAAAAAGGGACAAGCGGTAGAATATTAATGGATGGATGAATTTTGTAAACATTTTTCGACATCAAATTATGCTGATATTTTTTTATTGAATAAACATCTGTTAGCAAAATTTGTGTGTTTCAAAATTTAGTGTGTATAAAAAATTGAGTGTAGAAAAAAGGGACAAGCGGTAGAATATTAATGGATGGATGAATTTTGTAAACATTTTTCGACATCAAATTATGCTGATATTTTTTTATTGAATAAACATCTGTTAGCAAAATGTGTGTGTTTCAAAATTTAGTGTGTATAAAAAAATAAATGTAGAAAAAATGGACAAGAGGTAGAACATTAATGGATGGATGAATTTTGTAAACATTTTTCGACATCAAATTATGCTGATATTTTTTTATTGAATAAACATCTGTTAGCAAAATTTGTGTGTTTCAAAATTTAGTGTGTAGAAAAAATTAAGTGTAGAAAAAAGGGACAAGCGGTAGAATATTAATGGATGGATGAATTTTGTAAACATTTTTCGACATCACATTATGCTGATATTTTTTTATTGAATAAACATCTTTTAGCAAAATGTGTGTGTTTCAAAATTTAGTGTGTATAAAAAAGGGACAAGCGGTAGAATATTAATGGATGGATGAATTTTGTAAACATTTTTCGACATCAAATTATGCTGATATTTTTTTATTGAATAAACATCTGTTAGCAAAATTTGTGTGTTTCAAAATTTAGTGTGTAGAAAAAAGGGACAAGCGGTAGAATATTAATTGATGGATGAATTTTGTGAAAAATGTGTCAGCAAAACTTGTATGTTTAAAAATTCAGTGTGTAAAAAAAGAATAAGTGTAGAAAAAGGGACAAGCAGTAGAATATTAATGGATGGATGAATTTTGTGAATATTTTTTGACATCAAATTATGCTGATATTTTTTTATTGAATAAACATCTGTTAGCAAAATGTGTGTGTTTCAAAATTTAGTGTGTAAAAAAAATAAGTGTAGAAAAAAGGGACAAGCAGTAGAATATTAATGGATGTATGAATTTTGTGAATTTTTTAAAATCCAAATTATGCTGACATTTGCATTGAACAAAAATGTGTCAGCAAAACTTGTGTGTTTGAAAATTCAGTGTGTAAAAAAAAAAGTGTAGAAAAAGGGACAAGCGGTAAAATATTAATGGAAGGATGAATTTTGTGAACATTTTTTTACATCAAATTATGCTGATATTTTTTTTATTGAATAAACATCTGTTAGCAAAATTTAGTGTGTATAAAAAAATAAGTGTAGAAAAGAGGGACAAGCGGTAGAATATTAATGGATGAATGAATTTTGTAAACATTTTTTACAAACTATGCTGATATTTGTATTGAATAGCAAATTGTGTGTGTTTAATAATTCAGTGGGGAATGTAAAAAAAATAAGTATAAAAGGGACAAGCGGTAGAAAATGGATGGATGGATCCATCCATCCCATCCATCCATTTTCTACCGCTTATTCCCTTTGGGGTCGCGGGGGGCGCTGGAGCCTATCTCAGCTACAATCGGGCGGAAGGCGGGGTACACCCTGGACAAGATAGATGGATGAATTTTGTAAACTTTTTTGACATCACATTATGCTGATATTTGTATTGAATTAACATTTGTTAAAATATTTGTGTGTTTAAAAATTCAGTGTGTAGAAAAAATACTGTTAAAAAAAAGTGTAGAAGAAGGGACAAGCGGTAGTAAATGGATGGATTAATTTTTTGAAAATCTTTTTTTTTTTACATCAAATTATGCTGGCATTTGCATTGAATGAACACATTTTTTTTACAACATTTGTGTAATTAAAAATTCATTGGGGAAAGTAAAACAATCAGTGTAAAAAAATAAGTATTAAAAAAATGGACAAGTGGTAGAGAATGGATGGATGAATTTTGTCAACAATTTTGACATCAAACTATGCTAATATTTGCATTGAATTAAAATTTGTGTATTTAAAAATTCAGTGTGTGAAAAAAGATCAGTGTAAAAATAAGAGTAGAAATAGGGACAAGCGGTAGTATATTGATGGATGCATTTTGTAAAACAATTTTTACATTAAACTATGCTAATATTTGTATTGAATTTTGTGAACAAAAGTTGTGTGTTTTTATAAATTCAGTGTGTGAAAAATGTGCTGCTTCAAAACTTAAATCAAATTTGGAAAATCAGAAAATAATTGACAGAAAATAACAGAGAACCACTGATTTTAGTGCATGGGTGTAGTGGGCATGATTAAATGGGCAATTAAGACTAAGTCTTAATTTATCGGGACTGGGTCTTGAGATTTGAAGCAACAAATATTTTTTACACTGCATTTTTTATCCACTATATATATATATATATATATATATATATATATATATATATATATATATATATATATATATTACACTGAATAAAAACACACAGATTTAAAAAAAAACATCATATATTAACAGGAACAGATGCCGATAAATGCTTTAAAATGTGATATCAGAAATTATCGGTATCGGTTTCAAAAAGTAAAATGTATGACTTTTTAAAACGCCGCTGAACGGAGTGTTACACGGACGTAGGGAGAAGTACAGAGCGCCAATAAACCTTAAAGGCACTTCCTTTGCGTGCCGGCCCAATCACATAATATCTACGGCTTTTCACACACACAAGTGAATGCAAGTGAATGCTGTTGACGAAGTATGCACTTGGTCAACAGCCATACAGGTCACACTGAGGGTGGCCGTATAAACAACTTCAACACTGTTACAAATATGCGCCACACTGTGAACCCACACCACAGAAGAATGACAAACACATTTCGGGAGAACATCCGCACCGTAACACAACATAAACACAACAGAACAAATACCCAGAACCCCTTGCAGCACTAACTCTTCCAGGACGCTACAATATACACCCCCTGCTACCTCCTACCCTCCCACCTCAACACCGCCCACCCCAACCCCGCCCACCTTAACCTCCTCATGCTCTCTCAGGGAGAGCATGTCCCAAATTCCAAGCTGCTGTTTTGAGGCATGTTAAAAAAAATAATGCACTTTGTGACTTCAATAATAAATATGGCAGTGCCATGTTGGCATTTTTTTCCATAACTTGAGTTGATTTATTTTGGAAAACCTTGTTACATTGTTTAATGCATCCAGCGGGGCATCACAACAAAATTAGGCATAATAATGTGTTAATTCCACGACTGTATATATCGGTATCGGTTGATATCGGAATCGGTAATTAAGAGTTGGACAATATCGGATATCGGCAAAAAAAGCCATTATCGGACATCTCTATAAACAGGTAATTTTTAAACACACATTTTACTCACTAATTGTTTTTCAATAAAATTGTCAGCATACTTTGATGTTAAAAAAAAAAAGAGTTAACAAAATTTAAACGCAAAAAATTTCAGTTACATTACCTCAGTGTAAAAAAAGCTTTTGTAATGAAGACACACCAACCTCCATGAGCTTGCCCTGCTATTTGAGAAACACTGACTTTAATAGATAATTGTGTGGCCTGTTATCTAACCTTTAATGACAAACTATTCATTGTATCTCACACACACAAACACACACACACACATGCACATACACAAACACACACAGAGAGGAGCATTAAAAGGATGGTTGCGAACCTCCATCATGGTTATAATCCATACACGCTGGGGCTTTAGTAATCCATATGAGTAGGATTGTTGTCTGATACAGAGGCAGGCCTGAGAGGGGGATGGTGTGTGCGTGCCTGTGCGCGTGCACGTGTGACGGCTGAGCGCCAGTGTCAGCGTTTGTTGACAGAAAACGCCCTCCTCCCTCACATGTGTGCTCCTCAGCGCTGCATCTTACGTGGTTTGCCACCTGGGAGTTCCGACGTAAACACCATAATCCTCAAAAAGCAGATGTGCTGCCTATAGGAACGCAGAACTACTTCCTGTACTTTGAAGTAAGACAATGGTGATGAAAAGGTGCTGAGGTCAGCATGTTCTCTTTTATTACTGCCTTACTGTGACCTGGAGTTAAATGTTCACCAGCAGCACTGATAGTTAGTGATTTGGACTCAGTGGTGTTTGGATTGGGGTTGCAGGTCAGCTCGCTTGAAGGGTTTTGTGAGCCTGACTAGGAGTGTCCTGATCCAACATCGGTCTGAGATCATACCGGATCATGTCCGATATCAGCGCTCTGATACAAGCAGTCCTGCAGCGTGTTTACGTGTGCAAAGTTGAAGTTAAAATCTAAATGTCTTTCAATAAACACACAATTCCAAAACACGCAGGGCGAGGGGTGTCCAAACTAATGCCCGTGGGCCAAGTGTGGAGCGCTTTAAATTAATCTAAAATCGCAGGTGGTCTCTGAATGCCATGTATTTGCTGCCATCTTGTGGACAATGTGAGTAAATCAGATCAATGCCCCTTGAAATTAACAATAGCACAGCATTTACTTATGACAAAATCCAAACAACCTTCCCTAGTCATGGTGCAAAAAAAAGCAACTAGCATAAAGGTCAACACACATAACACAACCTGCTCACTGAACACTGTGGATATTATGAAAAACGTCCAAACACCATAAAAAAAAAAATAAATAAAAAAAATTACCCCCATTCATTAGAGTGCATGATGGGAAAAATGTAAAACACTCTCCACACTTATCCATGTTTAGCGCATTTTAGCTGCTTAATATTTCTAAATGATTAAAAAACCTTCATGTGTGATGATAATTCATAATTTGCAACAAGGTCGTTAGTAAACAAGGGAGGAGTCAATCTTTCACATACTCATAATATCCAATTATATGAATTATATAACCATCCTATTCATAAAATATGTACATGTATTTGGCCCTCAACCAATTTTTTTTTAGCCCAAGTCACAGAGTTTGAACACCCTTGTGCTGGACTATAGGCTACTAGGAGCTAGCAGCTACACAACAGCTAAGCACACTAACTAGACATACGTAAAAGGTAGGGATGGAATTAGTTATTTTTAGGTAGGTACCGGCCGGAGTCTCTGTTTTACCGGGTATGAATCATGTAAAAGCAAAAAGTAACCATATTCAGATACCTTTGTTACACAAGATGTCGCGTCCGATTGCAGACTCAGCACCGGCTCAAACATTTGGCGGGAAAACAATTGGCTTCTCGGTAATGTTCATTTTTCATAGCGACAAAGCAGGAAGAAGGCACTCTAATGTACAGTAAGTTGTCATGACGGGGGGGTCGCAGCTTACTGCAAGGTTTGTTCTCCCGGGAGGCAATCGGACTATTCCAGACAAGTCGTGAAGGTAGGAGGAACATATTTAATTATTCAAAACTCAAAAGGGTACAAAAAACAGAAAAACAACCCGAAGGCAAGCGTGCCCATCGCACACGGAAGCTAAGGCAAGAACTTAGGACATGAAACTATAGACATGAAACAACTAACCAAACAATGGCATAGAACAAACAAGAGTTACTGTGGCATGAAACAAATAACTAGCAAAAACTTGGAATCGGACATGGAACGAGCAGCATGAATTAAGCATGAAACTGTGGCATGAAAAGAGCAATGACGCCAGGACGACTAACTGGCGAAGACAGGCTTACATAATAGTCTCTTGATTAGAGCAGGTGCGTGTCCCGAACACATGAGGCAGGTGAAACTAATAAGTCGCCATGGTAACTAAACAAACAAGGGAGCGCAAACAGGAACTAAAAGAGTCCAAAACTAACAAAAAATAACAAAAACATTATCCAGACCACAGATTATGACATAAGGCTCCACTTTTTAAAATGCACTAGCTCGATGCAGGTCGATAGAATTTACCATTGGCGTGCTACTAATTAGCATAAGCGATTTCACATGGCGATTTTAAGTTCGGTATTGAAAACTACAACTAAAATGCACATTACAATCAAACAGCTGGTGCGTAATAAGTGCAATAGTTTGAGTTAAAACACTTTAAAGTGTTTTGGAACGTTTATAATCAATTGGAGGTCAAACAAAATTGTCTTTCTTAGATTTATTTTGAAAAGGTCAAGCATCTCAAAAGGCAGTTCACATTCGTAGCAGGTCTAAATCTCGAGGCCAAAGCATCGTATGTTAGGTTGGATTCAAAGACTAAAGGCAGAGTACAGTAGGTTCCTTCCTGACTAAACCAATGTCTAAATGTTTCTACCATAGCATATAAATGTTTTCGTATACAGTAGGAGTCAACAGAATACAAGACTGGTACATTCGACTTCATGGCAAAGACTACTTCCTATTTGGGCAACACACCGACACACTACTGCCATCTAACGTCTTGGAATTGCAACTGCATGCAAAGTCTACTTCATAATACAGTACTTACAAATGAGACAGAAGTGTAAGAAAACAAGATACAACTGGACAGCACAGCTCAGTGTTAAATGTTTAATAAATAAAAATACATATTTAAAAAAAACATTTTTTAACACATTTGAATCCCCAGGAATGTGAATGATAATTAAATTGAACAATATTGCATCACATGTGCAAATATAATCAATTATCAAATAATTATACTTGCATATGACTTACAAATACAAATTCTCCAAGGCAGAAACATACTAGAAAGTATCCAGTAACAATCGTGTCCACATCGTTCAACTTACTGCGTTACGAGCTTAACTTAATGAATTACTGTCACCACTAGGTGTCACCCAACACAATAACCACTACACTTGAACTTAAAGACAGCACAAGTCCATTCCTAACTGTTAATCATAAATCGTTGTTTGTTATACCTGCCATTGTTCTCTATTTGACTAATTTCACTTGATCAAATATTTTTAACATTCCAAACAATACAAGTATGGGTCCTGCTAATATCGTATCGCATCAATTGGCTTACTCCAGGCTCTAGTATTGGTATCGGGAGTCAAAAAGTTGTATCAGGACACACCCATGCAGTGACTGTAGGAGACTCTGTGCTTAATTAAATATGGTTTATTGGACTATTTGTGCTATATATGAATGTCTTACATTCTGTTTTCCTTGATCTTCTTTTTTTTCTTCCGGTTTTTATCCTAGTCTCCCCTGTGCTTTTACTTTGTTAACTGTCAGCTGCCTCTTCCGCTGATACACCACCGAGTAAACAAAGACTCCTAAATGTGTTTGGATCTCTCCGTGGCCCACACACACACACACACACACGCACACACACGCACACACACACACACACACACACACACTCTTGTATTTCTCTACCTTCTTGAGACCTCCGAATAATGCCTACCTCTTTAGGATCTAGATATATAAAGATGTGTATTTACAACATTAATAATATATACATACTATGCAAATATAAAAAAGCTTGTTGTGAAAAATTAGTTGGAATTTCACAGGAAAAAGGTCACAATTTCACAAGAAGAATTTTGGCTGTATTATAATAAAAGTCGTAATTTTACTCAAAATTGTATAAGAAAAACTGAACATTTTTGAAATATTATAATAAAAGTTGGAATTTTACTCAACAGTCACAATTTTACAAGAAAAGCTTAACATTTTGGCAATTTTATGAAAATAGTCACAATTTTACTTGACAAAAGTCACAAGTTTATAAGACAACTTAAAAACGTTGGCAATATTATAATAATAATCTGAAGTTTACTTGGCAAAATTATGACAGAAGTCATAATTTTCCTCAAAAAAAAGTCACTATTTTACAAGAACAACAAAAAAAAATTGGCGATATTGTGATACAAGTCAGAATTGTATATCACAAATGTCACCATTTTGCATTAAAAAATAATAATTTTACATTAAAAAAAGTAATAATTTTACGAGAAAATATTGCAATATTACAGAAACAGAAAGAACATGAGAAATTGTTCCCAATTTTATAAGGAAAAAGTCGACACATTGTGAGAAAAAGACTGCTTCTAGTTCATTTTTTGTTTGGAATTGTATTCTTCATTATTTACTTCGTTATTACAGTATGTCTATAACACATATATATATATATATATATATATATATATATATATATATATATATATATATATATATATATATATATATGTATATATATATATATATATATGTATATATATATATATATATATATATATATATATATATATATATATATATATATATATATACATATATATATATGTATATATATATTTAAAAATAAATACAATTTGAGCCAAACGGGGCGCATTTCAATTTCTTATACACACTTGTTATTTCATATGTTGACCAGAGGGGGATCACTTTTAAAACCGACTTACAGTCAATTTGAAAAATCCCTCCTTTTTGGGACCACCCTCATTTCGATAGATTTCACCACCATGGGTGCAAATGAGACATTCTCTATTAGATGCAATGGTTTTCCATATTGGGACCATGATTTATGTCATCACTTGTTCAAACCTCCTCATATGGAAGCATACTTGCCAACCTTGAGACCTCCGATTTCGGGAGGTGGGGGTGGGGGGTGGGGGGCGTGGTCGGGGGTGGGGTGGGGGGCGTGGTTAAGATATATATATATAAAAAGTATTTGGCTTTCAGTGAATTCTAGCTATATATATATATATATATATATATATATATATATATATATATATATATATATATATATATATATATATATATATATATTTTATTACGTATATATATATATAATAAATTATTTATTTATATATATATATATAAATAAATAAAATAAATACTTGAATTTCAGTGTTCATTTATTTACACATAAACACACACATAACACTCATCTACTCATTGTTGAGTTAAGGGTTGAATTGTCCATCCTTGTTCTATTCTCTGTCACTATTTCAGAACACACACATTATACAAATATACATTATAAAATCAATAAGAAAACAGGAGCTCTAATTTGGGAGTCTGAATTAGGATCAGAAGTTCCTATATAAACATTGCGTACTCAAGTTGCCATTTTGTATTGATTACTGCAGCTGTGCACTGGATTTATTCACAAATACAAACTACAACTCACAAACACTTTAGAGTTAGGCTCCACCATCAGAATGTGTACTTAAACTTATAAAGATCACATGGATATTATTCAGTGAGTTGATTCACCAAAACTAACCTGTTATACAGGAGGAAAAAGCACACAGGACGTTTCAATTGTTCACAGACTGGTCGCGCTCATCAGAATGACAAGACACTTCCGGTCTGCAGGTGATAGCATTCAATTGGGAAGAAACGCCCTACTGCCCCCTACTGACCAATGTGAATACTGATAAATGTGGAATGACAGCTCCAAAAACGAATTCAAACCACAAAATAAAATAAATAAATCAACACAAAAATGTGACACATTATGGGTGGGTCACATATGCATGTACAGTAGATGGCAGTATTGTCCTGTTTAAAAGTATCACAACATTGCTGTTTACGGCAGACGAACTGCTTTATGTAGATGAAATGCTGTTGTTGTGTGTTGTTACCGCGCTGGGAGGACGTTAATGAAACTGCCGTACAATAAACCCACATAAGAAACCAAGAACTCACCCTCGATCATTAGCTGTTTAAATTGTGGGAAAGCGGACGTGTGAACAGGCTGTCAACACGTCACTCAGGTCCGCATGGAGCTGGAAGGGGCGTGGCCTCCAGCTCCGCCTGAATTTCGGGAGATTTTCTGGAGAAAATTTGTCCCGGGAGGTTTTCGGCAGAGGCGCTGAATTTCGGGAGTCTCCCGGAAAATCCAGGAGGGTTGGCAAGTATGTATGGAAGGTCTCTTCTTGATATCTCAAGAAGGGTAGAAATACAGACACACATACACACACACCCACACCCCCACACACACACAACTAGCCAAACAGCAAAGACAAGCCTTGATGTCAGCATTCCTATATCTAAAAATAAGAGCAGTTCTTCGGGGGCACCTTGGCTGTGTAAGTCAACTGGCACCTCTCCAAGAATCCATCCCGATTTCTACACATGGTTCACCTTCTGGTTGTTCCTCCCAGACTGATGAATATAATACTCCCACACTGTGCATGTGAGACCACTGCAGTGCAACAAAGACTGGGTGTGACACAGAGATGGCAATCGAGGGGAAAAGCCTCCACTCCTCTTATGCAACATGTATTTCTATTTAAATAGATGAAAATACTGCTATTTCAGTCGAGGAGGTGCGTCATTATAAATGCACATCACTGTTATACTGTACATGAGTTGAGCATTGTCAAAAAAGCAGTTTCTCAGGCTTTGAAGTAGGGCACAGTCATTTAGAATTACAGGCTTCTAAGAGCTGCTTAAGGCCCCTTCTTAGAAACACACACACACACACACACACACACTGCTGCAGAGACTCTTTTTCCGCTAACAACGCAGTGTAATATGCTTCTTTAATCCACAGTAATTCTCCAAGGCACAGCAGCTTTATTCGCTGTCTTTGGTGAGCATCAGATATAATCCGGCCAAAAGTGTCCCAGATGTTCGCAGGATGAAATGTGCATAAACCGGACAGAAAAAAAGTCTGTTACAATCATGGTTTTCATGTCCTGTTTAGCGTCTTAGTTTGACCTGTCAGTTTAGAATACGGACAAACGTGGGCCTTGTGGTGTAGAGATGTGACGTACGTGAACAAATCGAGTCTTTTGAACGGTTCCTTTAAAGTGGAACTGCACTTTTTGGGGGAATTTTGCCTATCATTCGCAATCTTAATTTTTTTAATGCATCCTAAATAGTAAAAAATGTGATTAAAAGTCTGCTTACAACGGAGACTGTGATACTCCATTCTGCCGACAAAGGCATTCAAACACCTCCATTAAGGTTTTATGATACAGTACAGGCCAAAAGTTTGGACACACCCTCTCATTCAATGCGTTTTCTTTATTTTCATGACTATTTACATTGTAGATTGTCACTGAAGGCATCAAAACTATGAATGAACACATGTGGAGTTATGTACTTAACAAAAATAGGTGAAATAACTAAAAACATGTTTTGTATTCTAGTTTCTTCAAAAAAAGCCACCCTTTACTCTGATTACTGTTTTGCATATTCTCATACTTGCCAACCTTGAGACATCCGAATTCGGGAGATGGGGGGGGGCTCGCAAGTTTTATACGAATGCCGCTTGACAGCATCACACTTGCCAACCCTCCCAATTTTTCCGGGAGACTCCCGAATTTCAGAGCAACTATTCTCTCGAATGTCTGCTGATTTTTCACCCAAACAACAATAATAAGGGCGTGCTATGATGGCACTGCCTTTAGCGCCCTCTACAACCTGTACGAACAGCTTGCCAGCCGAGTCACATGTTGTATGCGGTTTCTGCAGACATACTCAAGTGAATGCCATACATACTTGTTCAACAGCCATACAGGTCACACTGAGGGTGCCCGTTTAAACAACTTTAACCCTCTTACTAATATGCGCCACACTGTGAACCCACACCAAACAAGAATGACAAACACATTTCGGCAGAACATCCGCACTGTAACACAACATAAACACAACAGAACAAATACCCAGAATCCCATGTATCCCTAACTCTTCTGGGCTACATTACACCCCCGCTACCCCCCCCCCCCCCTCCCCCCGCATCAGAGTGATCAAAGAGCCGCATGCGGCTCCAGAGCCGCGGGTTGCCGACCCCTGGTCTAAGTAATGTAGCAATTTTCAACACCAACAAAGCAAGTATGCTTGGTAGAATACGCTTGAATGTAAAAGTAAGCCTCCACTCTTCCAAAATATGCTATCTTGATGCTAATTTACATTGGATTTGCCATAGACAGGCTGCTTTTAGCATTAGCGACTTTACATAAGGATTTCAAAACTTGCAAATTTGGTAATGAAAACTACAACTAAGAAGAATTTTACAACATTTGTATGCTCGTACAACACTTAAAACCTTTAGCATATCAGTAGGTGGAATTAAATTATGGAATGGATTAACCGAATAAATCAAACAAAGCACCAATATGATTCAGTTTAAGAGACTGTTCAAACTACAAGTGTTCACAAAGTACACAAAACAATAATTATGATGAACATCTTGAACCCTTTTTTTTTTCTTTTGAGATAACGATTATTTATGTATTTAATATTTCTTTACTTATTATGTATATTATTTATATATTACTATGTATTCACTGTTCTGTTACAGAGACCAAGGAAATGGGGTAAAACTGCTATGGTATGAAAAGGGGTAGGTCTGAATAAGCTCAGCTTCTTCCTACTCCTTTTCGGACGTGCTGTAATGAAACAACTGGAAATATGTGATGCATTACATTGTATCGTATGCATGTTCAAAATAAACTGAAACTGAACTGAACGGATCAATCAAACAGCTAGTGTGTAATAAGCACCATACTTACAGTATAAACACTTTGTAGGGCGCGACATAACACATTCTGTATCCTGGAAAAAGCTACTTGCTAGTTAGACCACATACTATACTGTAGATAGCCTATTCAGTATTGCTGGCGAATGTCTTGGAAGTGCAACTGCATTGCAAATGAGACTCAAATGTTTAAATAAAACTAGACAGCACAGTTATCAAAATTAGGTACAGTATCGGTTCAGATGTGAACAGCACCCATCCCTAATTGTATATGTTTTAATGGCTATGCTTTTATTGTTTTAAACATTGGTTTGTACTGTAGCACTTCAATATTTATTTAAATGAAAAGTGTATTGCAAAAATGTATTATTATTTAACTATTTCTGGCGGGCGTTGTGTCGTCCTACTCTGTTCAGCGGTCCTTGAACACCTCCGTCTCATATTCCTTTGAGTATAGAACGATCACTTTGTTCTAAGAGAGCACAGTTGTAGGTTCAATGTGCACAATTGAGTATTTTAGTTGCTCAGACAGTAGTGTGTTTATATAATTATGATTAGGGTATGTTGTTTCTTAATGGGGAAAGACGCTATTGTTTCTTGTTTTCATGTTAGCATTTAAGCTACCGAGCTGGCGCCAGTCAGACTGTGAGTATATCAAAATGCATTTATCAAAAACGGTTGGGCCACCATTTTAATCAAAAACGGTAATACTAACCGTCTGGAGTTTTATTGTGGTTATTATTAATACTGTTTATTGTAACATCCTTAATTGAAGGTCATTATTTCCAGGCATATAATGGGGCGATGGGGCTTAGAGTTTGAAAATAAAATATTTTAAGAATGTTAATAATTCAATTGATTTATATAGCGCTTTTAAAAGGCACTCAAAGACATGTAATAAAAAAAACGTATAATAATAAAACAAAGAGTGTATATCAACGTACAACGGGCAAATGAAAGAGAACATTGTGTTATGAGATGGTTTGTCCAGTTCTAAAAGCAGTTTGGAAAATGTGGGTTTGTAATAGTCTTTTGAAGGAATATGAGTGGTGAGGAGGTCAGAGAGGTAGAAGGTGGGTCAGGTTGTGGTGGGCTTTATGGGTCAGGAGAAGGATTTGGAACTGGATGCGCTGAGAGATAGGTAGCCAGTGAAGTTCTTGTAGGACAGGGGTGGTGCGGTCATAGCGACGGGAACGAGTAAGGAGGTGTGCAGCAGAGTTTTTATTTTAACAAAAAAAATCTTAAGGTACAATAAACATATGTTTCTTATTGCAAATTTGTCCTTAAATAAAATAGTGAACATACAAGACAACTTGTCTTTTAGTAGTAAGTAAACAAACAAAGGCTCTTAATTAGTCTGCTGGCATATGCAGTAACATATTGTGCATTTATCTACCTATTATTTTGTCAACATTATTAAGGACAAGTGGTAGAAAATGAATTATTAATCTACTTGTTAATTTACTGTTAATATCTGCTTACTTTCTGTTTTAACATGTTCTATCTACACTTCTATTAAAATGTAATAATCACTTATTCTTCTGTTGTTTGGATGCTTTACATTAGTTTTGGATGATACCACAAATTTGGGTATCAATCCGATACCAAGTAGTTACAGGATCATACATTGGTCATATTCAAAGTCTTCATGTGTCCAGGGACGTATTTCCTGAGTTTATAAACATAATATACATTTTTTAAAAACGAAAGAAGACTTTGTGATGCTAAAAAATATCGATGTAATCATAGTAGTATCGAGTAGATACGCTCCTGTACTTGGTATAATTACAGTGGATATTAGGTGTAGATCCATTAATGACGTTTGTTTACATTGTGACGCCGGTGAGCTACGGTGTGTAGTGAAGCATGTTTAGCTATTCCTCGTCCTGCAGGGATGATACTTGTAAGAAACTTACTTTATTTGTCGCCATGGAGACGAGGATTAGTGATTTAGAAGTAGCTAAAACACTGCGGATTGACTTTAGCTGCTAGCTAGTGTCGAGAATGCATATATGTTTAAGAGTTTTTTCTTTGTTCATAGTCATGTTTAAATCAGGTAGTATTTTTCCATTTATACTCTGTATGCTTGTCTCTCTTTGTCTGCAGATGTCTGTGTTTTGTCTTAGGCGTTGGAATGTGGGAGTTGGAGTACTCCCTTTTTATCTTATCTGTATTAAAACAATGAGGCTGTATTTCTTTCTGGACAGGGTGGGGCCTGTTTTTGTATTCAATAAGTTGTCTCTTCCCGTTTTAATGTTATACCACTTCAAGATGTCGATATGAAAGGACAATTGGACTGGTCTCCTAAAGGTTTAGTAAAACTTGATAATATTCCTATTCTGTCTTGATGGTCCTTCTTACTCAGCATATATGTCATCTAAAGAACTTGGGCTTGACCAGTGACTTTAATTCCCTAAGAGGGGAGACTGGTCAGACGCAACACTAGCTAGCCATGTCTTAAAGCACCTCTTCCTGAGGGCGTTTCAGTGTTATAACTTCACCTTTGTCGTTAGTTTTTAAGCCAAAATGCGTCCGTTCTCCCTTTTCTATCTACACACTGTGTCTTCTTGTAAGTACTCTGTGATGGTGCGCTGCCGAACATGCTCCTCTGCTCATAAAACCCAGCAATGTCATGACGTGACGACGACGGGGGGGGGGGGTGGTGGGCGTGGGAGATTGGGGGGCCGGTACCTTTTAGAGGCGGTATAGTACCGAATATGATTCATTAGTGCCGCGGTACTATACTAGTACCGGTATACCAAACAACCCTAAGTTGAGGCTATGTTGACGTATTATTTGTCCAAGTGGGAATATGTACAGGGTGAAAAAGAGAGGGCCCAATACTGAACCTTGCTAGTTATTGATGGATATGAATTATGGTCTGTAAGTCAGGTATGATGTAATCCAGGAGAGTGCAGTGCATGTGATGTTGAAAAAAATAAATCAAGAGATTATCAATAAGTACTAGAGTAAAATAATAATATGATTCATGAAGGCAGCACGGTGGGAGAGGGGCTAGTGCGTCTGCCTCACAGTACGAAGTTCCTGGGTTCGATCCTGCGCTCAGGATCTTTCTGTGTGGAGTTTGCATGTTCTCCCCGTGACTGTGTGGGTTCCCTCCGGGTACTCCGGCTTCCTCCCACCTCCAAAGACATGCACCTGGGGATAAGTTGATTGGCAACACTAAATTGGCCCTAGTGTGTGAATGTTGTCTGTCTATCTGTGTTGGCCCTGTGATGAGGTGGCGACTTGTCCATGGTGTACGCCGCCTTCCGCCCGATTGCAGCTGAGATAGGCTCCAGCGCCCCCCGCGACCCCAAAAGGGATAAGCGGTAGAAAATGTATGGATGATTCATGTCTTTAACACGTAATTTTAGCTGATTTGTGTGTTTTCCTGTTTTTGTGCTTTCTCCAGAGTTGACAAATGATCTGAAGGTGAAGCCTCAAGGAAGAAGCCAACTCGGTAAGTTCAAAAGTATCGTCTTCTTTTTTTTGCATGCAGACCTCAGATACATGTCATCTTCATATTTTCTCTTCTTTAGCCTACCATACATCTTTGTTAGTCCACCCCCTTCCTCCTCCGTTGCAGCATCGTCTGTCCTCCCCATCCCCCAGGGGACATGTCCCTTTCAAGCGTCTCTATCTGATGACATCATTTCTTTCCGCATTTCCTGCACATCTACTTTGACGGCTTCATGGCATGACTTTGACTCCGTGTCCTACTACCGCACACACACAATGCCTGGCCCCCGCTGGACGCTTTTATTGCGGTGTCCACATGCCACCATGCGGAGTTGTGCACCATTTTGAAGACGCAGCAATGTGAGCTGCATTAGTCGGCCATTAGAGTCATCTTTTCCACCCGCGCAGGTTATGTGCCGATCCATCAAAACAATGTGCTCTCCTCATCCTCTGGCAGATCGATCCGTCCTCTTTCGTCTCTCCTTGTGGTCCCGTGGGGGGTGTCTGTTTACAAGACCGAGAGAACGATAGCAAGATGCAAAGAAAGGGGGAGGCACTGAGGAGAATGATGACGGGAAAAAAAGGAGGCAGACAGGGTGGAGGTGATACGAAGATCTCATTATGTCGGCCATCGTTGGCATGTGAGCAGGGAGTGCTGAGAAATACTGAAACTCTCATATCATTAGAGGATCTTCCTTGGAATGCAGTCTTCAGTAGGGATGTGCCAACGATCAGTATCAGTATGTGTTTGCCATTGCCGATTAATGCTTTTCAATAGAGATGTCCGATAATATCGGACTGACGATATTATCGGCCGATAAGTGCTTTAAAATGTAATATCGGAAATTATCGGTATCGGTTTGGAAAAGTTAAATTTATGACTTTTTAAAACGTCGCTGTACGGAGTGGTACACGGACGTAGGGAGAAGTACAGAGCGCCAATAAACCTTAAAGGCACTGCCTTTGCGTGCCGGTCCAATCATATAATATCTACAGCTTTTCACACACACAAGTGAATGCCATGCATACTTGGTCAACAGCCATACAGGTCACACTGAGGATGGCCGTATAAACAACTTTAACACTGTTACAAATATGCGCCACACTGGGAACCCACACCAAACAAGAATGACAAACACATTTCGGGAGAACATCCGCACCGTAACACAACATAAACACAACAGAACAAATACCCAGAACCCCTTGCAGCACGAACTCTTCCGGGACGCTACAATATACACCCCCCCCCACCCCCCAAATAATAGGTTTGTTTAATTTACTTTCCTTTAATTTTTCAGGGGTTTGTCTTGAGTTCTGAAGCAACAAATATTTTAATATATATAGTTTTTTGTACACTGAATTTTAAAACGCTAACAATTTTATATCTAATAGAATTGTCAGAATAATGTGTTTAAAAATGATGTTTTTTAAAATTCTGTGTATGAAAATTCTGTGCAGAAATATTTGTTGCCTCAAAACTCATTACAAAAAGTTAATGACATTGTGCAATTGTCAGCATGATTTGATGTAAACAATTTCAGTCCACAAAATTGAAATGCTAAAAAAATTCAGCTATATAAAATGATTGTCAAAAAAAGCTTTTGTAATAAAGACACAAATTAACCTACACTGGAAAAAAAAACATACAAATAAACTTGGATGTTCTTTAGAGTAGTCTGTGCACAGCTTGTTTAGCAGTAAGGATTTAATATCTTTTGACAGTAACACACAGATGTTATTGTAATCTGATTGGTGTAGTCGTAGTAAAACATTGACTTCTCCTGACGAGCAATAGCTAACGTGACCCCTCTTCCATTTCTGAGGTCAGAGGTCACCTACAGTATGTTGTTTAATGAGGTTAAGAACAAGGCTTTCCACTTGCACACTAAACACTAATAACAACTAGATGAAGCAATTCCTGAAGGAATTGCGTGTGAATGCTCCAATGCTGAAGTTGAACCCAAAAATGACTAATTGTTGAAGTAGAGCACACAATTCCTGAACAGGCAGAATATTTTGAAGTTGGAACGTTGTGAATGGTTGGTGTTGGAATTTTTTCAAATCGGTCGAGACATGTTTGAAGTAGTAACATTTTTAATTGAAAAATAGTATTACGGAATTTCTGGAATTTTGGGAAAACTGGGAAATGTTTCCAGTTCAAAAACAACTTTGTTTTTTGTCCTGATTAAGAGAAATGTTTTGACGGTGGAACGGTTGAAGTGGGTTGAAAAATGTGGAAGGAGTAGTTGACAGAAAAAAGGGTTTGAACAAATGGGAATTCTGGAATGAGTGGAATGTGTTGAAGGTGGAATGGTTTGAATCGGTTGAAAATGTGGAAAATGGTGGAAGTTTGAAAAATTGTCAATTTTTTAAATGGGGAAAAATGTCCCGAAAATCTGTGATTTTTTTGGAATTTGTCAAGGGAAAGCCCGCGATTCCCGAATAGGCTGAACTGTTAGAAGTTGGAACGGTTTGAATCGGATAAAAAATGTGGGAGTTGTGGAACTTTGAAAAATTTACTAGTCTTTTCAATGGGAATTTAATGGAAAATAGGGAATTTCGGGAAAAAGTGGAATTTTTTTGAAAATGCTAAATATTTTGAATGTTGTGAATGGTTGGTGTTGGAATTTTTCAAATCGGTCGAGAAATGTTTAAAGTAGTAACATTTTTAATTGAGAAATAGTATTACGGAATTTCTGGAATTTTGGAAAAACCGGGAAATTTTTCCAGTTCGAAAAACACATTTGTTTTTTTGTCCTGATTAAGAGAAATGTTTTGACGGAAGAACGGTTGAAGTGGGTTGAAAAATGTGGAAGGAGTAGTCGGCAGAAAAAAGGGTTTGAAGAAATGGGAATTCTGAAATGAGTGGAATGTGTTGAAGGTGGAATGGTTTGAATCGGTTGAAAATGTGGAAAATGGTGGAAGTTTGAAAAATGGCCAATTCTTTAAATGGGGAAAAATGTCCCGGAAATCTGGGATTTTTTGGAATTTGTCAAGGGAAAGCCTGCGATTCCCGAATAGGCTGAACTGTTTGAAGTTGGAACGGTTTGAATCGGATAAAAAATGTGGGAGTTGTGGAACTTTGAAAAATTTACTAGTCTTTTCAATGGGAATTTAATGGAAATTTGGGAATTTCGGGAAAAACTGGAATTTTTTTTAAAACGCTAAATATTTAGAATGTTGTGAATGGTTGGTGTTGGAATTTTTCAAATCGGTCGAGACATGTTTGAAGTAGTAACATTTTTAATTGAGAAATAGTATTACGGAATTTCTGGAATTTTGGGAAAACTGGGAAATTTTTCCAGTTCAAAAACAACTTTGTCTTTTTGTCCAGATTAAGAGAAATGTTTTGACGGTGGAACGGTTGAAGTGGGTTGAAAAATGTGGAAGGAGTAGTCGGCAGAAAAAAGGGTTTGAAGAAATGGGAATTCTGAAATGAGTGGAATGTGTTGAAGGTGGAATGGTTTGAATCGGTTGAAAATGTGGAAAATGGTGGAAGTTTGAAAAATGGCCAATTCTTTAAATGGGGAAAAATGTCCCGGAAATCTGGGATTTTTTGGAATTTGTCAAGGGAAAGCCTGCGATTCCCGAATAGGCTGAACTGTTTGAAGTTGGAACGGTTTGAATCGGATAAAAAATGTGGGAGTTGTGGAACTTTGAAAAATTTACTAGTCTTTTCAATGGGAATTTAATGGAAAATAGGGAATTTCGGGAAAAAGTGGAATTTTTTTGAAAATGCTAAATATTTTGAATGTTGTGAATGGTTGGTGTTGGAATTTTTCAAACTGGTCGAGAAATGTTGACGTAGTAACATTTTTAATTGAGAAATAGTATTACGGAATTCCTGGAATTTTGGAAAAACCGGGAAATTTTTCCAGTTTCGAAAAACAAATTTGTTTTTTTGTCCTGATTAAGAGAAATGTTTTGACGGAAGAACGGTTGAAGTGGGTTGAAAAATGTGGAAGGAGTAGTCGGCTGAAAAAAGGGTGTGAACAAATGGGAATTCTGGAATGAGTGGAATGTGTTGAAGGTGGAATGGTTTGAATCGGTTGAAAATGTGGAAAATGGTGGAAGTTTGAAAAATGGCCAATTTTTTAAATGGGGAAAAATGTCCCGAAAATCTGTGATTTTTTGGAATTTGTCAAGGGAAAGCCCGCGATTCCCGAATAGGCTGAACTGTTTGAAGTTGGAACGGTTTGAATCGGATAAAAAATGTGGGAGTTGTGGAACTTTGAAAAATGTACTAGTCTTTTCAGTGGGAATTTAATGGAAAATAGGGAATTTCGGGAAAAACTGGAATTTTTTTGAAAATGCTAAATATTTTGAATGTTGTGAATGGTTGGTGTTGGAATTTTTCAAATTGGTCGAGAAATGTTTGAAGTAGTAACATTTTTAATTGAGAAATAGTATTACGGAATTTCTGGAATTTTGGGAAAACCGGGAAATGTTTCCAGTTCTAAAACAACTTAGTTTTTTTGTTCTGATTAAGAGAAATGTTTTGACGGTGGAACGGTTGAAAAATGTGGAAGGAGTAGTCGGCAGAAAAAAGGGTTTGAACAAATGGGAATTCTGGAATGAGTGGAATGTGTTGAAGGTGGAATGGTTTGAATCGGTTAAAAATGTGGAAAATGGTGGAAGTTTGAAAAATGGCCAATTCTTTAAATGGGGAAAAATGTCCCGGAAATCTGTGATTTTTTGGAATTTGTCAAGGGAAAGCCCGCGATTCCCGAATAGGCTGAACTGTTTGAAGTTGGAACGGTTTGAATCGGATAAAAAATGTGGGAGTTGTGGAACTTTGAAAAATGTACTAGTCTTTTCAATGGGAATTTAATGGAAAATAGGGAATTTCGGGAAAAACTGGAATTTTTTGGAAAATGCTAAATATTTTGAATGTTGTGAATGGTTGGTGTTGGAATTTTTCAAATTGGTCGAGAAATGTTGAAGTAGTAACATTTTTAATTGAGAAATAGTATTACGGAATTCCTGGAATTTTGGAAAAACCGGGACATTTTTCCAGTTCGAAAAACAAATTTGTTTTTTTGTCCTGATTAAGAGAAATGTTTTGACGGAAGAACGGTTGAAGTGGGTTGAAAAATGTGGAAGGAGTAGTCGGCTGAAAAAAGGGTTTGAACAAATGGGAATTCCTGGAATTTTTTGGAACATGGAAAAATTATAGTTTGAATGTCCAGGATGAGTGGAATGTGTTGAAGGTGGAATGGTTTGAATCGGTTGAAAATGTGGAAAATGGTGGAAGTTTGAAAAATGGCCAATTCATTTTAAATGTGAAAAATGTCCTGGAAATCTGGGAATTTTTGGAATTTGTCAAGAGAAAGCCCGCGATTCCCGTATAGGCTAAACTGTTTGAAGTTGGAACGGTAGACCGCGCCAAAATCTGGAGAAGAAGATGAGGAAGTAGAAGAATAAATAGATGAATTTTGGTGTAGAAAACCATATATGTGAATGCTTTGGAGCATACACACAATTAAATCCAAGATCCCTTTTAAGGAAGTAGCAAACCTCTCCCTACCTTTTGGGATTTTCCTCCTGCAGCAAATGTGACATATTTTTGGCGGCGAGGCCTCTCAGGATGTAATCTCTTCCTTTGGCCAGCTCGTCATCCTCGAGGCTGCGACTGTGCTCTTCACGTGCACTGACCTGCTTATCCTCCTCATCCGCCTCTCTGGGGACTTTGACTGCAGTGGAAAAGCAGACAGAAGATTCTGTTAGCTTTGAATTCATGTTGAAAAGGATGCACTCTTATGTCTCGGGACAATACGGATCAGAAAAGACCGCAGGGTGGATCACATTTAACCAAGTGGATTCCATCCAGAACAGATTCTAGATTGGAACTATGACTTATTTTCAGCTGTTGGCGTACACATTAAATAGTGCGGGTGTATAGAATACAAATACTCTACTGTATACATAACATGCATACACCTGCTTAACAACATTTTGCCTTTAGAAATAGGGGTGTCCCGATACAACTTCTGATACCATATTGAGCCGATACGATATCAGCAGGGATCGTACATACTTTTATTTTGTAGTGTGAGATTAAAGTTAAAGTTAAAGTACCCATGATTGTCACACACACACTAGGTGTGGCGAAATTATTCTCTGCATTTGACCCATCACCCTTGATCACCCCCTGGGATGTGAGGGGAGCAGATGTTACAAAAGGACTGATCAAGTGAAATGAGTCCAACCAAGAACAATGAAAAACACTAACCTATTTATCATCAATTGTCTGGAATGGACTTATGCTGGCTTTATAAGTTAATACCTTAGTTTTTTAGTGACATCTGGTTGCCACAATAATGAATTAAATTAAGCTAAAGACACAGTATGTTGAATGACGCAGACACGTTTGTTACTGGATACTTTCTAATACCCTTCTGCCTAATTGGAGATTTTGCATGTGTAAGTAATATGCAACTATTATTATTTGATATTTGTCCATAATGTCAAATGTGCATTAGACTGCAATGTTGTTCAGTTATTATTGTTAAGTCTAGCTTGTCTGCTATTGTGTGCTTAGCTGCGGTGTAGCTGCTATGTCCCGGTAACCTATAGCAGTGGTTCTCAACCTTTTTTCAGTGATGTACCCATACTTGCCAACCCTCCCGAATTTTCCGGGAGACTCCCGAAATTCAGCGCCTCTCCCGAAAACCTCCCGGGCCAAATAGTCTCCCGAAAATCTCCCGATTTTCAGCCGGAGCTGGAGGCCACGCCCCCTCCAGTTCCATGCGGACCTGAGTGAGGACAGCCTTTTTTCATGACGGGAGGACAACAGGGTGACAAGAACTAAATCATCCAGACTAGAGATAAATTGTATTATTATGTTTATCTTACCTAAAAATAAATATATTTATTAATTTAAAAAAAAAGAAAAACTAAATAAATTTTGACTATATTTTGCTAAAAACATAAAAATTAATTGTATTTTTATTTGTATTTTTCTGACTTCTTATTACATCCAGGCATTATATTATATACATCAAATAATTCATTTTAAATTATCATAATAATTCATTTAAAATGACCATATTTAATTATTAAAATAATTGCTTGTTTATCAACAACTTTAGCATTTTATTCATTACAGTTTGAAGCTCTCAGAAGCCAAGTTATGTTATATTCCTTAAGATTTATTTATGCAAGTTTGAAGTATCAATTATCCAAACACAGTTTTGTTTGCATATTTTCAGGATATATATATATATATATATATATATATATATATATATATATATATATATATATATATATATATATGTGTGTATGAAATACTTGACTTGGTGAATTCTAGCTGTCAATATACTCCTCCCCTCTTAACCACGCCCCTAACCACGCCCTGCCCCACCCCCGACCACGCCCTACCTCCCGAAATCGGAGGTCTCAAGGTTGGCAAGTATGGATGTACCCCATGTGATATTTGTTTTAATTCAAGTACCCCCTAATCAGAGCAAAGCATTTTTGGTTGAAAAAAAGAGATAAAGAAGTAAAATACAGCACTATGTCATCAGTTTCTGATTTATTAAATTGTATAACAGTGCAAAATATTGCTCATTTGTAGTGGTCTTTCTTGAACTATTTGGAAAAAAAGATAGGTTTTTATTTATATTTATAAAGGATTTTTGAATTGTTGCTATTTTTAGAATATTTAAAAAAAATCTCACGTACCCCTTGGCATACCTTCAAGTACCCCAAGGGGTACGCGCACCCCCATTTGAGAACCACTGACCTATAGGATACCGTGTTTACCTTTTTTGTAAATGACTTGACTAAAATACAAGAGATTTTAATGTTAAAGGGCTGTCCAGCTTTGCACAGGTTGACACAGTGCAGTACTGCTTGTGTCGGCCATTTTACACGCAAGCCAATGTAATCATTGGTCTAGATCAGACCTGGGAAAATTAAGGCCCCGGGGCCGCATGCGGCCCGTTAAGCTTTTTTCAATCTGACCCGCCGGACATTCCCAAATCATTTTTTTAGATCTTTAAGATGGAAACTGTAGCTGCCATTATGATGTGCAGTGATGTTTTCTAATGACTGTAAGTCTTGAAATATACAAATTATTTCAATGGTTGGAATCTGCACTTTTGCATGATATACTAGTTACTATGGTAATCTAATTAGTTACTATGGTAACCTACGTCACAGCAGTGTGGGTGGGGAGCGTTTCCACAGAGTGGCCAGCCTGACATGCGGGTGTCAGGGACAGACGCGGAAGGAGATTTTTACAACAAAGTTCTAAAGCTTAGTGATATATCAGATTGTGGGTGGGTTTTTTCGTGTTCTTATTTCGCTGTGTTTGTTGCATTTCTGTTGCGTTTTGCTTGATTGTAAAATATGTCAATTGAGAGGGGGTGTGATGTTCATATGTTGTCAATATTCAGTGTTTTATCCTTCATAGTTAATATTGTAAAACCCACATTCTTTATTTTCATGTACATTCTGGGTGTCTAATTCAGTAAAAAAATTTAAAATTCCATTCCGTCATAACGTTTTTAGCATTCAATCAGACATTATTGTGAGGTTTTGTATTGGTGTTCCTAAAAATCAGATATACCGGCCCCCAGACACATTTTTTTCTCTAAATTTGGCCCCCCAAGTCAAAATAATTGCCCTGGTCTAGATCACTTTTAGCCCTGACCACTAACTTTGACAGCTGAGTTTGACAGATAAAATAAAGTCATGAAGCGCTGAGGTTAATTAAATAATTAATAAAATGAATGAATTACAAATTTAAATAATTAAATATGTGATTAATTACAAGATTAAAAAATTACATGTACTTTTACATACGGGGTGGGACGGGGGCGTGGTTGGGGGCGTGGCTAAAAGGGGAGGAGAATATTTACAGCTAGAATTCACCAAGGTAAGTATTTCATATATATATATATATATATATATATATATATATATATATATATATATATATATATATATATATATGTGTTGGCCCTGCGATGAGTTGGCGACTTGTCCAGGGTGTACCCCGCCTTCCGCCCGATTGTAGCTGAGATAGGCTCCAGCGCCCCCCGCGACCCCAAAGGGAATAAGCGGTAGAAAATGGATGGATGGATGGATATAAGAAATACTTGACGTTCAGTAAATTCTAGCTATATATATATATATATATATATATATATATATATATATATATATATATATATATATATATATATATATATATATTTTTTTTTTATTATTTATATATATATATATATATATATATATATATATATATATTTTATTATATATATATATATATATATATATACATATATATATATATATGTATATATATATTTATATATATATATATATATATATTTATATAAAATAAATACTTGAATTTCAGTGTTCATTTATTTACACATATACACACACATAACACTCATGATTGTTGAGTTAAGGGTTGAATTGTCCATCCTTGTTCTATTCTCTGTCACTATTTTTCGAACCATGCTGAACACCCTCTCTGAATGATGATGCATTGATGTGTGGCACGCACAAAAGTGCTTTCATCAAATGCACTAGATGGCAGTATTGTCCTGTTTAAGAGTGTCACAACATTGCTGTTTACGGCAGACGAACTGCTTTATGGTATACAAAAAAGTGACTGCTGTTGTTGTGTGTTGTTGCCACGCTGGGAGGACGTTAATGAAACAATAAACCCACATAAGAAACCAAGAACTCGCCCTCCATCATTCTATAGTTATAACATGATTGGGCAGGTACGCTTTTTTATATTGTGGAGGACCTGAGTCCGCCTGAATTTCGGGAGATTTTCGGGAGAAAATTTGTCCCGGGAGGTTTTCGGGAGAGGCGCTGAATTTCGGGAGTCTCCCGGAAAATCCGGGAGGGTTGGCAAGTATGCCTCAACCCCACCCCCGCATCCACGTCCCCCCCCCCCAACACTCCCACCCCCACCCCCCAACTCCCGAATTCAGAGGTCTCAAGGTTGGCAAGTATGCCCACATTGTGTTTGCTTCATGAGTGTTTAGTGTAAGAAGTGTGACGTAACCCCTGTCACATAATTAATTATTGCATAATTTATTTTGTTCAGAAATCCAGGAGGAAGAGGAGGTGCTGGAGGTGCGCTGCAGGGACGTGGAAGAGCGTCTGGCGGAGCAGGACTGCACCATAGTAGAGATCCGCAAGGAGCTAGGCCACAAAGGCGCTCTGGTGGGAGCCCTGCGCGCCAATCTAAAGGAGAAAGAGCGCCACTTCCTGGAGGAGCTGAAGCGACGCAGCCACTGCTCCACCATCCTGAACACGGAGCTGCAGAAACAAACGGAGGCGGCGGCGTACCTCTCATTCCAGCTGCACGCCGCCAAGCAGAAGCTGCAGCATCAGCGGCTGCAGCAGAGACAGGCGCTCCTGTCCAGAGCCTCCGGTCAGGGTCCTCAGTGCGTCTCCCCGGCAGCGACCCCTTCCTCCCCTGTGGTGAAGCCCAAACGTAAGAGCGCCAGGGCCTCCTCCAGAGTGGAGCGCGCCCGAGAATGCGTGCCCACGGAGAAAGTGACGGGCCCCGCCGAGCCGGCCGCCATGCCGGACCCCGCCCTCTTCCTTCACCCCTGGAGGGTCAGGGTGCGCTCCAGGCCAGGTCTGATGCAGATGCCACCTCTGGGAGGGGATGGGGAGGAATCAGGAGACCAAAGTGCTGTGGCGCCACAGGAGCGTGCAGCCAGGCTGGTGTCTTCAACTGCAGCGCCCCCTGCTGCTGAGACAAAGGCAGAGTAGCAACATTCTTACCTTTCGCTTCCGTCAACACTGTTAATTGACTGAGCTGATCTCCTAGGTAACACCTTTTTAACAACACAATGAACAGGAACGTGTCACTTTAACTAAGTCAGTGCTTGAATGGAGGAGAACGACGTGTTTACACGGGTGTCGCTTGTACACCGCGGGGGCCTTATCCCAAAGCAATCGCTTTTTCATCCATTTTTGGAACGCTCTTCTTTTCAGAACAACTGTGAGCTGAACCGGAACGCAGCAAATCAGTTTTTGTGTGACCGAAGACATCTGCTGAGACGAGCGCGTCCAACATTTCAAACTAAGCCATGCGTCATCATTGAGCTAAATAACTTTAACCGGTCAACTCTAATGACTCCCTTATTAAGCATATGAAATCACACTAATATGCAATATTATACACATGTTGTAGAACACACACTGTAAAATGTCAAACATATCCGCAAACAAACACTTCTTAGAGACATTTTAAAACAAGTTGGCATATTTTGAATAGAAAAAAACATGTTTTGTGCTTCAGGTTAGGGTGTGTCAACATAATGTGTGTGTTTGCGTTGTAGAAACAGCTGCTCCGTTGTGACACCTTTTGTGTCCCAAACAAACACAACTACTTTGCTTGAGGTACCTCCTTTGTATTTAACTTTTAGGGAAAATGGAGATTTGCTGACAGTATGTTTTGGTCAATGATATTTTGTTTCATGGAATACTCAAAAAAATATTGGTTTATTTGGAAATAATACAAATATATTAATTAATATTATATATAGGTATTATTATGTCATAATAATAATTATATCATTACATCTAATAATGTAATATTTATAATAATAATGAGAATAATATAAATTATTTATATATCACAATATTAATGATTAATTATTTAACTATTAATTGAAAAAAACTCAATTGACAAAGCGTGTTCAAAAAGCTTTAACTGATCCAGGTTTGATTTTTACTACTTTACGATTCATTTTTGAAATCAGATTATTCATGATTAATCACAGGTTACTACTCGTTTGCATAATTAAAATAACTTTTGAAAAAAAGACCTCAATATTTGGACACAAATGCAATTTTATTGTTAGAATGTCGCACAGGAACATTTTGTGTGTACAAGCAGATCATTTCTTGGCTCAAAAGATTTTCATCTAAAATATTTTCAGCATTTATTTTGAAGTGAAATTATTTTTCAAAATGAAATGAAAATAAACCATTCGTTTTTGGTTCTAAAAATCCTTTTCATGAAAAGAACATTCTGTGACCCAAACATACATTGACGTAGTTGCTTTTTTCGTATGGTTTGTTATGCAAAGAAGTAAGCTGTTTTAGTTAGAATGGCCGGATGTGACGCGCCATGCTATTACTGTGAAGGCCGGAAGCGTGTGACACGTTGGGGAAGAGTGCTGCGTTTTGGTTCGAGACTTGGGGTGGGCGATACTAAGACTTTTTGTATCGGTTTGATACCAAGTAATACTGGTACCGATACCTTTAAGTTGAAAGTTCATCCATGAATTTTTTATTATTTTGTGAATTTTGCCTTTGGTTAGTTGATTCTAATTATGTGAACACAGGAACATTATGCAACGCGTTTTCATGAGAGATTAGGGGTGGGCGATACGGGTAATTGATTCGATACCAGGTCAATAAATAGCAAGTATCGCCGATACTGATACTTATAACTTGGAAGTCATGATCATTGTATGCTTTCGTGAATTTTGCCTCCCGTTAGTTGATTATGATTATGCGAACACACAAAAAAAGTATTTATTAATTAATTAAACAATTTAAAACAATACAATAGTATACAAATAAAAAAAATCCCTTCTTACGTTCTACTATTTACAGTTGTTTGAGGGGAAAAAGTCACAATGTAACTAAAATATAAACATTAAAATGTAAACCCAAAAACGTCCATTAAACGCAGATATTTGTAAAAAAAAAAAAAAAAATACAAGGTCATTTGTTAGAAGAGCAGAGAGTCAAGGGTCAACGTGGGCAGCAGAGAGAGAAAGGAGTATCAGTCCTATCATGCTAGTATCGACCCAATACCAATACCCAGAAGTACAGAAGTGCCTCCCCACCACTGCAACTACGCTTTTCCCAGCTATGCTAAAGGCGAGTTAGCAGTGGCTAACTTTGCTAACTGTCAACATATTTTCTTTATTCCGTCTGTGGGAAAGCTGCACCGGATTAATCTCATTGATGTAACTGAGATGTGGCCCAAGCTCAATAGTAAGGAAGCACGTCTTCATTTGCAACAGACTCGACAAGAGATCTCTTTTTCCCACCAGTCACACACTTCCGGCCTTCACAATAACGGCATGATGGTCCAACTGCGCTAACACAATGAAACATGTCTTACACAAATGAGGACCTCTGGTGTAGGAAGAAGCAAACTTTGAATAATCCTACCGTCAATGTGTCGTTTTGTAGTTTTTAATATTGTTATGTATATCCAATACTCCATTGTAATGGTTGCTTCATAATAAGACAAACAATTAAACGAAGGATTAGTTTTAGAAAAAATGTAATCTGTCATTGGAGATTTAATTTTTGATGTGAGTAGTGGCGATTGTAGCTGTGGGCAATGACATTCTCTAAGGGGCGCCACCAGGAAGGAGGTGGAAAAACAGTTATTTGCTCTTCAGGTCAGGACTGTGTCAGATGGGTGTCCTCTACAGCAGTGGTCCCCAACCACCGGTCCCGGTCTGTGACACATTTGCTACCGGGCCGCAGAGAAACATTAAATAATGTATAAAAGACTGCATTTTCTCCAACTTAGCTTTGGCCTGTCCCACTCGACCAGGGGTGTCAAACTTGTTTTCATTGAGGGCCACACCGCAGTCACGGCTGCCATGAGAGGGTCGCTAGTAACAGTAAACAATTGAGTTTAAATATATTTTTTTAAATTTCTTACATAGAGAGTGAAAAATATCTGCGGATTGTACCACTGTTTTTTACAGAAAAAAAGTTGCCAGACTTTTACTGTAAAATATATGGTGTTTTTTATTTATTTATTATTATTATTTTTACAACATATTATTGTAAATAGAAATACAGTACCGCTGTTTAATTTTATTTTGGCAACTTAGCTGCCAGTTTTTTTTACCATAATAAAATGTGGTACCATAAAATCATCAACCGCGTATTTTCCAGTAAAAAACAAAAAACTGACAGCTCAGTGGACATAATTTTACTGTAAAAAAACACACATTGGTCGTTTTTTTTACAAAACCCGTTTCCATATGAGTTGGGAAATTGTGTTAGATGTAAATATAAACGGAATACAATGATTTGCAAATCCTTTTCAACCCATATTCAATTGAATGCACTACAAAGACAAGATATTTGATGTTCAAACTCATAAACTTTATTTTTTTTTTGCAAATAATAATTAACTTAGAATTTCATGGCTGCAACACGTGCCAAAGTAGTTGGGAAAGGGCATGTTCACCACTGTGTTACATGGCCTTTCCTTTTAACAACACTCAGTAAACGTTTGGGAACTGAGGAGACACATTTTTTAAGCTTCTCAGGTGGAATTCTTTCCCATTCTTGCTTGATGTACAGCTTAAGTTGTTCAACAGTTCAGGGGTCTCCGTTGTGGTATTTTAGGCGTCATAATGCACCACACATTTTCAATGAGAGACAGGTCTGGACTACAGGCAGGCCAGTCTAGTACCCGCGCTCTTTTACTATGAAGCCACGTTGATGTAACACGTGGCTTGGCATTGTCTTGCTGAAATAAGCAGGGGCGCCCATGGTAACGTTGCTTGGATGGCAACATATGTTGCTCCAAAACCTATATGTACCTTTCAGCATTAATGGCGCCTTCACAGATGTGTAAGTTACCCATGTCTTGGGCACTAATACACCCCCATACCATCACAGATGCTGGCTTTTAAACTTTGTGCCTATAACAATCCAGATGGTTCTTTTCCTCTTTGGTCCGGAGAACACAAGTCCACAGTTTCCAAAAAAAATTTGAAATGTGGACTCGTCAGATCACAGAACACTTTTCCACTTTGTATCAGTCCATCTTAGATGAGCTCAGGCCCAGCGAAGTCGACGGCGTTTCCGGGTGTTGTTGATAAACGGTTTTTGCCTTGCATAGGAGAGTTTTAACTTGCACTTACAGATGTAGCGACCAACTGTAGTTACTGACAGTGGGTTTTTGAAGTGTTCCTGAGCCCATGTGGTGATATCCCTTACACACTGATGTCGCTTGTTGATGCAGTACAGCCTGAGGGATCGAAGGTCACGGGCTTAGCTGCTTACGTGCAGTGATTTCTCCAGATTCTCTGAACCCTTTGATGATATTACGGACCGTAGATGGTGAAATCCCTAAATTCCTTGCAATAGCTGGTTGAGAAAGGTTTTTCTTAAACTGTTCAACAATTTGCTCACACATTTGTTGACAAAGTGGTGACCCTCGCCCCATCCTTGTTTGTGAATGACTGAGCATTTCATGGAATCTACCTTTATACCCAATCATGGCACCCACCTGTTCCCAATTTGCCTGTTCACCTGTGGGATGTTCCAAATAAGTGTTTGATGAGCATTCCTCAACTTTATCAGTATTTATTGCCACCTTTCCCAACTTCTTTGTCACGTGTTGCTGGCATCAAATTCTAAAGTTAATGATTATTTGCAACAACAAAAAAATGTTTATCAGTTTGAACATCAAATATGTTGTCTTTGTAGCATATTCAACTGAATATGGGTTGAAAAGGATTTGCAAATCATTGTATTCCGTTTATATTTACATCTAACACAATTTCCCAACTCATATGGAAACGGGGTTTGTACATCATATGCTGTAAAAACTCCCCGAATTTTACAGTAAAATCTATTGGTCATTTTTTTTATAATGTACATTTTGATGGATAACTTGCTTAGAAATTATAAGTTAAGCAGATATTTAAGTATTTATTTGGATGTTGACCAACAAAGTTAGATAATATTTTTGTTGCAAAATTGGACACTAATTTTTTCCCCCTGTAAAACTAGAAAAAAAATAAGAAAGTAAAGAAAGACAATCTAAGGTATTTTATTGACACTTTATTTCCAGGCTTTTGCGAGCCATATACAATGACGTGGAGGGCCAGATTTGACCCGCGGCCCTTGAGTTTGACACCTGTGCACTAGACACACCGATGAGCTTGTTTATAGATGTACAATAAAAGTCCTCATAGGAAGTCGCCATTGGTTATAACTTTGTGACATGATACAATGCACATTAATGAACATATCAAATAGAAAAGTGACAGATTGTAGCGAAAGGCTGATTTCCATCTGCATCTCATTGCAAAGAAACACTAATTCAGCGTTATAGTGACTTGTATTTTTCATGCACTTCATTTTGCTGTATTTAACTGGCACAAGTGGAAAGCCTGTCCCTAAAAATGATGCCTACATTAAACCGGTCCGTGGCGCAAAAAAAGGTTGGGGACCACTGCTCTACAGGCCTCCGTACTGCTCACAGGAAGTGGATACAACAACCGATGGGAGATGATCTCTGTCAATGGGAACAAGGAAGCGCGGACACATTTGATTGGTGCGTTTGAGCGCTACTCAGGGACCAATTCCATTGGCCAAAATCTGGCAGAAATGTTGTCATTTCTGCCGGGAAGAAAGTTAACAATACCAAAGGGGGGGTCCTGCCCAGGGCGCCATTAAACCTAGAAGCACCACTGCTTGTGAGCCTCACCCAATCTCTTTAGAAGACATTATGAAGCAATATATTTCTATCCGTCTCTTCTAAAGACATTTTAATTCTTATTATGGATTTATGTTTTTCATGTGTTTTGCTGGAACTGGTTCACTCGTCGCTTACTTACCATAACACGCTGCTAGCCTCAAACATGTTATTCCACACACGACTGCCAACTAAAACACTTATTTCATTTTCGAGCTGGCAAAAAGTGGGTATTTTCTTTTTTAAAGGATAAAACGACTGCTCTGGTAGACTTTTGTTTGACCGCAGGAGTTCTGAGCTAAGACTGTTACGACATACTTGCCAACCTTGAGACCTCCGATTTCGGGAGGTGGGGATTGGGGGCGTGGTCGAGGGTGGGGCGGGGCGTGGTTGGGGGCGTGGTTAAGAGGGGGGAGTATATTGACAGCTAGAGTTCACCAAGTCAAGTATTTCATATATATATATATATATATATATATATATATATATATATATATATATATATATGTCTTAATAAGGTTATCCAAAAAATAGTGCTCGATACCGTAGTAGAGCGCAATATATGTATGTGTGGGAAAAAAAATCACAAGACTACTTCATCTCTACAGGCCTGTTTCATGAGGGGTTCCCTCAATCATCAGGAGATTGAGGGAACCCCTCATGAAACAGGCCTGTAGAGATGAAGTAGTCTTGTGATTATTTTTCCCACACATACATATATATATATAGATATCTACATCCTGAAAATATGCAAACAAACTATGTTTAGATAATTGATACTTCAAACTTGCATACATAAATATTAAGGAATATAACATAACTTGGCTTCTGAGAGTTTCAAAATGTAATGAATAAAATGCTAAAGTTGTTGATAAACAAGCAATTATTTTAATAATTAAATACGGTCATTTTTAATTAATTATTATGATAATTTAAAATCAATTATTTCAAATATGTTTATTTTAATGTATAATTCTATGGCTGGATGTTTGTTTGTTTTTTTGTTTTTTTCTATGGCTGGATGTAATAAGGAGTCATGAAAAAATACAAATAAAAATACAATTAATTTTGATGCTTTTAGCAAAATATAGTAAAAATGTATTCATTTTTTTTTTTTTTGTAATTAATAAATATATTTATTTTTAGGTAAGATAAACATAATAATACAATTTATCTCTAGTCTGGATGATTTAGTTCTTGTCACCCTGTTGTCCTCCCGTCATGAAAAAAGGCTGTCCTCACTCAGGTCCGCATGGAGCTGGAGGGGGCGTGGCTTCCAGCTCCGGCTGAAAATCGGAAGATTTTCGGGAGAATATTTGTCCCGGGAGGTTTTCGGGAGAGGCACTGAATTTCGGGAGTCTCCCGGAAAATTCGGGAGGGTTGGCAAGTATGCGATCGCATTCCAAAAATGAAACGTCAGGTAGATTCAAGTTGTCGTAGCACTAAATGTATACTGTATGTACAGTATTCCACTCTCAGCTCTTGTTTACCGTATGGATGACTTACAGGAAGGACTCTTTTCAAGTGCTGACGGAAGCATTTTACATTTCTTTTTTTTTTATAGCTTAAAGACTATAATCCTCCACTTGCTACTTTTAAAACTATATTGCTCTACTTTCCCACATGGAATTAATTCCCTTTGAAAATGTCTTCCATCTTTATAAGAACCCTAAAGCATATGACATTTGACCTATTTGATGTGTGGTCCCCAACATGAGAGCTTCTTCCTAGTATGTCCTTGAGTGTTGATTGATAACTGTGTCATCAAAAGCTTCCCATCGCACTGTAAACATGATTGGAATAAAAACCAAGACCTGTCTCCATGCTATTTGCTGTTTTTTATGCTTTTTTTTATACACAAACTGTGTAAAAAAACATGAATACGTTATCGGTTTACCGCACTTTTTGGCAACTGACATTTTTATTGAGCATTTTTTTTTTTTAAATTGGAAATAAAACCCATCATTGAAGTACTTTTAAAAGATTGACCTATTTAAATTGTACAAAAACACCCATATACAATAGTATTGGGACATTTTCTGCAAATCAGGCGTGCATAGGACCCTGTTTTCTGTGAAGAAACGCATGTAAAATGTCAATGAATTACTTTTTATTCCCTGGCCCTTCCTGCTCAGTCACTGATAGGAATAAAATGGAAAATGTTCCTTAATGTTGCGAATGTCCCCTGTGGTGCAACTAGTTAGTGCTAGTCTTGAAAGGCAGTACATCAATCCCTCATTACCGATGTTAATTGGTCAATTAATATACGTCATTTTCACGAAGTAGGAATTATTACAATTACCAGGATTTCTGGGAAAATAAATGGGCAGTTAGTCAAACTTTCAGAATTCCCACATTTCTCAAACGATTCAATCCATTCCACCATCAACAAATTCCACCCTTCCTGTCAATTTAAACAATTTTTTCCGGTTCAAAAAATTTCCACTTTTCCCGGAATTCTAGCATTTTGATTGCAGTATGTCCACCCTTTTTTTCTTTCCACTACCTCTATCACAATTTTTCAACTGACTCAACCGTTGCAATTTTTAATCAAGACAATCGGGCTATCTCTCTATCCAGTTTTTTTCCCGATATTCCATTTTCGTATCACTTCTTCTCTAAGTGTTGCAACTTCCACATTTTTCAACAGATTTAAACCGTTCCAAAGTCAAAATGCGCCTTGCTAATATTAGTCACTTGCCAGCATGTTAACATTAGCATGCTAACTTTTTTGCTACTTTTGCAGGCGTAATCCCCAGAGTCATATAACTTGGCACTTCACAAAATCAAACTGCTAACATTAACATTCAAAATATTTTTTTTGACGTAAACCTCTAAAGGCTTAGTGGCCACATGCGTGGACAGCACCTTTTAGCTCTTATTTTCAAAATTGCGTACACTGCTGAATTGGGGTCTTATGGCCGCTTATGTGGAAACTTATACTGCCATCTGCTGGTGTCAGAAGAGTATAACATACAATGAAATTTGGAAAAGAAAAGTGTAAAAATAAGAATTAGCATGTCACTAAACATGAAGTACACGTTTGTTGCTTATGGAATTAAGTACATCATATAAGTCATATAACTTTCTACTTGACACATGCTAACATTGAAATGTTAACCTTTCTTAAGCCAATTTTGCAGGTATATACCTCAGTGTTACAGTTTGTTGCTAACTGTTAGCATGTTAACGCTAGCATGCTAGCTTTTTTTTAATTATTTTTAGCTCATTTTACTGATACGTTCCTTGGAGTCACATATTTTGTTAATCAAGGCTATCTGGTCGGCGCACTGCCTGTTTAAGTTCGGCATGGACTTCTCAGCGTTTACACGGCATTTCTTTATAGTCTATTCATCCATTTTCTACTGCTTGCCCCATTCAAGGTCGCGGGTGTTGTTGGAGCCTATCTCAGCTGCTTTCGGGTGGTAGGCGGAGTACACCCTGGACAAGTCGCCACCTCATCGCAGGGCCAACACAGATAGACAGACAACATTCACACACTAGGGCCAATTTAGTGTTGCCAATCAATCTTCATATTCTAGTTAATTAAAAAAATATTACTATACATTAATCATATAATTTAGAATATACTTAAATACAAAAATCTGTGTTAAGAGTGAAGCCACAAATTTCGAAGTGCGATGTGGCAAGGGACTAGACTTAGACTTAGACAAACTTTAATGATCCACAAGAGAAATTGTAACAACTACTGTAGTACTGGGTTCGATCTACGGAAATGTTTGCAATTACGGTTTTAATTATGGTAAATTTGTTATTTTGCACTAAAATAAATATATATTGTACAATTTATTTCCCGTTAATTTACTTAAGAACAAAACATGCATCAAATTAAACTCACGTTTGATTAAAAAAGTGTAAAACACGCTTCATATAAAAAGAAAACATTTTAAAATGTCTTCCAAAACAAAATTATGCTTAGGTCCCTAATTTTTGACGATATAAGAAACAAGGTAACTTTTTGAGCATCTAAAGAAGAATTGAGTTTGATAATGTTGACAAAGCAAGATGGAGATGACTACAAATAAGTGCAAATTAATATCCAGAATAAAGTAATATTTGTTTTATATACATATATGCCATTATTAATGTATATTTAGGAGTGTCAAATCAAAACGTTAAGAATGTTTCAACCCTTGTAAATCACAAAAAAAAGTTGCATTAGTTCAATAATAATAATAAATCATCATAGCCCAATATGTACAATTCCAAATGGTCAGTGTGCTTTTGGAAATACGTATAATTTACAACGGTGGTGCTCTACACAGAGTATACTTTATTGTGTGTAAATGATGGCCCTTGTTGTACTCCATGTTTATTCACGTTTTTGTATCCGTCTCCTAATAACAATGTCACCCGGGTAGACTTTCGGGGGTCATTCCACTCTTCACAGGAACAGCTGATGGCGTCTCGTCAAACTAGGTCATAGGTCACGAGTGGATGGACTCTGTATTTGGGCTGCAGATTGCTTTTATCAGCACATTTGTTTTGACACTCTTCAAAGAACGTTCATTTGTCGGCCAAAATAGTTACGACAGGGGTGTCCAAACTTTTTCCACTGTGCCGCACACTGAAAAATTTTAGCATGCATAAAGCATTTAAAAACCATTACAATATATACATTGTTTTTTTAAAATTTAAGGGCTCTCCCGGAAAGGTCTGAGACTTAAAATGTTAAAAATAAGTAATATTTCATAACTATTATTTTTCATAATTCAACGCTTAAATCAACTTCATGTCTAGCTGTCGATATAACGTAAAAATATATTTTTTTAATGTTTCATGCCCTTTTTGGCAACAAAAAAAAAAAAATCCTGTTATCTGTGGCGAAAACACAAAATATGGAATATTTTTTCTAAAAAAAATTTGGGGGGTTAAACAGGTCAATAATTCATAACAACATTGATTAATTCATTATTTTTTTTTAAAAATCCATAAGGGCCCCACTCATAAAAGTGTTAAAAATAAGTCATGCATTTACATTTTTTTTTTTTTTACTTTCAACACTTAAGTCTGTAGCTCACATGTGCGAAACTCAAGGCTCGGGTGCCAGATCTGGCCCGCCACATCATTTTATGTGGCCCTTGCAATGTTTTCTCACTACCGACTCAGTGGCCTAGTGATTAGTGTCCACCCTGAGATCGGTAGGCCGAGTCATACCAAAGACTATAAAAATGGGACCCATTACCTCCCTGCTTGGCACTCAAAATGAGAAAATTAGAGGGAACATTGTTTGGGGGTATCCATAATATGCCGATAGGGAGAAGTTTTTATTTACACGATGAATCGGGTGTGTCTTGACCTCCGCGGCGCAGGGTTCGATCAAACCCAGGTTACCACTGTGTTAGAGGAAACATTGCAATGTTTTTCTCACTACCTACTCAGTGGCCTAGTGGTTAGAGTGTCCGCCCTGAGATCAGTTCAAACCCCGGCTGAGTCATACCAAAGACTATAAAAATTGGACCCATTACCTCACTGCTTGGCAGTCAGCATCAAGGGTTGGAATTGGGGGTTCCATCCATCCATTTTCTACCACTAGTCCCTTTTGGGGTCACGGGGAGTGCTGGAGCCTATCCCAGCTACACCCTGGACAAGTCGCCACTTCATCACAGGGCCAACACAAATAGACAGACAACATTCACACTCACATTCACACACTAGGGCCAATTTAGTGTTGCCAATCAACCTATCCCCAGGTGCATGTTTTTGGCGGTGAGAGGAAGCCGGAGTACCCGGAGGGAACCCACGCAGTCACGGGGAGAACATGCAAACTATGTGTATATATATATATGTATATATATATATATATATATATATATATATATATATATATATATATATATATATATATATATATATATATATATATATATATATATATATATATATATATATATATATATATATATATATATGTATGTATATATATACCGGTATATATATATATATATATACATAAATATATGTATATATATGTGTATGTATGTATGTATATATATATATATATATATATATATATATGTATATATGTATGTATGTATGTATATATATATATATATATATGTATATATGTATGTATGTATGTATGTATGTATGTATATATATATATATATGTATGTATATATATATATATATATATATATATATATATATACATAAATATATGTATATTAATGTGTATGTATGTATGTATATATATATATATATGTATGTAAATGTATATATGTATATATATATATATATATATATATATATATATATATATATATATATATATATATATATATATATATGTATGTATGTATGTAAATGTACATATGTATATATATATATATATATATATATATATATATATATATATATATATATATATATATATTAGGGATGTCCGATAATGGCTTTTTTGACGATATCCAATATTCCGATATTGTCCAACTCTTATTATCGATACCGATATCAACCGATACCGATATATACAGTCGTGGAATTAACACATTATTATGCCTAATTTGGACAACCAGGTATGGTGAAGATAAGGTCCTTTTTAAAAAAAGAATTATAAAATAAAATAAGATAAATAAATTAAAAACATTTTCTTGAATAAAAAATAAAGTAAAACAATATAAAAACAGTTACATAGAAACTAGTAATTAATGAAAATGAGTAAAATTAACTGTTAAAGGTTAGTACTATTAGTGGACCAGCAGCACGCACAATCATGTGTGCTTACGGCAGCGTTTCTCAAAGTGTGGGGCGCGCCCCACTGGTGGGGAATAGAGACATGACAGGTGGGGCGCGAGGAACGGGAGGAAATTTCACTTTAAATTTTTTTTTTTTAAATTATATTCTTAGATTTTTTTTTTTTTTACTATGCTTTCATTTTCTATACACACTGTAAATCACTTTGTGATTCCGTCAGTGAAATCCGCTATATAAATAAATGTAAATTACTTAGTTTTCCTGTAAGCTTTAAATTTCTAGGTAGGAGCGAACGTTTGACAGACATAGCAGCAGTAACTAATGGGGGCGGGGCTAAGCGGAACAAGCGCAGCAAAATTAAAAGCTGTCCCACTGTCAAACGACACAATTGCGAGACGAAAGTCATTTTGCTTTACAAGTGGACAAAGCTACTGACAGCAATAAAGACTGCCTGTTCATCGCATACGTCCGCTTTGTGAATGGCGAGTCACTGCGAGGATTTGCTGTTTTGCAAATACATGAAAAATAGAGCCACTGCTGATGAGCTGTTCAAGATAATGGACAGTTTCCTCAAATAACACGACCTTAAATGGGAAAACTGTGTGGGCTTTTGCTGCGATGGCGCATAGACCATGGCAGGGTGAAGAAACGGGCTGCAGGCTCTAATAAAGAGGGTTGGACACACTGTGTCATTCACCGGGAAGCACTCGCGTCAAAGCAGCTCAGCCCCGAACTCAATGAGGTTTTAACAGATGTTGTGAGCGCGGTAAATTTGATCAAAACACGACCACTGAAAGTGCGACTGTTCTCTGCACTGTGTGAGGAAATGGGAGCTGATCATACAGCCGTACTGTTTCACAGTGAAGCAAGGTGGCTCTCCCGGAGCAAAGTGCTGTCACTTGCCCTGTCTTGCCAAATGCATAGCTCCTCCTTTTTTGCAAAGTGGCACTTTTATTTGATTTATTATTGAACTTGATGCAAGTTATTTGATTTATTATTGAACTTGATGCAAGTTATAACACATTTATTTGATTTATTATTGAACTTGATGCAAGTTATAACACTTTTATTTGATTTATTATTGAACTTGATGCAAGTTATTTGATTTATTATTGAACTTGATGCAAGTTATAACACTTTTTGATTTGTTATTGAACTTGATGCAAGTTATAACACTTTTTGATTTGTTATTGAACTTGATGCAAGTTATTTTATTTATTATTGAACTTGATGCAAGTTATACCACAGCTGCACAGTTATTTTATTTATTATTGAACTTGATGCAAGTTATACCACAGCTGCACAGTTATTTTATTTATTATTGAACTTGATGCAAGTTATACCACAACTGCACAGTTATTTTATTTATTATTGAACTTGATGTTATTTTATGTTATTGAGTTTGAATGTATACAACTTGATGTTACTTGAAGTTCAATAAATTTGAAAATGTTAAGCTTGGCATTAGCGTTCTGTTAGGCCGATGGGGGCAGGTGGGGCTTGAAAACTCCCTCTTGTCCAAAGTGGGGGATGACAAAAAAAGTTTGAGAACCACTGCAAGCGGACTGTATCCCTTGCAGACTGTATTGATATATATTGACATATAATGTAGGAACCAGAATATTAATAACAGAATGAAACAACCCTTTTGTGTGAATGAGTGTGAATGAGTGTAAATGGGGGAGTTTTTATGTTGATTTAATAAAAAATAAAAAATAAATAAAAATAAAAAAACGATACCGATAATTTCCGATATTACATTTTAAAGCATTTATCGGCCAATAATATCGGTAGGCTGACATCTCTAATATATATATATATATATATATAAATAAAAGAAATACTTGAATTTCAGTGAACTATCTCCCTAATTCTGAGGTCTCAAGGTTGGCAAGTATGGCCCAGGGCCGCACTTTGGACACCCCTGACCAAAGAAGAGAGCTTAGGAAGTCCTTTTGTCGCGTGTGGCTTTCCGTAGCAGGCTGAGTGAGTGGGCGGGGCCTGGCAACGCAAAGGCAAAGAGGTCAAGAGGAGGAGAGGGTGAAAGCACGTGTGCGCCAACACAGCCTTGTCCTTCCTGAGCGCACTTTGTTTGTCTAAGCCACCTTCGCATGTCGCCAGCCGACCAGCCTTTTCCAAAACACGCACACTTCTTCTCCTGCCCTGCAACATGGTGAGCAAGACGGATGACATCCCGGCGTCAGCGCCCAGCTGTGGTCCGGCGGAGCTTGCGGACGAAGCCGGGGATGGAGCCCGGGACGCGGACGGAGGCAGCAGGACGCATCTGAAGGAGTCGTGCGGATGTGGTGAGCCTTGACGTTGACTTCCTTCTATGACACTCAGGTTGTCAAGAACTAATGTCAGTATTTATAATTAAAGCTGACAAGTGAATGTGTCAGTGCTCGTTAGTTCGCACTCAATGTCGATAACCAAACAATTTAGCCGACTTGCTAACATTAGCTTGTCGTCAGTTAGTGTCGCTAAACAAGGCGACATTTGCCATGTAACTAAAACGCCGGGCAAAATACGTGTTTTTATTTAATTAAGAACTATTAAACTGGCAAGTTCAACTTCGTCGGTTTGTTTTGCGCAAACTCGTAATGACGTACGGATACACTGAAGGTCACCTTCAATGGCGGCGCACACTTTCCGCATGAAGGAGAGGGGCGAGTGGGGGGGTTACATTGTCCCTCTTTTGTCGTTAAATGTGAGTCCCGTTAGGTATTTATCAATTTTATACGTAATTAAGTAGGGAACGTGAATTATTGTTGAGCGAGGGGAGCCCTCCCCCCCGGTGGTGGTGTAGTCACGCTTACCCGGCGTCGTGTCCTCCCCCGCCGGCCAGGCTCGAGTGGAGCGTCCCTCCTCGACCCCGGAAGCGGAAGCCGGTGCTTACGTCGAAAAAGTCATGAAGTTACGTGCACGGTGAGAGGGGAAGGTTACGCAGAAACAAGACGACGTAACCGGTGAGTACCGAGTGAGGTTATGTACGCAGTTGTCGGTAGTTCCAACACCGAGCCGAGGGTGAGGGGGAAATAAATTGCACAACTTGCAGCCTGCGTGTCTGTCATGTGGCGTTTGACAAGAAACACGTGACTAATAATGGAGTATGCATGTGGATTTAGCATTTGAAATAATATTTAATTCAATAATGTTGTATAGGCACAGTGTCTCATCTTTTATTCACAACGATTGTCACAAAAAAAGATCAATGCCTGCATGTTGCATCTGAAATGGGGGGTAATTCTTGGCTGTAATACCCTGGGAGGGATGAAGGTTGACTGGGTTAATCTCAGGAATCACTGACTCCTTGACACTATTCCTCATCCAGCCAGATAATGAATACTTCCTGTCTGATGCTACTGCGCCGTGTTTTCCGGACCATAGGGTGCACCGGATTTTTGATTGGGGGGGGGTTACCCACATATGCGGTCCTCTCCAAGGTTTCTCAGTCATTCACATCGACGTCCCACTGGGGTGAGTTTTTCCTTGCCCTTATGTGGGCTCTGTACCGAGGATGTCGTTGTGGCTTGTGCAGCCTTTTGAGACACTTGTGATTTAGGGCTATATAAATAAACATTGATTGATTGAAAGTTTTATTAGTGTGTACAGCTCCACTAATGGACATTGGAGTGTTACTTTAGGTCAGTGGTTCTTAACCTTTTCGGAGGTACCGAATCCCACCAGTTTCATATGCGCATTCACCGAACCCTTCTTTAGTGCAAAATAAAATGTTTTCTTTTTCAAATTCAAGACAAAGATATATGTTTTTGGTAACACTTTAGACTTCGACTGAGACTTCCTTTTTTATTGTCATTCAAATTTGAACTTTACAGCACAGATAAGAACGGAATTTCTAGTATGGGGAACATATTCCATACCTGCCAATTATTCCGGTTTTCCCGTAATTAGTACGGTTTTCATCAATCTATTCCGGGTTACGGTTGCAGTGATAAAAAATACGGTTATTCATTAATTTAAAAAAAAAATATTTTTTAAAGTTTTATTCACGAAATCGCGTAACAACAATGACAATCGACACTGCTTCCCGTAACTTCCTATCGAGCCATTCCGAATGCCATGCGCGAGGCTATTTATAGCACCGCTGCCAAGCACGAGGCCATTGTTTCCAAACGAGCGAACGATCATGGAATCAGCCGGAGAAAAATCGCATACGAGTCTTAAACCGAAAAGAAAACTGCAGTCATTCCGTGAAGAATATTCAAAAGCATATCCGGGAATAATTATCCGTTCCAAAAAGGGTGAAAACTACGCGAATTGCACCTTGTGCAGACAAGATTTTTCGATCGGACACGGAGGAATTAGCTATGTAAAAGACCACGTTGGGACAAAAAAACACAAGTCTAATGCCGTTGCTAGCGATACAAGTGAAAAACTTTCAACGTTTTTCGTCGCCCAAACAGATTCTTTGGATGTATTAAATGCCAAAGTTTTATTTACGGAGGCAATAATTGAGCAAACAAAAAGGTAATGACACCAATGTTATCTATTGGAATTGTTTAGTACTGTTATACTGTTAAAAGTGTTTATACTATTTATGCTTTCAAGTCCAAGTTGAAGAAATCTTGTTAAATGTTGACAGCATAACTACCAAAATACAGAAGTATGTCCTTAATATTTTTGCAGTGCTATTTCTGTTGAAAAGTTAAAATGATTACATTAGAGATGTGATGTGCCACTTTTCAAGTGTCTGATGGCTTAAATTAATTTTCATTAATTTTTCATATTTTGAATTCTTTTGAAAGGCTTACAAAACAACTACATTTGAATTGTAATTCCATGCTATTGACAGGACTATTAATTTTAATGAAGTTAGCTTACCATGTTTACAGTATGATAATTGTGATAGAAATGTGAATTTTAGGCACAGAATATTTTTTACAATTGAACAAGGTAGTAGATTATACAATCTTAGACAGAAAGTTAATAATGACACCAATTTTTTTTTAATGGAATTGTTTAGTTCTGTTTTACCATTTGTTTACTGTAAAAAGTGTTTATACTGTTTATACTTTCAATTAACAAATTGAAGTCTTGTGAAAGGTTGACAGGATAACTGGCATTAACTGTCAAAATAATTTTAAACTATTGAAGTTAGCTTACAGAATAAACATGTCAATCAACCCATATGATTTTTGCTGTAATATTTTTGTTTTGAAAAGTCACTGTGACTGATAGAAAAGTGATGGTTTTAGCAACATTTTAACCTGTCTGAATGCTAATAATCATTTTGCGTCGGGGGGCGAAGGAACCCCCCCACCAGGACTTTGTCCTGGACCTACCGGGGCCTGCGGCCCCTGGACCCTGGCTACTAGGTTTTTCTGATTTCAAAAGTTGGCAGGTATGATATTCTAAGTAACAAAGACTTAATTTAGAGTTATTTGGACACTTGGGGAATATATTCTAAGTCAGTGTTTTTCAACCTTTTTGAGCCAAGGCACATTTTATGCGTTGAAAAAATCCGGAGGCACCCCACCAGCGGAAATCGTTAAAAAACGAAACTCAGTTGACAGTAAAAAGTAGTTGTCGCAATTGTCTGATATGAATTCTAACCATAACCAACCATGCATCACTATAGTCACGACCTGTCACATCCCGCCGTTATTTATTTTGAGTTTTTCGGTGTTTTCCTGTGTGTAGTGTACAAATGTACTTTGTGGACGCAGTCTGCTCCACACTAGGGCTGCAACAACTATTCGATTAAATCGATTAAAATCGATTATAAAAATAGTTGGCGATTAATTTAGTCATCGATTCGTTGGATCTATGCTATGCGCATGCGCAGAGGCTATTTTTTTAATTGTATTTTTTTATAAACTGCAACATTTACAAACGGCTGAGAAACAATAATCAAAATAAGTATGGTGCCAGTATGCTGTTTTCCCCCCCAATAAAATACTGGAAAAGATAGAAATGTAGTTTGTCTCTTTTATCCGATTATTAATCGATTAATCGAAGTAATAATCGACAGATAAATCGATTATCAAATTAGTTGTTAGTTGCAGCCCTACTCCACACGGTGTAAGTTTTTGCTGTCGTCCAGCATTCTGTTTTTGTTTACTTTGTAGCCAGTTCAGTTTGTTTCATTCTGCATAGCCTTCCCTAAGCTTCAATGCCTTTTCTTAGGGGCACTCACCTTTTGTTTATTTTTGGTTTAAGCATTAGATACCTTTTTACCCGCACGCTGCCTCCCACTGTTTCGGACATCTACAAAGCAATTAGCTACCTGCTGCCACCTACTGATATGGAAGAGTATTACACGGTTACTCTGCCGAGCTTTAGACAGCACCGACACTCAACAACAACATATTTGCAGACTATAATTACCGCTATGCAAAAAAATATTTTGAACTTAAATATGTGAAATTAGATCATCTCCCACGGCACACCAGACTGTATCTCACGCGCGGCACAGTGGTTGAAAAACACTGTTCTAAGTAATAAAGACTTAATTTACAGTTATTTGGTTAGGGTCAGGGTTAGAGGGTTAGGGTTATAATGAGGCCATGCTGAATAAGGCATTAATAAGTACTTGGGACGGCGTGGCGCAGTGGAAGAGTTGCCGTGCGCAACCCGAGGGTCCCTGGTTCAATCCCCACCTAGTACCAACCTCGTCATGTCCGTTGTGTCCTGAGCAAGACACTTCACCCTTGCTCCTGATGGCTGCTGGTTAGCGCCTTGCATGGCAGCTCCCGCCATCAGTGTGTGAATGTGTGTGTGAATGGGTAAATGTGGAAGTAATGTCAAAGCGCTTTGAGTACCTTGAAGGTAGAAAAGCGCTATACAAGTACAACCCATTTATCATTTATTTATTTACTTAATGATGACTAGTTAAGAGCCAATATGTTACTAATTTGCATGTTAATAAGCAACTAATTAATGGTGAATATGTTCCCCATGCTAAAGTGTTACCATGTTTTTTTTACTGGTGCATAAAATGAACCGTGCATGAACATCACCTTGTTCAAACAACAAAACCAACACATTGCATAAACTCACAACAAATTACACACCTGCAAACCAGTCAGCTGTTGCCGTATCCGTAATACGCCGATAGGGAGAAGTTTGTATTGACACGATGAGTCGGGTGTGTTTTGATCTCCGCCGAACCCCTGAGGCCGACTCACCGAACCCCTAGGGTTCGATCACACCCAGGTTAAGAACCACTGCTTTAGGTGTACAGCTCCACTAATGGACATTGGAGTGTTACTTTCAAAGGCGAAATTAAAGTATTGCTAGAGACACAATTTTATATGGGACTTTATTGTATTATATGTATAGTATATGTTCCAAAAAGAAAAAAGCATAAAACACCACCAGAATTAGAGATATTACAAGTCAAAGTGATGAAGCTTAGTGTTACGCTCATGACTTGGTGTAACTAAACATTGCCCTATAAGATGAAGGCAATTGCATATTATTGAGATTTGAAATGTATTAAATGTTTATAAATGAATATTTAAATATACTAAATGTAAAAAAGGGAATAAATATTCAAAATAAGATAATTAAAGGAAATCTATTTTGGTTACGCCATCATGAGCGCAACTCAAGGTTGTAAAAGTTTCAACAACAATTCTAAATAAGATGTCAAAAGCAAACTGAAATCAAATACACACAGCTTAAAGATTGATCAATACCTATTTAAATTTAGTAATACATAAATATGATGATTTATCAAAATATTAAAGAAATATACCTTAACAGAACGCTCACGATGGTTACATCAAAAAGTAACGCTATCAATCGCGTTTTTCCAAATTTTTGGGGCATTTTTATGCTATTTCCAAGCATCTCCTTTTTATTGTTGATTTTAAATGGTCAAACTAATGCATATTATATATGCATGCCCTAGTAAACAAAAACAAAAAAAGTCATATTTATTTTGATTGTTACATTTTGAAGTACATTTGTGCAGGTTGCTACGAATGTACCCATTACCAGAGCTGTACACTAGTAGATTGCACAGTTCAGTACATATTCCGTACAATTGACCACTAAATGGTAACACCCGAATAAGTTTTTCAACTTGTTTAAGTCGGGGTCCACGTAATCAATTCATGGTACAAATATATACTATCATCATAATACAGTCATCACACAAGTTAATTATCAGCGTATATGCATTGAAATATTTACATTATTTACAATCCGGGGATGGGATGAGGAGGGTTTGGTTGATAACAGCACTTCAGTCATCAACAATTGGGCATTGAAACAGTGTAGGTCTGACTTGGTAGGATATGTACAGCGAGCAGAGAACATAGTGAGTTCAGAACGCATAAGAACAAGTATATACATTTGATTATTTACATTTGGTTATTTACAATCCGGGGAGGTGGGATGTGGAAGGGGGAGGGTGTTAGTCAAGGGTTGTAGTTGCCTGGAGGTGTTGTTTTAGTGCGGTTTTGAAGGAGGGTAGAAATGCACTTTCTTTTACACCTGTTGGGAGTGCATTCCATATTGATGTGGCATAGACGGAGAATGTGTTAAGACCTTTGTTTGATCGGAATCTGGGTTTAACGTAGTTTGTGGCACTCCCCCTGGTGTTGTTGTTATGGCGGAAGTAGTTTGACATGTACTTCGGTATCAGGGAGGTGTAGTTGATTTTATAGACATTATAAGGCGCACTGCCGATGAATGGTCTATTTTTGACCTTTTTTCATATATTAGGCGCGCCGGAATATAGGGCGCATTAAAGGAGTCATATTATTATTCTTGAGACTTTGCACTGGCTCCCTGTTCATTTTAGAATTGATTTTAAAATCTTGCTGTTTGCTTTTAAAGCTTTGCATGGACTGGCACCTCACTATATCTCGGACCTCATCCAAATTTACACTCCTGCGCGCGCTCTGAGGTCCGAGAGCCAGCTCCAGCTCGTGGTGCCCAAGACAAGACTCTGCCCCTCCATATTCGAACTGCTCCCACAGTGAAGTGTTTTAAGTCTCATCTTAAGACCCACTTTTATTTTCTGGCTTTTAACACTACGTGAGTTGTGTGGTCCTCTGTGTTTTTAAATTTAGATTTTTTTAATATATTGTTTTGATTGGTTTTACCCTTTAAAATAGTTTTTAATCGTATTTATTTTTATATTTTTAAATTTGTTTTATTTATATATACAGTGTGTGTGTATATATATATATATATATATATATATATATATATATATATATATATATATATATATATTTTTTTTTTTTTTTTTTTATTTTTATTTATTTTTTTTTAATTTTCCTAGTCATTGGTGGAGCTAAGGATAATTTTGGAATATTGTTTTTAATATTGTTGTGCAGCACTTTGGAAACATTTTTGTTTAAATGTGCTATATAAATAAGGTGGATTGGATATAATTTTTTTCTAAATTGAAAACACTTCCTTGTGGTCTACATAACATGTAATGGTGGTTCTTTGGTCAAAATGTTGCATAGATTGTTTATTTTATTTATTTATTTTGTCCTGTCCAGCTTCTCAGGCAAATCATATAGTTTGTGTAGATTCCCATATCGGCTGTACACGTTTACTTTACAGAAAATAAGTGTGGGATACTTGTTTCCTTATTTGTATTTGACTTTATTAAATGTATTTATATTATCATTTGGTGCAGGAGGGGATAGAAAGAGGGAAAAAAGGAAGACAGAGGGGGAAATTGTGGGGATAAGACAGAGTGACAAAAACAACAACAGCAAACATAACAACAGCAATAGAGCAACATCAGCAAATACGATAAGTACAAATATGAGGGTAAAAGTGATAGCAAAGAAGCAGTTAGTGAAATAAATAATACAGAAATGACAATGATCATTATTACACTACAAATGGAGCAATACAAATACCAATAGAAATAGTGCTATAGATGATGTTTTACAAATCATCTTCAAGCCGTTTTCTGACAGTCGCTTCCGGATGCGCCGTTTTGTGGGCGGTCTTATTTACGTGGCTCACCTTCTGCAGCGTCTTTTCTCCGTCATCATTGTTGTAGCGGTGTAGCGTGCAAGGACGGGAGTGGAGGAAGTGTCAAAAGATGGAGCTAACTGTTTTAATGACATTCAGACTTTACTTAAATCAATAGCGGAGCAGCATCTCCTCATCCGGAAACAACAACAACAACAATGCCCGAAATGTGTTAAGTGAAAAACCGATAGGAACTCAAATAACTAAAGTTCCTTGGGTGAATAATGTAAACTCACTATACCGGTATGTTTTAGCGCTTTCATGGTGAGTTTACTGACAAATATAAGTAAGAACTTTACACTACTTAATATTAGAAATGGCAACAGCGGAGGATGAATGTCCCATAACAAAAAGATAGAGGAAAAAGAAGAAGCTTATCGACTACGGTGTCAACACGGACTACAAAGGCGGACATGTGCAATTTATCAGGATTCATGCAGATCCCAAATACAGATCAGCAGGTACTTTTGCGTAATATTGCAAAAACAAAACTCCAGATAATGTCTTACCTTATACACACACCATAATAATAATCCTATGTTTAATGCACCGACAAGCCTTCAAGCGTTGCGGCTTCATAGCTTACCAAAGTCGTACTAAAACATTTTGATAGATTTTTGAGCGCTGTATGTAATGTTCTATCTATACTGTCAACGGAACATTTAAAATGTCGGTGTTGTTTACTTGAGACATATTGCCATCATAGTGCAGCCTACACTTATGTTATGTTTGACTGCCATGTACTGGTGACACTAATCATTACACCATGTACCAAATAAAATCGTTTTGAGGTGGGTAAGCTCAACCAGGCACCATGTTATAAGGTGCACTGTCAAGTTTTGAGAAAAAAAAAAGATTTTAAGTGCGCCTTTATAGTCTGGAAAATACGGTAATCCTCAGGGGTGCAGCAAATGCTTGTAAGAGACCTTGGAACTTGATTTCAGGGCTGTATGTTGTAATGTCAGCTGCTAGTGTCCCCTGTGTCAAGGGCCTTCCATTGTGTAGAATAGTTTTTTGTTAGTTTGGTTGATATGCTTTGGCTGTCATGGAGCATCTTCTGAATGTCTCACAGCACAACTTGTTAGGTTCACAGTCTTGTTTTTGTAATTTGGCTGCTACTATGTCTGATTAATGTTCAATTCGTCCTTTGCTTTACGCCGCCTGCTTCTGCCTGGTAACAGATAACAAGCACAACTACAGCCCAAGGTGCACTTTCACAGTGAAGTTTTTGTGACTGTTCTATTTAGTAATGAATACAAGCACACGCATACCACTTTATAAAATAGAGGACTTTGCTCTAAAACAGGCCTGTGCAAAATTCTACATCATTTTTTTTAGACTTTTAACGTCATGATGTGCAGTGCTGTTTTTAAATGATTGTAAGTCTTGAACTATAGAAAGTAATTCAATAGTTGAAATCTGCACTTTTTGGTGTTATAGGAGTTGTTACGGTAATCTACGTCACAGCAGCTCAGACGAGGAACAAACCAGAGTGGGCGGGGTTTGTTTTCAGAGCAGCCAGCCCGAAACGCGCGTGTCAGAAGCAGTTGCGAAAGCGCATTTTTACGTGATAATACATCATATTGTAGGTGTTTATTACACTTTGCATTCAAATTTTGCAATTTTTTAAAATTTTTGTTTTGTTTTGCATGATTGTAAAAGATAAACAACTATCGAGTAGCTGGTCTGAGAAGAAAAAGAAGAGCGACGTTCATATGTTGTTAATATTCAGTGTTTTATTGTTCATATGTATTAGTGTTCCTAGGAAAAAAAGGGCCCCAAGCACACATACCGTACAGCATGTTTTTACAGCTAAATGTGTATATATAATTTATACACACATACACATTGGCCCCCCCCAGACACATTTTTTCTCTCAATGTGGCCCCCCGAGTCAAAATATTTGCCCATTTGCAATCATTTACTTGAAAAATATTTGGCTACATACTCAGAGCTTTTATCTACATCGTGCTCTTAAACTGAATAAATAACTGAAAAAAAACTATACCGTTTTTATAATGCAATGTAATCATCATAATATATAAAAGTAATGCAAATAACCATTTAAAAGTATGTAAACTTTTATTTTTCATTACTGTGGAATTGTTTATTTACCATTGTTAAAGTACCAATGATTGTGTCACACACACACACACACACACTAGGTGTGGCGAAATTATTCTCTGCATTTGACCCATCACCCTTGATCACACCCTGGGAGGTGAGGGAAGCAGTGAGCAGCAGCGGTGGCCGCGCCCGGGAATCATTTTTGGTGATTTAACCCCCAAATCCAACCTTTGATGCTGAGTGCCAAGCAGTGAGGTAATGGGTCCCATTTTTATAGTCTTTGGTATGACTCGGCCTACTGTAGGTAAATAACTTTATCCTAAATAAACAAAAAAATCTAAATGGACACATTTTTGTAAACAAAAATGTAACTTAAATGTAGAACATTTTAAAGTGCATTCTATTCCCAGTTGGAAAAACAAGCTTTCTTTGTCTATTGTCATCATGTGATCACAGCATTCTCGCTTGTTCGTCCGTGTTGATGGGCGTATATTGCCCGTCCAATTTGAAGCTTAAATATTACCACAATGGGACATTTGGCATCGTAGCCATATTTTTTTCCTCCTAATTTGTTACTTAGCGGAACTTCTCACTGGCGAGGCTCTCTGTCTGCGCCTCCTTTTGTGTGTAAAGCCGGCGCCTCGCTCTTTGCTCACAGAGACAAAGATTGTGAATGACTGAAGGGAGGGCTCCCTCTGTTCAGTTAATTTTACTGTTAAACTAACGTGCTCAGGTGCTAAGATCGATGCAGAGTGAGACCCCTTTCTCCATGTTGGAAGCGAGAGACGAAGAAACAAACGCGAGCCCTAACATTTCCGATCGGCGAACATGTCTGTCCTTCAAATGCCAGTGACAGAGATAAGAAAAGAACCTTGGCTTCTTGCGGTTATTTATTTAACTGAACCCTCGATGTTGAATTGATGTCGATGAATCGTGCATCCCTACTCAGCGCACCTGTGCAAACAATTTGCATTCAATTAGCGCTTTTCAAAATGATACAGACCGTCTATTGACACACAAGGTTTGTTTTTTTCCACTACTTCATACATTCAGCTAGACTTTCCTTTCCTCCCAGAAATAGGTCAGTTTTGTAATCTTTCGGCTGCTGGATTGCCACATCCATCAGAATGCTGCTGGCACTTTGTCCTTTTTTAGGCTTTAGTTTGATAAACATTACGTTGAAGTTGTTTTAAAGGACACAAATTAAATCTTAAGGGTGCATTCATGTGCTATCATAATTTGCACTAGCAAAGTGCACACAAATGTACCGTTTTGTCAGCAAGTTTGCATTTTGCGATTTTTAGAGCACTTAAATGTCAAACTGAATGCTTGAGTGTTATGATTTAAAAATATATTGGTAATATGTTTTTGTTAGAACAAAACCAAATAAATAATAATGAAAATAATAACAATACAGTATGGTGTTTCCCATAGTTTTGTTTTGTTAACGGGGAACATTATCACAATTTCAGAATTGTTAAAACCATTAAAAATCAGTTCCCAGTGGCTTATTATATTTTTCGAAGTTTTTTTCCAAATTTTACCCATCACGCAATATCCCTAAAAAAAGCTTCAAAGTGCCTGATTTTAACCACCCGTCCATTGTCCTGTGACGTCACATAGTGAAGCCAACACAAACAAACATGGCGGAAAGAACAGCAAGCTATAGCGACATTAGCTCAGATTCAGACTCGGATTTCAGCGGCTTAAGCGATTCAACAGATTACGAATGCATTGAAACGGATGGTTGTAGTGTGGAGGCAGGTAGCGAAAACGAAATTGAAGAAGAAACCGAAGCTATTGAGCCATATCGGTTTGAACCGTATGCAAACGAAACCGACAAACGACACGACAGCCAGCGACACGGGAGAAAGCGAGGACGAATTCGGCGATCGCCTTCTAACCAACGATTGGTATGTGTTTGTTTGGCATTAAAGGAAACTAACAACTATGAACTAGGTTTACAGCATATGAAATACATTTGGCAACAACATGCACTTTGAGAGTGCAGACAGCCCAGTTTTCATCAATTAATATATTCTGGAGACATACCCTCATGTCAGCAGGCCAGGGAAGCTAGGGTCGATATTCTTCTCTTGATCATCTTCGGGACGGTGTGAGCCAAGACATCCAGGGGGTTTAGCTCGCTCGTCTGCGGGAACAAACTGCCGCCATTGCTTGCCGTGCTAGTGAGGTCCTTTGTCCCTGAATTGCTCACACACTCCGGCAGATTCAATGGGGGTCTGGCGGCAGATTTCTTTGACTTTATCGTTGGAAATGCATCTGCTTTGAGTGTCGCAAGATATCCACACATTCTTGCCATCTCTGTAGTAACATAGCTTTCGTCGGTAAAGTGTGCGGAACAAACGTCCAATTTCTTGCCACTTTCGCATCTTTGGGCCACTGGTGCAACTTGAATCCGTCCCTGTTCGTGTTGTTACACCCTCCGACAACACACCGACGAGGCATGATGTCTCCAAGGTACGGAAAACAGTCGAAAAAACGGAAAATAACAGAGCTGATTTGACTCAGTGTTTGAGAAAATGGCGGATTGCTTCCCGATGCGACGTCACATTGTGACGTCATCGCTCCGAGAGCGAATATTAGAAAGGCGTTTATTTCGCCAAAATTCACCCATTTAGAGTTTGGAAATCGGTTAAAAAAAATATGGTCTTTTTTTCTGCAACATCAAGGTATATATTGACGCTTACATAGGTCTGGTGATAATGTTCCCCTTTAAAATCTCATTTGATAAACGTTTGTACAAGTTCACTTTGCTCATTTTTGTTAGCCTGTCAATGAGCTGAGCCATTGTCAGTTCGCAGCATTAGAGCCAACCTTCATCCTGTTTACAACAAACTGTATTGTTGATTTAACACAATTCCTACATGTATGTGCACTTCATGTATGTATTAATGTACTTTCCTTTTTGTGCTTAGTCTTACAGTGACTACATTGTGGAGACTATCGATAAACAGCGTCTAGTTTTTTTCATCTCTAATTTAAAAGGCTGTTTACATATATGGAAAACTAAATTCCATCCTTCAGAAAGGGAAGAATAATGTCTAAATAAACTAGGGGTGTATGAAATGCAGCATGTTACATTGTAGTAAAAAAATAAGGAACAATTGAAACAAAAAAATATACCGTAAGACAAAAATGTTAATACTAATTACCAATAAAACGGATTTGTTTTTAAATATATTTATACATTTTTTTTAGCCTCTTTAAAGAAAACGTATGCATCATCGCCAATTATGCAAATTACATATGCAATTATAAATTTCTTTTTTCTAGGGTGGTGTAACAGAACATATTTGAGATGCACTGCCTTAAATTAACTATCTAGCTTTCTTGTCATGCCTTTTACAAATGTATTTACAACATAAATTATGCAGTCATTTAAATGTATTTACATATTCATACCTTAATCACCTGTTTATCAAAAATCTTCACAAACTCAGAAGATCATTTGATCTAAACCTACATCCATGCAAGGTAAAACCCAGCTGTGCAAAAAGATGAGACCTTGAGAAAGGAATGCAGATGTAGGGACCCCAGTTCCAGGGTGATCGGCTGCAATGTATGATGACATTAATAGATTATGTGAGAGTCCAGTTATTCGGGAAGCCAACAGCTAATTATAGGAGGATCTTTTCCCAGTAAAACCTTAACCTGTATGGGCATTTTTTTGAGTAGGAGGGGCAAATTTAGAGAGAAAAATGTGTCTGGGGGCCGGTATATCTATTTTAAGGAACACTAATACAAAACCTAACAATAATGTCTGTTTGAATGCTAAAACGTTATAACAGATCGCCTTAAAAAACTGAATGGAATTTAAAAAAATTTTACTGAATGAGACACCCAGAATGTACATGAAAATAAAGAATCTGTGATTTACAATATTAACTATTAACAATAAAACACTGAATATTGACAACGTATGAACGTCTCACACCTCTCGGTCGACGTATTTTACAATCTGGCGAAACGTAACAAAAATTAAACAAACACAGCGAAATATGAACACGAAAAAACACACTTACAATCTGATGTATATCACTAAGCTTTAGAACTTTGTTGTAAAAATCTCCTTCCGCGTCTGTCCCTGACAACCGCATTCCAGGCTGGCCGCTCTGGAAACACTCTGTGGAAACGCTCCCCACCCACACTGCTTGGTACCTCGTCTGAGCTGCTCTGACGTAGGTTACCATAGTAACTAGTATATCATGCAAAAGCGCAGATTCCAACCATTAAAGTACTTTGTATAGTTCAAGACTTATGCTAATTTGAAAACATCTCTGCACATCATAATGGCAGCTACAGTTTCCATCTTAAAGATCTAAAAAATTATTTGGGAATGTCCAGTGCACCTGATTGAAAAGCTTAATGGGCCGCGTGCAGCCCCCGGGTCTGAACTAGAGTCTAACTGGATCTGTGTTACAGCAGGAAGTGACAAGCTACAAAGAGTACATTGGCAAGTAGATTAATAAATCAGGAGAAAGAATATCCACACAGTGTGACATAGATACGGCACAACTCCTTGAGGTTAGGTTTTACGGCGACCGGGGGCAAAGTGTCTCTGTGTTCCATGGTTATAGAAGGCACAAGGACAGCTGCTCATCATGTAGCCTTAATCTTCAATATGAGACGACTCAATACGTATCAAGACACATGGATATATTCAGAAACGATTAGGAGTTCATCGATTTACATCCAAATCGCGATTATTATTAATCACAATTCCAAATCGATTCATAATTTACAATAATTGATAATGATATATATTTTTTTGTTTTTTTTAGTAAAATTTTTAAAGGCATTTTTAGGCCATCTCCATTAAACGAGAATGAGCTTTTCTAACCTGAAACCTGTTTTGAAATCATCACCCCAGGAATCGGATCGAATCCTTAGGTGCCCAAAGATTCACACCCCTAAAAACGATAGTAGTGTAACAATTCAATTCTGTCGGATTAGATGCAGTCTGGGACACTTCCTTGTTTAAAGTAGGCTTTCATTTTACATTAGACCTGATCCTAGATCAGTTCTTTAAATGTTGCACTGTTTATCTGAAAATAATTACACTTTACAAAAGACCAGCCAACAAGTATTTGTGTTGCTTTTGACGAATCATTGATTAATTGAAACCTTTATTAGTAGATTGTACAGTACATATTCCCCACAATTGACCACTAAATGGTAACACCCGAATAAGTTTTTCAACTTGTTTAAGTCGGGGTCCACGTTAATCAATTCATGCCATTGTGTTTATTAGTGTAACACTTGCAGCACTTTGGAAAGCCGCTCTCACAATAAAAAAACAATAAATATATATTATATTTATTATGTATCTGTTTTTGTCCTGTTGTGTTTTTATGTGTAGCCTTCTCATTACGGGTCTCTCCATAGTTTCAGGTGCGTGTTGACATAAGTCGGGCCACTGCTGTGGTTAAGTGCGGTTTTACAGTCCTTGCATATTTCAAGTAACAACTTTATCAAATGTACCATACTTCAAATCATCCAAATCTCTTCCAAACTTTGGACTTGTTTGTTTTGCACATTGTCTTGCCCTGTTTTTCTACTTGCTTACATTAAGAGACCTGTAGTTACAAGTTAGGTTAATTGGAGTGTCCTGTGAGCTGGGATAGGCTCCAGCTCACCTGTGACACTAAAAATAAGATGTAGAAAATGGATTAGTAAATGCCCAGTTACTGATTAGTAATCAGTCCATGGTGTAGTCAGCCTCTCATCCAAGGTCAGCTGGGATAGGCTCCAGCCCCTATTCTAGCCACCTGTGTAACCAAGTGCTAGAGTTGCTAAGCAACACTTTTAAACCATTCGTGAATGTTTTATAGGATCATGAGTGAGTGAGTCTGTGTACTTTGTTTGTGGCTGCCTGGCAGGACACCAGTCAGTCATGTGGCCTAAATAGTCTGGAGTTTGCAGTGTGACACAATTTATAAAACACAATGTCTACACCAACTTTAATACACTAAATAAAAGTTGCATTCCACTGGTTATTCACACACTCCAGGAATTTTAGATGTTGCTGTGGCCCAAATTCAACCAATCACCATAAATAATGCACGGCCATGCAACTTTGTACAATCCCTGCAATTTCCTTGCACAATTTGGCCTGTCCTGTCCTTTTTGGTGAATCGAATTTGTCTTTGCTCAAACACGCAGGTCAACTGTCTAATCCAGACTTATGTTCTACTTTTGTGCAGACAAACCAGGAACAAAAACGAGGAACAATATCATAACTCTCATTTTGCTCTGTCACTACTCTTCTCCTTACTCAGAGCTCAAACTATCTTCCGGTTTCCATCTACAGTAAGCCTTCTGGGTAATGTTGTATACAAACGTTTAGCAACACACGTGCTTATTTACAGTGATTGATGTTGATGTGTTATGATCATCACATTTGTTTCATTTAACAATTAAAATGAAAGCTGTAGTTCACTCAATAGCAGTATTCGGAAAAACAATGTTGCATAACTGTTTTACTAAGGCTATTTTTTCTAATAACGAGTAATGTAATGACTTTTGTACGTTACAACACGGTTAACAATACGTTTTATGTATTGTGGCTCCCAATGTTCTTAACAAAAGCGGGTAAATATGTAATTTCGATGGACAAACAGTGGTCAACTGGAACAGAGTACTTCATCAATATTTTCCAGGCCAAGTTCCCCCAAATTGATGGAGAGACCCCTGACCTATATAGAATTGTGTTTTAATTGAACTACTTTGTTATTGTACAATACTAAGATATTCCAATAATACTGTGTAATAGGGATGTCCCGATCCGATATTTGGATCGGATCGGCTGCCGATATTTGCCAAAAATTGCGTATCGGCAAGGCATGGGAAAATGCCGATCCAGATCCAGTTAAAAAAAAAAACTCCGGTCCGTGTTTTCCAACGCACCGATTTAAATAATATATTCCACTTTTCTGCTGCTCCGTAATTTCCGTTCCGCATTTTCCAGCACACCTTCAACACATCCACAGGTCTGTGGATTCTCACGCAGTTGCTTTTAGCTGCTGGCATTACACGACAGGCTCTTCTCACTCTTTCCTGTGTCTCCCTCTCACAGACAGCAAGTGCACCTTCTTACACACGTCACATACTGTCACGTCATACGTCACATACGTCCTCCCCGAGCAGAGAGGTAGCAGCATGGCTAACGTTAGCTGTGATGCTAGCGCAGCCGTGCGAGCAACGCTCCCTCTAAGGTGCTCGCCTGTGCAATTGCGCACTGTTTAAGCGTCCTCTGCGCATAGCAAATCTATGCCACGCACAAAATCAAATAAAAAAATAAGCGCATAACAATTTTCGACACACGGACACGACAGAGAAAACAGTTTTCGTCATCATTGTTCAAATATTGTGACGTCTGTCGAGACGCTTATCTCCATTCGGTGCCACACGTCCACACCATCAAAATGCCGAGGCAAAAATTTCCACATCAACACCGTATGAAAAAATTAGTGATTTTTTAGTTGTGATTTCCTTCTCTGCATGAAAGTTTAAAAGTAGCATATATTAATGCAGTATGAAGAAGAATGTTTTAATGTACACATGCAAGCCTTGAAAGAAAATCAAGACTACATTTCCTGCAAATGGGTGCATTTCTACCCTATATTTTAACTTTAGATTTATTCTCATATCAAACTCTTTTGGCTGTCTTTTTGACACTTACATCCGGCGCCCCCCTCCACACCCTGGATTGTAAATAATGTAAATAATTCAATGTGATTATCTTGTGTGATGACTGTATTATGATGATAGTATATATCTGTATCATGAATCATGGACCCCGACTTAAACAAGTTGAAAAACTTATTCGGGTGTTACCATTTAGTGGTCAATTGTATGGAATATGTACTTCACTGTGCAACCTTCTAATAAAAGTCTCAATCAATCAATCAAAACACATAGAATCATCATACTGCTGTGATTATATGCATCAAGTGTTCATTCAAGGCTAAGGCAAAATATCGAGATATATATTGTGTATCGCAATATGGCCTTAAAATATCGCAATATTACAAAAAGGCCATATCGCCCAGCCCTAGTTCAATGATGCCATTTCTGTTTGTCATGTATAATTTTGTCTATTTTGTGTTTATCCTTGAATAAACAGGTCAGTTTCTTGTTACCAACCATTGTGTATTATTCAAACTCCCCTAATTCAGCTGGCTAGTTGTTATCAAGAGTACTAAAACCCTTTTCAACATGATTCTGACAACTAAGTAGGCTAAATAACTTTAATACATGCTCGGATAGGCCAGTATCGGTATCGGTCAGTATCGGTATCGGATCGGAAATGCAAAAACAATATCGGTATCGGATCGGAAGTGCAAAAACCTGGATCGGGACATCCCTACTGTGTAGTGCCGGTAAGAGAAAGCAAGAAACTAGTACGCTAATCGCTCATGATTTTATTTTAAAATTGCAAGGCACAGTCAGGGTGTCAATTCCACTACTATTTATAAACTAATGTGATTTTAAAGGCATTTCAATATTGTGTGAAAATTGCGGTGGGTATACAAAACCTTTTCTCTCAAAGTCTTAAATCAATGGACCCCATGTTGAAGACCACTGTTGTAGAAGGTGGAGCACAAAATAATGGAGGCAAAATATCAATCTTTGTTTACCAAACTAACGCACACACTACCAACAAAGCAAATGTGTCAGTTAGATTTGTTTAAATAAGCTCAAAGCATCGCAACTTTTGCCGCAACTTTTTGAAAAAGCAAACACAAAATCAGCCTGCGAAACCCTAAGAGGGATTGCTTGTTATTTGCATACTTGCCAACCCTCCCGGATTTTCCGGGAGACTCCCGAAATTCAGCGCCTCTCCCGAAAACCTCCCAGGACAAATTTTCTCCCGAAAATTTCCCGAAATTCAGGCGGAGCTGGAGGCCACGCCCCCTCCAGCTCCATGCGGACCTGAGTGACGTGTTTTCCTCTACCGTGAAGCAGTTCGTCTGCCGTAAACAGCAATGTTGTGACACTCTTAAACAGGACAATACTGCCATCTAGTGCATTTCACACAGCAATGCATCATCAGAGAGGGTGTTCAGCATGGTTCGAAAAATAGTGACAGAGAATAGAACAAGGATGGACAATTCAACCCTTAACTCAACAATGAGTAGATGAGTGTTGTGTGTGTATATGTGTAAATAAATGAACACTGAAATTCAATTATTTCTCTTATTTTTATATATATATATAATAAAAGAAATATATATTTATAGCTAGAATTCACTGAAAGTCAAGTATTTCTTTTATATATATATATATATATATATATATATAAAGGGAATAAGCGGTAGAAAATGGATGGATGGATATATATATATATATATATATATATACACACATACATAAAATAATTGACTTGGTGAATTCTAGCTGTAAATATACTCTCTTCCCCCCCCCCACCTCCCGAAATCGGAGGTCTCAAGGTTGGCAAGTATGGTTATTTGTAAACATGTTTTGACAAGAGCTTCTCAAACTGACAGCGTTGTTTTGTGCCCGTGCAGAACACAGTGCAGACACAGCCATGGTGAATGGCGGCGGCACACACGAGCACACAGAAGAAGCGGAGTCAAAGCTGGACGGGCACAGCGAGGCTAACGGTAGCGATGAGTCTAACGAACAGGAGGTGATCGTGATCCAGGACACCGGCTTCACTGTGAAGATCCAGTCTCCTGGAGCCGAGCCTTTCGACCTCCAGGTACCAAAGAAACAAATGGATGTTATCCTTGCTCTTGTTTCTTATCTCTTCATCTTCTCTGCCACGATCAGGTGTCTCCCCAGGAGATGGTGCAGGAGATCCACCAGGTGTTGATAGACCGAGAAGACACCTGCCACCGCACCTGCTTCTCACTGCAGCTGGACGGGAACGTGCTGGCCAACTTTGCTGAGCTCAAGTCCATCGAAGGCCTGCAGGAAGGATCACTGCTCAAAGTGGTGGAAGGTTAGATCTTTCTGCATCTAATGAGGTGTTGCATGTTGGAACAAGTCATTGCCGTTACCCAGGAGATGACAAATCAACCCAAATGTTATTGATAGACTGGAATAATCTCAGACATCCAATAGACCAAACAGATGCAGACTAACTACAGACTGAATTTTGTCATAAATTCATACATTATTCAACCAAGAAGTTGTGAATTTAATCTATATTTGAAACTCACTCGATTATATGCTTTGGTGTAAATTTTGCTCCACAGTCACTTTTATATCTTGTTATATTTGAGTCTGTCTGCAAGACTTTCATTGTTGGAGGTTGTTCCCAGATTGCAAAGGAAACTAGGCCCCGACCTCGCCAAAAGTTTCGTTATGTCCATCCATTTTCTACCGCTTATTCCCTTCGGGGTCGCGGGGGGTGCTGGAGCCTATCTCAGCTACATTCGGGCGAAAGGCGGGGTACACCCCGGACAAGTCGCCACCTCATCGCAGGGCCAACACAGATAGACAGACAACATTCACACTCACATTCACATCTTTTGAAAATGTACACTGTTAAAATATATGTTTTGAAGTTGTCACCGGTATTGTTTTTCCAGACACTGTTGAAAATAAACTACAACTACCTGGTGACACCATTAGGTACACCTGCACTCTTGTTAATGGATTCAGACATTGTATATTTGTGTTTCCTCACAGCAGATTGCATATACTGTACTTAATGTCCAAATAAGTACGTCCATCTCGCTGTGACGTCACAACGTAGCCAGACTGCAAAACCACACGAACAAGCGGCGTTTTGCACGGCAAAATGCATGAACCTTATGATTTGACGCTTTGGCATTGTTTAAAACAAGTATCCAACATTAGGGTTGCAACTAACGATTATTTTGGTGGTCGATTAGTCAACGATTATCTAAACGATTAGTCGACTAATCGGATAATAAAGTGTACACATATTTAATGGCTCTAATTTTTACACCGACCTCTAAATGCAGCTTAAGTTATTTTAGGCATGTGCTTACTAACAACGAGGACTAATTCATTCATAAATATGTATTTATACTGTAACTGTGCTGCTCATTCAGCTGGTACAAATGACTATTAAATGTTTTCCGTTTAAAAGAAAGGAATGGCAAAGTGCTAAAAAATCAATCGACCTAGTTTATGTATTTGAAAAAACAGTTAAAATAGCAGCAATGACAAACACAAAATCTAACTTCCTCAAAAATAAAATAATTTTGTGATGTTTAAAAAGCTGCATATATGATTATTGATCAACTTTTGGCAGTTGTAGTACTCTAATAGACTCAATGTGGAGAATTCTATCTTGGATTAATTCCTAAAAAAATTGGCTTTTTAATAGATTGTATGTTTAATCTTTTGATACGTCCGCATTGTTGTCTGTCTTTTTTACGGCATTGCAAATTGACCCTGCTTTAAATTTTACTTGAATTGATGTAGACAAAGTTTGGCTTTGGCTAAAATGATAGGTATTTTTCACATAACTTTGTTTCACTCTTGTTAGCTGGCAAGATAGAAGCTAACACTCTTACCGAGGCTGTGTTGGCATCTTCCCCTCCAAATGTCCGACATCATGTCTCCGCTTTAAATGCTGGCGTATCACAGATGTCCTGCCATAAAAACAAGGTCCGCCCTGCAAAATGAGCAAAGTATTCATGATTTTGACACAAATACGATTAAATATCCTCACACTTTACATATTGTCACTGACCATGTTTTAAGAGTGGCTATTGTCGGCAAAACTAATTGTGGGTGACAAATATTATTGTCGACGATGTCGACTAATCGTTGCAGCTCTATCCAACAAGATCCTCTTTAAACACAAACAAGAAAGTAGTTCAATCATTTCAACTTTGCAGAGTCAATACATTTGTTGTCTACTTCCTCCAAGAGTTGTTTGATTAGATTGAGGTCAGGCCTCTAGCCATCCAAGACTGGACTGGGACGCATGCGACAGAAGAGGGCGTTTTGCCAAACCGTTTCCGTGTAATTTGGCATAAGGACGTACCTATATTTACCTGAAAGTTCTTGTGTTGCCCATTACCCAGAGCCATACACGGTGCGTGAAGCCCGGATCCACGTGCGTCACATCAGAGACCTGTTGAAGAGTCTGGACCCCTCGGACGCCTACAACGGAGTGGACTGCAACTCTCTCTCCTTCCTCAGCGTCTTCACAGATGGCGACCTCGGAGGTAGCGTACTTTCATCAGCGTCCTGTAGTACAGTGGAACATCGAAAAATCTGAATAGTGAAGCACATTTCTCAATAAGAAACAAGGTAAATATGAATAATGGGTTCCAGCCTCGACAAAAGTCCTTATTTTAATGAAGGTTTGTACTCTTTGAACGTAATATAAAGTGCTCTGTGTATCAAACACAAAACAAGGGAGGGATAGATCAACTTTCTCTTCATTAACAAGCCAAAACAACAACAACAAGCTGCTGTCTTTTATATTCGCTGCTCTGCCAACACGCGCACACACACAAAAGCCTCTTTTGATGCCTTCAGTCCATACCTGCCAACTACTCCGGTTTTCCCGTAATTAGTACGGTTTTCATCAACCTATTCCGGGTTACGGTTGCAGTGATAAAAAATACGGTTTTTCATTAATTAAAAAAAATTAAAAATAAATTAAGTTTTATTCACGAAATCGCGTAACAACAATGACAATCGACACTGCTTCCAGTAACTTCCTATCGAGCCATTCCGAATGCCATGCGCGAGGCTATTTATAGCACCGCTGCCAAGCACGAGGCCATTGTTTCCAAACGAGCGAACGATCATGGAATCAGCCGGAGAAAAATCGCATACGAGTCTTAAACCGAAAAGAAAACTGCAGTCATTCCGTGAAGAATATTCAAAAGCCTATCCGGGAATAATTATCCGTTCCAAAAAGGGTGAAAACTACGCGAATTGCACCTTGTGCAGACAAGATTTTTCGATCGGACACGGAGGAATTAGCGATGTAAAAGACCACGTTGGGACAAAAAAACACAACTCTAATGCCGTTGCTAGCGATACAAGTGGAAAACTTTCAACGTTTTTCGTCGCCCAAACAGATTCTTTGGATGTGATAAATGCCGAAGTTTTATTTACGGAGGCAATAATTGAGCAAACAAAAATGTAATGACACCAATGTTATCTATTGGAATTGTTTAGTACTGTTATGCTGTTAAAAGTGTTTATACTATTTATGCTTTCAAGTCCAAGTTGAAGAAATCTTGTTAAATGTTGACAGCATAACTACCAAAATACAGAAGTATGTCCTTAATATTTTTGCAGTGCTATTTCTGTTGAAAAGTTAAAATGATTACATTAGAGATGTGATGTGCCACTTTTCAAGTGTCTGATGGCTTAAATTAATTTTCATTAATTTTTCGTATTTTGAATTCTTTTGAAAGGCTTACAAAAAAACTACATTTGAATTGTAATTCCATGCTATTGACAGGACTATTAATTTTAATGAAGTTAGCTTACCATGTTTACAGTATGATAATTGTGATAGAAATGTGAATTTTAGGCACAGAATATTTTTTACAATTGAACAAGGCAGTAGATTATACAAGCTTGGACAGAAAGTTAATAATGACACCAAATTTTTTTTAATGGAATTGTTTAGTACTGTTTTACCATTTGTTTACTGTAAAAAGTGTTTATACTGTTTATACTTTCAATTAACAAATTGAAGTCTTGTGAAAGGTTGACAGGATAACTGGCATTAACTGTCAAAATAATTACAAGTTAGCTTACAGAATATACATGTCAATCAACCCATATGATTTTTGCTGTAATATTTTTGTTTTGAAAAGTCACTGTGACTGATAGAAAAGTGATGGTTTTAGCAACATTTTAACCTGTCTGAATGCTAATAATCATTTTGCGTCGGGGGGCGTAGGAACCCCCCACCAGGACTTTGTCCTGGACCTACCGGGGCCTGCGGCCCCTGGACCCTGGCTACTAGGTTTTTCTGATTTCAAAAGTTGGCAGGTATGCTTCACAATCGATCAGAAATCACAAGCGATTCCCTTTTTCTTTCCATGCTGGTCTGGTGTCAATTTGGGACTTGTTTTGAGTCAGCAAAATGGACAAGACTTGTTAGAAGAGGAAAACGCAAAAGCGCTGAGAAGTGACTAGTAGTGTCCTGGGCTGCAAGTGACGTGGAGGGCTCCTGCTCCCCAAAAATGCTGAGCCCTGCTTTTTGTCTGCAGGCGTGACACACAATTAATGACTGAATGAAGCGTTTGTACACAGAGAAACCGTTTGCACACAAAAGCATATTTGGCTTGATCTTAAAGTTTGTAAAGCGAAAAGTTTGCAAATGAAGGGGTTTATACATCGAGGTTCCACTGTATGCTGCAATGTTGTAAAATGTAAGACGGACCTGATGTTTTTGTTGGCGCTTGGACTACAGATAGTGACAAGCGGAAGAAAAAGGGCAGCGAGCTGGATCAAATCGACTGCACCCCTCCAGAACACATCCTGCCTGGCGGTAAAGATCGCCCCCTGGTTCCCCTTCAGCCACAGAACAAGGACTGGAAGGTAAGACCCTGTTTTCACAGTTTTGGTTTATTTAAGGGTACCAAAATAACAACAAAAAAAACCTGTATGTGGACCCACCATGTCTCTTGTCAGCCTATGCAGTGCCTGAAGGTCCTGACCATGAGCGGTTGGAACCCTCCCCCTGGTAATAGGAAGATGCACGGTGACCTCATGTACCTGTACATGGTGACAGTAGAGGAGCGCCATGTCAGCGTCACTGCCTCTACACGCGGCTTCTACCTCAACCAGTCAGTCAACTTTTCATACGTCAGTTGGGAATAAGTTCACTTCGTATGAGTGTCAACATAATACTGACTATCTCTGTAATGCTTAGTGAGTGATTCTATGCCATGTTTTTCCACTTTTAAAGGGTCATCAATAGTGCATTGAAAGGATGTTGCCTAAAATCTAGTACTAGTATAATGGAAAATCAAGTTGCTTCTATATTGCAGCTATTATTTTATGTCTACTTAACCTCTTAAGGCCCAAGCTGTTTGTTTGCATGTTTTTTTTTTTTTATTTCTCTTTGCTATTTGGGCTTATTGGACCCTAATTAGAATAAAAAACTAAGAATCATCTTTTGATATGATGTACTTAGTCCATAAGTACACAAACGTGTACTTCATGTTTAGTGACATGCTAATTCTTATTTTTATACTTTTTTTCCACCAAATTCCATTGTATGTTATACTCTTCTGACACCACTAGATGGAAGTATAAGTGTCCACATAAGCGGCCATAAGACCCCAATTCAGTAGTGTACACAATTTTGGAAATAAGAGCTAAACGGTGCTGTCCACGCATGTGGCCACTTAGGCTTTAGAGTTAATGACACCAAAAGACTTACGCCTGTCACGTGATCTGTGATGTCGGGGGGGGGGACCAGAGATCCCTTCCCCAACAACAACTATGCTAATCAAGTAGACTATCTTAAGAGCCAACGACGATTACTTTGGGGAAAATTATGATCAGAACTTTATATTTTGGAGCGAGAACACAGAATGAGCAATACGTTTTAGAATCTGAATGCTAAACGGCTGCAGCTTCGTTGAAACACTAGCATCCGCAGCATCGCTAGGTGCTAAACATACAAACTAACCATAATATAGCAAACACTTACTGTACAATTTCCACTCTCGCTGGGATGCCGACCGACGGGACGCTCGCATAATTCTGTTTAGATGAAGATTCAATCGCAATCCTCACGAAGGGTTAAAAAAAAGCTTATTTTTTTGTCTTTTTCGCCATCTCGTGAGAGGTTAGTAGACCAGCGTGTCGGTCCATGGCCACATTTGTTTGCTACCAGGTGAGAGATGCATGAATTGCAATCTAGAATGTACTTTTAGCAAGTTTGAGACAAAGCAGAAGCAGCCGCCAGCTCAGTGTGTCAACAAGAGCAGCACAAGCTAGTAGTTAGCTCGCTGCTATCAATGCATCGTCTGCGTTAGCACTTATTAACAATATCGCTCATATTTTGGTTCATTTTCAGGTCACTACATGCAAATGGAGTATTGTTGATGGTTTCTGGGTGTTTTTAGAAGGTTTTATGGGTGCAATAGGGGAACCTCGATCTGTTACTATTAATTTACGATTTTGAATGCATTAAAATGTATGTCTTCTTGTCTTACATAAGGATTGTGAATGATAAACAGCAGATAGTTTGCATATTTTAAGTATGACTGATCTGATGACATGGTCTAGGTGCAAAAGTGTCATCATTATCATCCGACCCTGAATCTATGGAAATTGCTGACGATTTTTGAAGGGGAATATTCAAAGTGGCCGACTGAATTTGTGGCATTTTGTGATGTTTACAGTATTTTCAAATGCTTTGCGGATTGTAAATACAATCGGATATTGTTTAACTGATACAATTAAGCATTTAAAGTCAACTTGTTTTTCCATTATACTAATACTTTAATGCAGGAATTCAGATATCCTTAAAGGTGCTTTTAGTAGGGGCAATGTTTTCCACAGATTGCCAAATACTTGTGGTAATGGGTGTGTGGCCAAGGCAGGCTAAATATAATTAGCAAAATCAGCAATGATGAATGTTTTCTTTAAAAAGGCAAAATAATGTTACCCAAAAAAACCAAGTTTATTTGTAATTAGTAATATTTTTCTCCTATATTAACATTTTGCTCTATTTAACTTTAGCTGCCTATTGTACAATGTGACACAGGCCATATACCCATATCCAAAAGCAGATCTACAAGCTGAACAGCCTCTGGCATGTTACAACAAGAGGGGTAAAGATAGTCTGAACTTAACTTAATAACTTCGGGACAAGGATTGGCTCTAATGGCTCAGGCGGCGCCTCGGTCTCCAGAAAATCGCATGCTAAATAGGCTGTATATATAAATCTGTTCCTGCAATATAGTACTTTAAAATTTGTTTTCACGAAAAACAACTATTTTTATTTTATTTTGCCATGGTTATGAAGGGCCCCCCTTTTTTCCTATGGCTATCTAAAATGATGAGAAATTACTAGAGTTTAAGTTTAACAGTTTATTCTACTAAAAGGAGCAAGTACAAACAATAGCAATATTGTCAGAGCTAACTGAGCTGTCTAAAGTTCAGAGCAATATCTAAAATGCTCATCCTCCCATGCTTTTGCCCAACTAGGTTGCCTCGCCTTCGCGGGGATCGAAACTAAAAGTTATTGTTTAGTGCTGAGCAGACACATTCTTCTACTTTCGTCTCTTTCCTGGTACCTTTTGTTCTGGAACGTAAATGAGATACAATGTGTGGGTATTTGCCAGGATAGGAAACGCAGGGTGCATACAAGTTATGGGTTTAAACACATTGTACTATACATAGGATTAGATCGCATGTACAGTACTGTTCACTCTGTCCAAAGGTGGGAAGATATTCTTCTAACATGGCGATGCGCCACGATCAATTACATATAAAAGAGACCAAGAGGTTTGTCTCAGCGCTGGGTAGTGCTTTAAAATCTAGCACTTTCTGCCGTCTAATTACGGATGCCAAAAACTCTCAGTCATGTAATTTAGGTCAAATTGGATTACATTCGGAAGTGGAATGTAGGTCATCTGATGTGTGAAGTAGAACACTGTTTTATTTGTCTTCCCCACATGCCTAAATACATGTTTTTCCGGTTTATTTGTGTCGTTCAGGTCGACTACTTACACCTTCAATCCTAAACCAGCAAACCCGAGTTTTCTCTGCCATTCTCTGGTGGAATTGCTGAGCCAGATCAGCCCCGCCTTTAAAAAGAACTTCACGACCCTGCAAAAGAAAAGGTCAACAACACATCTACATTTTCTGCATCTTTTTGAACGTTAATGTATCAAATAGTTTTTGGGCATTATTTCATAATATAGGATGTGGTTACACAAGTTAAATCTCCTTCCTGGTTTTGCTCACAGGGTCCAGAGGCACCCCTTTGAGCGAATAGCCACACCTTTCCAAGTTTACAGCTGGACGTCCCCGCAGGTAGACCACGCCATGGACTGCGTACGAGCAGAGGATGCCTACACCTCCCGTTTGGGTTACGAGGAGCACATACCAGGACAGGTGGGATGCAGCTAGTGTCAGAAGTTATTGCTCACACAAATTATATCCAATATCTACTCCAATGTAATACAGACGACGTCCAATAAATATCAATTTGGCTGATGAGGGATCTTCTAATGCTGTCGTCATATGATAATGCATGTTGATGACATTCTATCTGTGTTCTCCAATTTTGACAGCGACTAGCTAACAACCGCGTCAACACAATGTAGCATCCTTGCGACTGTTTCTTACTAGTATCAGTATCACTAAAGGTCAAGGAATAGCTAAACATGCTCCATTATGCACCAGGCCTATTCAACCGCAGTTTTAAGAGCCCAAGGGCCGAACATCGAAATTGGGATTCCTTTGAGACTGTTTATTTAATTGCAAAGTAAACACTACACTGTCAATATATTGTTCTGCCCCCGCTACTTGATTCCAGCATGTGCAACTAGACCAGGGGTCGGCAACCCAAAATGTTGAAAGAGCCATATTGGACTAAAAATACAAAAACAAACCTGTCTGGAGCCGCAAAAAAATTAAAAGCCATTTTACATACAGATAGTGTGTCATGAGATATAAATTGAATTAAGAGGACTTAAAGGAAACTAAATGAGCTCAAATATACCTACAAACGAGGCATTATGATGCAATATGTACATATAGCTAGCCTAAATAGCATGTTAGCATCGATTAGCTTGCAGTCATGCAGTGACCAAATATGCCCGATTAGCACTCCCCACAAGTCAATAACATCAACAAAACTCACCTTTGTGCATTCATGCACAACGTTAAAAGTTTGGTGGACAAAATGAGACAGAAAAAGAAGTGGCATAAAACACGTCCTAGAAAGTCGGAGAAAGTTATACATGTAAACAAACTACGGTGAGTTCAAGGACCGCCAAAATTAGTAGGACAAAACGGCGCTCGCCAAATACTCAATCAGTGAAGCATGTTTAATATAAACAGTGGGATTTATAACAATTAGGGAGGTTTGTGTCATATTTGGCCTCCTACAGAAACCATATTAAAACAAAAAATAAATTCTTTCCCCTCATCTTTTTCCATTTTTCATACATCTTTGGAAAAGCTCCAGGGAGCCACTAGGGCGGCACTAAAGAGCCGCGGGTTGCCGACCCCTGAACTAGACAAATAGTTAACAGTATGAAGAAACAGAAACTCCTGACGTTTTGAGGATTTAGGTTCCTTGTTTTGAATTATTTTCCTCCTGCAGTTCTATTTCTTTACACTTCTTCCTTCATTTAGGTTTGTAAGACAAAAGTATAACGTCCATTGTGTACTTTACATAGATAATGTCTATTGTATATTTTACATAAATAAAAGCTTTAGTGTTAATATATTCACACAATAAACTACAGATGTTTACGCATATAGAAATTACACAACATTCACATATCAAGCATTGCACACAACAAATGTGACTCATCACAATTAAACCTAAGGTGTGGCTTTATCGCCCTCTGCTAGTCAAATTAAGCGCTACATGTATTAAACAAGCTTTTATCGCCAAGGTTAATCAGACAAATAACAGGACCAAGAATACAACAGATGTCAGCAATTTAAATACAAAACAAAATAAATATCTGCTTGCAAAGATCTGACCAAGTTTCCTGATAAAGCTTACACAATGGGATTACTTCCATTGTTGCTGGTCAGGAACAGTGTGTCTGCCGCTTAATAAGTCCGAAAGAAAACAATGAGTCAAGCACTGGCTCGGGGAAGAACATTGTTGTACATACTTTGTTAAAAGTTCGATTTTCTCAATTTATTTAGATTTTTTTCCAGGGTCAATTGTGACATATTTGGCTTGAATGAGTAGTCTTCTTCTACTCCACCCACTGCTGCTTCGTTGTGACACATATTGCCTCCTTCGGGGTGGCGGGACTACTGCATACATGAGCAACCATAGTTTGAATGGTTTCATCAATGCTATACTGGTCATGTTCGGCGGGCGAAATTAAAAGCTTTGGCGGGCCAGATGTGGCCCACAGACCGCCAGTTGAATAGGGCTGCTATACACCATAGAACCAACGTGGGAGGGCACAACAAGCCATGCTAACCACTAAGCTAGAGCTCTGGAACGTAAACGGGGATGAGTGGGTGAATACAAATATAAATGGTAATGATTTGAAAAATGGTATCGGTATATGGTTGATATTACAGTAAGTCAGTCAATATTTTCTATTGGCCAAATGTTTTTTTTTATCGGTTTTGTTACGGTTTGCAAACTCGGGGCCAATAGTGGTCACGTTTTTTCCCCACTATTGAATGCAAAATATTGTCTGAAATAAAAGGGAGAAAATAAATCATTTGAATATTTAACTAGTCTTGTCACGCCACCATCCTGTGTTTAGTCTGATTATTGTAATCATAATTGATGGCCACTTTGCTGCCACCAGAGGGCCGCTTGTAACAGCAAAAATATTATGATTTTGTCTATGCATTTAATTGTCTATATTTTCATACACTGTAAAAAAAAACCTGTAGATTTTACAGTAAAAAAAATATGGCAACCAGAATATTACCGTAAATTTTAGTGTTTTTTTTACAAAATATTATGGTACATGAAAAAACAATAATATTCTTTTACAGGGGAAACAGGCAGCTTAGCTGCTATAATTTTACTATACAATTAACAGTGTTTTTTTTACAACATAATGTAAATGTAAAAACAGTACAACTGTTTTTTTTTTGTTTGTTTGTTTTTATTCTGCAACTGAGCTTCCAGTTTTTTTATTGTTAACGTGTTACCATTTTTCCATTTGCAGTAATACACCGTAAAAAAAACAACCTTAGGTGTTTACGGTTAAAAAGACTGGCAGTTCGGTCAACAGAATTTTACTTTTTTTTTTTCCATCTTACAGTAATATGCTGTAAAAAAACATGACCTTTTCATTTATTTAAAAAAATTTCATTTTTACACTGTACAATTAGATGGATACGTTGCTATGAAATCTACAATCAAGCATATATTTAAATATTTATTTTTGTTTTGACTAAAAAAATGTTTGGAAAGTATGATAATATATTTGTGGCAATTTGAATATTATTCAAGTTTGAAAAGGTATTTAAATGTCATGCAGTACATGTATTTTTTTTTTTTTATCAAAATGGAAAAAACAAAGGCATTTAGTAAGAAAATATAACATATTTTATTGATGCATATTATTTCCAGGCTCTCACCGGCTACATAAATTGATTTGGCCTCCTGGCCTTGAGTTTGACACCTGTGGTTTTGATCCTAGGTATTTATCCAATTATTTCATTTTACTTGAACATTTTCAGACTAGAGATTGGAATGAAGAACTTCAGACAACAAGAGAGCTCCCTCGGAAGAACCTGCCCGAGCGCCTGCTGAGGGAACGGGCCATTTTTAAGGTACTGCTGCTCAGTTCTCTTTAATGAAAGCGTCAACTTCCTTCCTTGCTAGAAAGCTGTGTCTAGAAAGCACTTATCCTGAATCCTGGCCCCTCAGGTCCATAGTGACTTTGCAGCGGCGGCCACTCGCGGCGCCATGGCCGTCATTGATGGCAACGTCATGGCCATCAATCCCGGCGACGAGACACACATGCAGATGTTTATCTGGAACAACATCTTCTTCAGTCTGGGCTTCGACGTGCGGGACCATTATCGCGAGCTGGGTGGCGACGCGGCCGCCCACGCCGCTCCCACCAACGACTTGAGCGGCGTGAGAGCGTACGGGGCGGTGGACGTGGAGGGACTCTACACCTTGGGGACGGTGGTGGTGGACTACAGAGGCTACCGTGTCACCGCCCAGTCCATCATTCCAGGCATCCTGGAGCGCGAGCAGGAGCAGAGCGTCATATACGGATCCATCGACTTTGGAAAGACGGTCGTGTCTCACGGCAAATATCTTGAACTCTTGGAGAAGACCAGCAGGCCGCTCAAAGTCAGTAACACAACTCAAGTATTTTCTACACGATTAAATGTGGTGTCAGCTACAGCTCTCCTGAAATTGAAGTGTTGTGTAGTTGCTGTTATAGACAATAACTTTAGAGCTTAATTTGCCATCGATAGGTATCGGCCGATATTCATCAAAAAGTTTGGTATCGCCATTACCGATTAATACCTTTTTAATGCTGATCTCCTCTGGCTGATTCTGTATTTATTTTTAGTCCCCCAGCTGACAAGCAGCAACAGCTAATTATGTCTTCATACAGTGTATAGCTGCTCGCCTGAACTGATAATAATCCTCTCCATTAAAGCAAATAAACGGCTTTTCTTAGCGTGTTAATTGGAGGACAAGAACTCGGGATGGGTACCAAATTCGGTTTGTTTATGGTTTATAGTTACAGTAAATACAGTTACATGATACATGACAATTTCCAGTTTCTACTATAACTGTTGGTTTGTCAGCATTGTCACAGTCAGTACATAGTAAGAAAAGGGCGGATCCATCCATAAATAGGTGGCGTCCATACCAAGGGTAGTATAAGTATATAACAAATACTAGATATTAGATCAATATTTTTATTTTCCTAAAATATTTTTTTGTTTTTGTTTACAAACTCTGAAAGATACTCTGGACATAGGACTTTTAAGAGGAAAAAGCAAAGGATTTAGATAAATAGTAGTTTTTAATTTTTTGTTTAGTTATTGTGTACTGTTGACTTTGTTTTGCTCAAACATTTGTATGTAATAAAAGAGAATAAGTAAGTAGTTTAAATATTGTGGTGACATTGTTAAACTGTCAATAGCACTCACCTTAGATACATTGGAAAATGTGTAGGTAGTTAATACTAGGGATGTCCCGATCCAGGTTTTTGCACTTCCGATCCGATACCGATATTGTTTTTGCATTTCCGATCCGATACCGATACTGGCCTATCCGAGCATGTATTAAAGTTTAAAGTTATTTAGCCTACTTAGTTGTCAGAATCATGTTGAAAAGGGTTTTAGTACTCTTGATAACAACTAGCCAACTGAATTAGGGGAGTTTGAATAATACACAATGGTTGGTAACAAGAAACTGACCTGTTTATTCAAGGATAAACACAAAATAGACAAAATTATACATGACAAACAGAAATGGCATCATTGAAACTAGGGCTGGGCGATATGGCCTTTTTTTAATATTGCGATATTTTAAGGCCATATTGCGATATATATCTCGATATTTTGCCTTAGCCTTGAATGAACACTTGATGCATATAATCACAGCAGTATGATGATTCTGTGTGTTTTGATTGATTGATTGAGACTTTTATTAGTAGGTTGCACAGTGAAGTACATATTCCGTACAATTGACCACTAAATGGTAACACCCGAATAAGTTTTTCAACTTGTTTAAGTCGGGGTCCACTTAAATTGATTCATGATACAGATATATACTATCAGATATATACTATCATCATAATACAGTCATCACACAAGATAATCACATTGAATTATTTATAATCCAGGGTGTGGAGGGGGGCGCCTGATGTAAGTGTCAAAAAGACAGCCAAAAGAGTTTGATATGAGAATAAATCTAAAGTTAAAATATAGGGTAGAAATGCACCCATTTGCAGGAAATGTAGTCTTGATTTTCAAAATGTTCTTTCAAGGCTTGCATGTCTACATTAAAACATTCTTCTTCATACTGCATTAATATATGCTACTTTTAAACTTTCATGCAGAGAAGGAAATCATAACTAAAAAAATCACTAATTTTTTCATACGGTGTTGATGTGGAAATTTTTGCCTCGGCATTTTGATGGTGTGGACGTGTGGCACCGAATGGAGATAAGCGTCTCGACAGACGTATATTTGAACAATGATGACGAAAACTGTTTTCTCTGTCGTGTCCGTGTGTCGAAAATTGTTATGCGCTTATTTTTTTATTTGATTCAGTGCGTGGCATAGATTTGCCATGCGCAGAGGACGTTTGAGCAGGCGCGCACCTTAGCGGCTGCGCTAGCATCACAGCTAACATTAGCCATGCTGCTACCTCTCTACGTATGTGACGTGTGTAAGAAGTTGCGCTTGCTGTCTGTGAGAAGGAGACAGAAGGAGTGGGAAGAGCCTGTAGTGCAATGCCAGCAGCTAAAAGCAACTGCGTGAGAATCCATATACCTGTGGATGTGTTAAAGGTGTGCTGGAAAATGCGGAACGGAAATAGGGAGCAGCAGAAAAGTGGAATGTATTATTTAAATCTGTGCGTTGGAAAACACGGACCGGAGTTTTTTTTAAACTGGATCTGGATCAGCATTTTTCCATGCCTTGCCGATACGCATTTTTTGGCAAATATCGGCGGACATCCCTAAACATGAATACAGTTACATAATACATGACAATTTCCAGTTTCTACTATAACTGTTGGTGTGTCAGCATTGTCACAGTCAGTACATAGTAAGAAAAGGGCGGGTCCATCCATGAATAGGTGGCGTCCATACCAAGGGTAGTATCAGTATATAATAAATACTAGATATATCAATATTTTTATTTTCCTAAAATATTTTTTTGTTTTTGTTTACAAACTCTGAAAGATACTCTGGACATAGGACTTTTAAGAGGAAAAAGCAAAGGATTTAGATAAATAGTAGTTTTTAATTTTTTGTTTAGTTATTGTGTACTGTTGACTTTGTTTTGCTCAAACATTTGTATGTAATAAAAGAGAATAAGTAAGTAGTTTAAATATTGTGGTGACATTGTTAAACTGTCAATAGCACTCACCTTAGATACATTGGAAAATGTGTAGTTAGTACCTGTGATCGAATTTGTATCTGCTGATCTCACTCATGGATGAAACCTTGGTCAGAACTAGGGATGTCCCGATACAACTTTTTCACTTCCGATACGATACCGATATTGTAGCCTTGAGTATTGGCCGATACCGATATCAATACAATACGATATAGGCACGAATCATACATATATCCATCCATCCATTTTCTACCGCTTATTCCCTTTGGGGTCGCGGGATCATACATATATTTATTCCTTATTTTGTTGTGTGGAATGTTAGAAAAGACTTGATAAAGTGATGTTACTGTTACTGATGTTGTAGTGTTAAAACAGAAAACAATAGTCAGCAAGAGTAGGTAAAGGAAAAACTGACCCATTTATTTTTAACCAATTGGTTACATACATTTTAACCTTCAACATAAGAGTATTACCTCAACAAATCCAATAAAAACAAAATGTTATATTTAAAGTGCAAAATAACCACTAATACCAACATAATTATACAATTGAATAGAATAAATAAAAAATAAATTAGAAGACCCTGAAAAATAACCTAAATAAATCCAATTTAAAAAAAAAAAAAAAAAAAATATTTAAAGTGCAAACAATTCAAGTTCACTTCAGTTATTTTTTTACTGTCAGCATATATTGGATAGTATAGTTTTGTCTACAATGTAGTGGCGGCTGGGAATAATGTAGCGAGGTTCGAGGTGCTCCATTAAGCGTTTAAACCCGACATTACTCACCACCGACAGGGGCTGGTCATCAAGCACAATAAACTGGGCTATCTTTTCTGTTATGGCCATTGCCTTTTTGGTGTCCCGTGGTAGTTTGTCATGTCTTGCAAAGCTTCCGGCCAGCGTGGGTTGCTGAAGCGAGCCAGAGGTTTGTTGCTTCGCCTTGCTGCTCTCGCGAAAATCCTCATGTTCTTTTTTTGTGGCGTTTTTTCAAATGTGCGATGAGGTTGCTTGTATTGAACCTTCCCGGTTCTGTCCCTCCACGGGACACTTGCGCCTGACAAATGTTGCAATTAGCGGCAACGTCTTTGTCCGAGTTTAGGTTAAAATACTTCCACACAGCCGACATCACTACACTTTGCTGCAAGCACACGCGTTGTCCTTGTTGTGATCACGTGGGCTGTGCATGCTGGATCAGAGACGCTCTTCTTCCGCGGCCGGCACCAACGTTAATTAAGGGGCATTGCCGCCACCTACTGTGTTGGAGTGTGATCAAACCAGAGTCACCTATTATAGACATGCTGCAGCGGTAAATGGACAGCTTACATCGGAGCGCTTATATCGGAGTTTTTAGATTCAGTCCGATAAAATCCGATATTCACTTTTTTGGCTAAAATCGGACTGATTTCCGATATCAATATCGGATCGCGACATCCCTAGTCAGAACATCCCTAGTAGTACCGTATTTTCCGCACCATAAGCCGCCCTGGGTTATAAGCCGCGCCTTCAATGAACGGCATATTTCAAAACTGTGTCCACCTATAAGCCGCCCCGTGTTATAAGCCGCATCTAACTGCGCTAAAGGAATGTCAAAAAAACAGTCAGATAGGTCAGTCAAACTTTAATAATATATTAAAAACCAGCGTGATGTGGGCGCGCATGGAGTCGTATATCAACTGCGTGAAAAAAGCCACCCGGCCTCTTCGCGTAAACTTACCTTAACCACTCGCTCATCTTTTCTTCATCCATCCATCCCTTCGAGTTAGCTTTTATGATGACGCCGGCTGGAAAGGTCTCTTTTGGCAAGGTCTTCCTTTTGAATATCACCATGGGTGGAAGTTTCTGGCCATTAGCATGGCAAGCTAGAACCACAGTGAAGGATGACTTCTCATTCCCTGTGGTGCGAATATTCACCGTACGTGCTCCCGTTGTATCCACAGTGCGGTTCACAGGAATATCAAAAGTCAGTGGAACCTCGTCCATGTTGATAATGTTCTCTGGCCGGATCTTTTTTTCAGCTATCTTGTTTTTACAATATGCACGGAAAGTAGCCAGCTTTTCTTGAAAGTCTTTAGGCAGTTGCTGTGAAATAGTAGTCCGTGTGCGGATGGAGAGATTGCGTCTTTTCATGAACCGGTCGCTTAGTAGGAGCCATTTTGTGGTCTTTACAGATGTAAACACACAAAGGAAATGAAACGTAATATCCGCGCGCTTCTTCTTCTTCTACCGGGGCGGGTGCTTGCTTACAGTAGAAGAAGAAGCGCTTCCTGTTCTATGGGGGCGGGTGCTTACCTTGGCGGTTGCTTGCGTAGAAGAAGAAGCACTTCCTCTTCTACGGGGAAAAAAGATGGCGGCTGTTTACCGTAGTTGCGAGACAGAAACTTTATGAAAATGAATCTTAATATTAATCCATATATAAAGCGCACCGGGTTATAAGCCGCACTGTCAGCTTTTGAGTAAATTTGTGGTTTTTAGGTGCGGCTAATAGTGCGGAAAATACGGTAACTAAAATGTCCCCAGTTAAAAGATGCTGTAGAGACAATTAATGAGCCCCTACTGTTATTTAAACAGATAAGGTCGTTTTTTTGTAAATGAGTCCCCTCTTCTCATCTTAGGTGCAGAGGCACAATGTACTCAACGAGAAGAACGACGCGGTGGAGCTGTGCTCGTCCGTCGAATGTAAGGGCATCATCGGAAATGACGGCCGTCACTATATTTTGGACCTTCTTCGCACCTTTCCACCTGACCTCAACTTCCTTCCTGTGGAGGGAGAGGAGTTGCCTCCCGAGTGTCAGCGCCAGGGCTTCCCTCGTCCGCATCGTCACCGCTTGGCCTGCCTTCGCCAGGAACTCATCGAGGCCTTTGTCGAGCACAGGTTAGCGGTGTGCTATTCGGTAAAACACGACTTTGTGTGCGCTTGTGTAATAGGATTGTTCCCCCTTGTCAGGTATCTCCTCTTCATGAAGATGGCCGCACTACAACTCATGCAGCAGAAAGCCAACAAAGACGCCAACAAGAACGAAATGCCCGCCATCACTCAGACCTCAGAAACCGAGACAGACGCCGATGCAAAACAAAGCGCTCCCTCAGATTCTAGTGCCCAGGTCTCGACAGACTGCTCGGTCCAAACGGACAACGGCCTTGGTGCAACTGAAGGGGACGACAAACCCTTGAAGGCGGCCACCAACGGGCCCTTGGAGAACGGAGAGTGCAAGAGCCCACTGGAGGGTAAGGAGCTTGAGGAAAGTATTCCTGGATTAGCTCAGGCCAAAGAGCTGGCGGAGACCTTAGTTGCCGACGACGGAGCTGGTATTGGTACGTCCAAAAATGCCCCGCGAGCGAGGCCAGGGCAGTGCAGGGACGGCTACTCTGGTGGACCGTTGCAGAGAGAAGTAATAATTCGGAATAAATCAGTTATACATTCAACTGGTGGTTAGTTCAAAACTTGAGACATTTTTGCAGCAAATTCCTAAAATCACTAGAGGACCTTGGACCACTGAACACATTGGCAGATCCTTTAATTTAATTTGCTAGCAAACATAGAACACTGGGATCCAAACTTGTGATTTACATAAATAACTGAGGCGTTCCTCAAGACACCCCTTTAACCTCTTAAGGCCCAAGCTGTTTGTTTACATGCTTTTTTTTACTTCTCTTTGCTATTTGGGCTTATTGGACCCTAATTAGAATAAAAACTAAGAATCATCTTTTGGTAAGATGTACTTAGTCCATAAGTAACAAACGTGTACTTCATGTTTAGTGACATGCTAATTCTTATTTTTACACTTTTTTCCCCCCAAATTCCATTGTATGTTATACTCTTCTGACACCACCAGATGGCAGTATAAGTGTCCACATAAGTGGCCATAAGACCCCAATTCAGTAGTGTACACAATTGTGGAAATAAGAGCTAAAAGGTGCTGTCCACGCATGTGCCACTAAGCCTTGTTAAGTCCTCTCCTTTTTTTTTAGTTACGCATTTTTTCCTGATGTGATTTATGTAACTAGGGTGTTGCTGCATAGCTCGTTTACTTTAGATGCAGTCAGTTGTCATGTGTTCAACTGCTTTAGTGGTGTTCCTCAAAGTTCCATTTTAGGTCCTCTCTTTTTCATCATTTGGGCTTTTTAACTGTTATCCTGTGAGTTCAGTCAAAAAAACTACAGCAGATTCTTAAAAACACCATATTGCTGTCAGAGAGAGGATCTTTCACTAGCTTTTTTGCAGAAGGTCCTTAAAAAACAACTGACTAAATAAATAGACCAAATCAAGTGTCTACTGTAGAAAACGCTGGTTCTTTGGAATATACAAACTAAGACTCGGGGAGAAGTCTGGTCCCCCCCGGTCCTTAGCTTTCTGATAATGTGGCCCCCAATTTAGTTAAATATCCGTATCCTCGAGGCTTCACTCCACCTGGCTAGCCAGCCCTGCTCTGTCCTCCGCCTGCATGGGGGAACAGTGCTGACCCCGCCTGCCTCAGAGTTCCAGCCTGCTGAATGAAATGAACAAATAATCAGAATCCTCAAAGTGTGTTTTGAGAATGACAAATAACTTGATTTGCTCGACCAGAAATGATCTAACACTCACTGTGTGAAGATCCTGCTCTTTTTTTTTTTTTTGGATGGTGTTGGGTTTGACCGTGACTGTTTGCATGCATGTTGTGTGCACAATAATGATTGCCAAAAAGTGATTCCTCACATCTGCCGCCCCTTCCTGAGGTTTTCTTCTTTTTCCCATCTTGGGTATTTGGAGTTTTTCCCATGCCCGGATGTAGGTTCATATCAGGGGATGTCGTGGTTTGTGAAGCCCTTTAAGGCACTTGTGGTTGAGGGCTGTGCAAATGAAATTTGATTGATTGATGGTTGACAAAATCCCTAATGTAACGGCTGTCATTCCCAAACAGACCCCAAAAGCCGGGAAGTCGTTCTTAATGCCTGCAAGGCAGTCGGCTCCATCAGCAACACGTCTTTCGACATCCGATTCAACCCTGACATCTTTTCTCCGGGTAAGATTTTTATTTTTTTTTGCTTCAGAATCCAAACGGCTAAAAGATATCATTGTCTAATTTGCATAATTTGCTGTGGTCCATTTTATGGGACAAAAAGTTAGCAAAAAGATAGATAGTACTTTATTGATTCCTTCAGGAGAGTTCCCTCAGGAAAATTTAAATTCCGGCAGCAGTGTACAGAATTGAGATCGAATTTAAAAAGTAAATAATCGTGGTATAAATGGAAATAAAATAGAAAATATAACAATAAGACTACAAAAACACTAAAGTAAGCTAGTGTGTTGTCTGTACCTTGTTCTTATTTGTGATTGGTCATCTGCTGCCAACCCCACCCCTTTTATGAGAACCCGCCTATCACAAGGCTAGCAAATCCTGACTCGACTAATCAGGAGCCTATACAAGAAATAGAGGATCTCTTTTTCAAAAAGAGTAGTGTGGGATACTTCTCTTGTTGCATAATTTGTATTTAACTTTATGAAATGTTTGGGTAGAATTTTATTAAACAAAACCAGTTTTCTTTTAAGTAATATAGAAATTTAGCATCTATTTATCTATTTTTTGGAGGAATATAGGTAATCATAGATCTGGCACGCAATGTTATTAAAAGTTTTGAATCGAGAATCAATTCTGACTCGAATCGTGTGGTTCCCAAAGATTTACAGCCCTACTTAAGATGTTTGTCGTTTATGTGCTCTGTAAGTTTCACTGTGTCATTGTAAACATTAAAAGAGGGCAGAGATAAAACTCACTTTTTCTAACAATGGTGACATCCGAAGGCGGGACTTGGTAGACTCTGATCTTTTATTTGTTGGTATTCTTGTTAGATCTAAACTTATATCCCCAAAACTATCCTGCTCCCGAGCAGGTTAGCTCCAGCGCATGGGTTACCGTGGCAACAAATCCTGCCAAGAAGAATCAACCAGATTCGTGGTACTGCATACCTGGACTTAATTCTCTAACTTATAATGGATAATAAATCTTGCTTCGTAGTACTTTTTTTCTGGACTACAGAGGCATATAGTCCAGAAAAAAAATAATTTTAGGAAAAACATTTTACCCCATATATTAGCCACACCGAACTGTAAGCCGCAGATATACAGTATATGTTGTAAGATGAGTTATTAACTCAAATATTTTGTAAATATTTATCTACATACCATAATTGTTTCCAAACTGTGCTTGTAACACATGTTACAAACAAAACCGAAGTCACCGTCATGGACGATGAAGTCCACGGTGACATCTTGGTGAATTTACGAAACTGAAACAATACAAAAAGAATGCCATTGTAAGTTAATAATACTAACACAGACACTCGTAAAACGTTTGCATATTAGCTAATGCTAACGATGCTAGCTTCATTACATTACAAAAGCACGTACAAATATGCATGAAGACACTCCTACAGACATCGCACACGGGACGGTTTTGTAAGTAAGAATTGTTTTAGTTATTTTGTCAAACTTACAAATGTTGCTTGGAGTGATGAATGAAGAATCAATATGGATGGAAAAGCTATTGACGATTAGAAGACGGAATGGCACTTGTACTTCCGGTCCAAAGCTTTAAACAGCAGGAAACACTGTGGGCGTTCACCCAGCAGCACCTGCAGTCAATGAATTAGTCCGAAATATGGCGCCTTCGCACAAACAATAACACACCATTTCGGTGTCTTTGCAGGTGTTTAATGAAAATATTTGTATTATGGCTGTCAGGTTCAAACACTGATGACATCTATTAAACAAGACAAGAAGCAAGGAATTAAACACAGTATTAAATTTGGCTCAATTGAGGAGAGACGTCTGGACTGTATTCTTTACACAGTCTCACCACGCTCTGACGAAAGATTGTACGCCTCCTCTTTTATTTGGACCTGATTACATGGTAACAGCTGTTTCTAAGGTACGGGGGTCGTAAACAGCCATCGCCTTTGATTACAAACAGTTAAAAAAAAAGGTTGGTTCAAAGAAAAGGTCGTAAACAGCCGTTGCCCTCGGTCATAGAACAGTTCAAAGAAAAGGTCTCCTGGAGGGGAGTCTGGTCCTGCTTCCTCTCTGCTTTGTAGTTCTTGGGTCAAGACAAAACTAAACACCTTAATGTTGCTTCCTAAGACCAAAGACAGCTTTTGTCTGCTCGCCGGGAACTCATTGAAACACACATTTTTGTGATAACTTAGATACAATTATTCTAACAATGGCGTTCAGTAAAGAAAAATGAATAAATTAGCCGTAGTGTACGAAAAAATTAAGGGCTTATAGTCCGTAATTTACGGTACATGCCTCGGTTGAGGCGTGTGAATAAACAAGAGTTGTTGATGCCATGTACTGTAAAGAGTTGTAACAACGCACTACATTCAGACAGTCACAGTATGTGTTATGAGCCATGGTGAAGTAATACATATTCAGACTATAATGGGAGCTTTAACCCTGTGTATTTTTTTGGGTAAAGATGCATGTCATAATCATGCTCATATTGATCATAATTATCCATTTTGTCCCTTTTTTTTTTATGTACCGGTAGTTGCAATAACAGATATTTAATTAATATTCATTTTGTCCCTTTTTTTTTTATGTAGTTGCAATAACAGATATTTAATTAATATTGAATTTGTGTCCACATTGAAGGCCGTGTTGCAGCAAGGAGTCTTCTTGTCTTTCAAACTGCCTGTCGTGTATTTGCCTCAAAGTATCAACTGTACGTGGGTTTTTTTTCCCCAGGCGTACGTTTCCCGGACGACAGTGCAGATGACATCCAGAAGCAAAAGCAGCTCCTCAAAGATTCCTCCGCCTTTCTCGTTTCCTGCCAGATCCCATCTTTGGTTAGTGACATAGTCGTTGGAGCCCCAAAGTGGGTTTCTAAAGAAGATCCAATCACAGGTTGTGTGTGTCTGAGTTTGAAGTTATTTATCTCCTAACCAGGTTAAAGACTGTTTGGACCACAGCGCTCTGCCCATGGATGGAGCCACTCTGACCGAGGCCTTGCACCAGCGAGGCATCAACATTCGCTATTTGGGTAACGTCTTGGAGTTTGTGGATAAGACTCCTGCCAAAGACCAGTTGGAACACTTTTATGTGAGTGTGATGTTTGACAAATCAACCTGCACTTCATAGTAGATTATTTTAGGCTAGTGTGGTCCGGAGGCCATTCGAGGCACACAGCTAATTTTTTAATGGCCCGCGCATACGTACTTGCCAACCCTCCTGGATTTTCCGAGAGACTCCCGAAATTCAGCGCCTCTCCCGAAAACCTCCCGGGACAAATTTTCTCCCGAAATTCAGGCGGACTCAGGTCCATGAGGACCTGAGTCCGCTAACCCACAACATAAACAGCATACCTGCCCAATAACGTTATAACTGTAGAATGATGGAGGGCGAGTTCTTGGTTTCTTATGTGGGTTTATTGTTAGGCAGTTTCATTAACGTCCTCCCAGCGCGGCAACAACACACAACAGCAGTCACGTTTTTGTATACCGTAAAGCAGTTCGTCTGCCGTAAACAGCAATGTTGTGACACTCTTAAACAGGACAATACTGCCATCTAGTGCATCTAGTGCATTTGATGAAAGCACTTTTGTGCGTGCCACACAGAATGCATCGTCAGAGGTGTTCAGCATGGTTTGAAAAATAATGACAGAGAATAGAACAAGGATGGACAATTCAACCCTTAACTCAACAATGAGTAGATGAGTGTTTGTGTGTATATGTGTAAATAAATGAACACTGAAATTCAAGTATTTATTTTATATATATATATATATATATATATATATATATATATATAATAAAATACATATATATATGTGTGTGTATGTATGTATATATATATATATATATATATATATATATATATATATATATATAATTTATGAAATACTTGACTTGGTGAATTCTAGCTGTAAATATACTCCTCCCCTTTTAGCCACGCCCCCAACCACCCCCACCTCTCGAAATCGGAGGTCTCAAGGTTGGCAAGTATGGGCCCACGGCACATTCTGAAAAATACCATTGAAGAAAGAAAAAAAAACATAGAAAAAGTGGAATAATAAAGCAAACGGGTGAAATATAACGAGGTAAAGTTGCAATCTTGACTCTAATAACGCAAAGCTGCTATGCAGACATTTTTTCTTTTCTTTATGAATCAAAAGCATGAATTATTGACCTATTCAAGGCTCAGATTACTTCACATCAAATATTCCACTTTAAAATATTTTTGGGGGTAACTTTTTAATAGTGTGATTGTCATATGTAGTGACAAAAAGGGGACAAAACAGACAAAAATAATTATCAAAACTTAAATTGACAGATTTGTTGACTTTATTTTATTTATTTGTTTTTAAACAGGGACAGTGCATACTGATGAACACACACGTGTGAATATGCAAGACTTTCCCCAGTGGTTAATGTCCATCTTTTGTCCCTGCGCCAATTATTGCCATACATAAAAACAGGACAACAAGGCTATATACAACGATAAAACAATTATAATAGAAAGTACAGTAGGACTAAAAAACCAAACTATAAACCAAATTACTAATGATAGACCAGCAATTAAGTGACCATAGAAAGTTGGATTTAAGTGTAAGAGTGCTCAAGTGCTAAAGAAAGTAAAAAATAAAAAATGTATTACTTACTATGTTTTTACACTTTTGAGTGGGGGCCTTTTGGATAACCAAGAATTTTAGTGGGATTTTTTTGTTCAATGTCGTGAATTCATCTATCCATCTTCTTTTGCTTATCCAAAGTCGGGTCGCGGGCGCAGCAGCCTAATCAGAGAAGCCCAGACTTCCCTATCCCCAGGTACTTCGTCCAGCTCTTCCTGTAGGATCCCAATGCGTTCCCAGACAAACTGGGAGACATAGTCTCTCCACAGTGTCCTGGGTCTTCCCCGAGGCCTCCTATCGGTCGGACGTGCCCTAAACACCTTCATAGCGGGGCGTTCAGGGGGCATTCTGACCAGATGCTCGAACCACCTCACCTGGTTCCTCTTGATGTTGTGAATTATTCACCTGTTTAAGCCTCCAATTACTTGACATCAAATATTTCACTTAGAGAAAAAAATAAAATCGGGAAATATTGCATATTTTGTGTTTTTGCCATATAAAACAAGGTTTTACAAAAAGCACAACTAACTTTACATCGACCGATCCAAAGTTGATCTTGAGATGTGTGTGTATATATATACACAGTACAGGCCAAAAGTTTGGACACACCTTCTCATTCAATGCGCTTTCTTTATTTTCATGACACTGAAGGCATCAAAAAAAGGTGAAATAACTGAAAACATATTTTATATTCTAGTTTCTTCAAAATAGCCACCCTTTGCTCTGATTACTGCTTTGCACACTCTTGGCATTCTCTCGATGAGCTTCAAGGGGTAGTCACCTGAATTGGTTTTCCAACAGTCTTGAACCTCTTGAAGCTCATTGAAAGAATGCCAAGAGAGTGCAAAACAGTAATCAGAGCAAAGGGTGGCTATTTTGAAGAAACTAGAATATAACATTTGTTTTCGGTTATTTCACCTTTTTTTGTTAAGTACATAACTCCACATGTGTTCCTTCATAGTTTTGATGCCTTCAGTGACAATCTACAATGTGAATAGTCATGAAAATAAAGAAAACACATTGATTGAGAAGGTGTCCAAACTTTTGGCCTGTACTCCATCCATCCATCCATCCATCCATCTTCTTCCGCTTATCCGAGGTCGGGTCGCGGGGGCAGCAGCCTAAGCAAGGAAGCCCAGACTTCCCTCTCCCCAGCCACTTCGTCCAGCTCCTCCCGGGGGATCCCGAGGCGTTCCCAGGCCAGCCGGGAGACATAGTCTTCCCAGCGTGTCCTGGGTCTTCCCCGTGGCCTCCTACCGGTCGGACGTGCCCTAAACACCTCCCTAGGGAGGCGCTCGGGTGGCATCCTGACCAGATGCCCGAACCACCTCATCTGGCTCCTCTCGATGTGGAGGAGCAGCGGCTTTACTTTGAGCTCCCCCCGGATGACAGAGCTTCTCACCTTATCTCTAAGGGAGAGCCCCGCCACCCGGCGGAGGAAACTCATTTCGGCCGCTTGTACCCGTGATCTTGTCCTTTCGGTCATAACCCAAAGCTCATGACCATAGGTGAGGATGGGAACGTAGATCAACCGGTAAATTGAGAGCTTTGCCTTCCGGCTCAGCTCCTTCTTCACCACAACGGATCGATACAGCGTCCGCATTACTGAAGACGCCGCACCGATCCGCCTGTCGATCACACGATCCACTCTTCCCTCACTCGTGAACAAGACTCCGAGGTACTTGAACTCCTCCACTTGGGGCAAGATCTCCTCCCCAACCCGGAGATGGCACTCCACCCTTTTCCGGGCGAGAACCATGGACTCGGACTTGGAGGTGCTGATTCTCATCCAAGTCGCTTCACACTCAGCTGCGAACCGATCCAGTGAGAGCTGAAGATCCTGGCTAGATGAAGCCATCAGGACCACATCATCTGCAAAAAGCAGAGACCTAATCCTGCAGCCACCAAACCGAATCCCCTCAACGCCTTGACTGCGCCTAGAAATTCTGTCCATAAAAGTTATGAACAGAATCGGTGACAAAGGGCAGCCTTGGCGGAGTCCAACCCTCACCGGAAACGTGTCCAACTTACTGCCGGCAATGCGGACCAAGCTCTGACACTGATCATACAGGGAGCGGACCGCCACAATCAGACAGTCCGAAACCCCATACTCTCTGAGCACTCCCCACAGGACTTCCCGAGGGACACGGTCGAATGCCTTCTCCAAGTCCACAAAGCACATGTAGACTGGTTGGGCAAACTCCCATGCACCCTCAAGGACCCTGCCGAGAGTATAGAGCTGGTCCACAGTTCCACGACCAGGACGAAAACCACACTGTTCCTCCTGAATCAGAGGTTCGACTATCCGGCGTAGCCTCCTCTCCAGTACACCTGAATAGACCTTACCGGGAAGGCTGAGGAGTGTGATCCCACGATAGTTAGAACACACCCTCCGGTTCCCCTTTTTAAAGAGAGGAACCACCACACCGGTCTGCCAATCCAAAGGTATCATAGCAGGATGCCAAAGATAAATTAATGTATGAGCAGCATTGCAGCAAAACCTTCAAAAGGGATGTTTATTATTGTTGGTATCTTACATTGACTGTAAGAAAACGTGTTTCCATTCTCACATAGTTTTTTCCCTGTGTCTTTAGAGAATAGGAATCATGGAGCTGATCACCAGATGTGCAAAACATATCTTCAAAACATACCTCCAGGTTGGTAGCATACGACATACATTTTATTCTACAGGATTTGTTCTGTCAACTAACTTGACACGTTTTTTTTTTTTTGCGTCATAAAGGGAGTGGAGCTGTCGGCCCTCTCCGCCGCCGTAAGCCATTTCTTAAACTGTTTCCTGAGCTCCTTCGCGGACGCCGTCGCTCACCTGCCGCCCGACGAGCTGGTGTCACGCCGCAAAAATCGCAAGCGGCGCAATCGAGTGCCCGGGAGCGGAGACAACACCGCCTGGGCCAGCCTGACGCCCAGCGAGCTGTGGAAGAACATTGCCTCCGAGGCTCAGAGCTACTATCACTTCACTGTCCAATGGTACTGAATATTTTTAATATTGATCTGTTGCATGATTATCAATGACACTAGACACCTCCACAGTGAAAGTGTGGACCAGGTGGTGGACAAATACGGCCTACAGAAAATCACTCTGCTCAGAGAAATTTCCGTCAAAGCAGGCATCCAAGTAAGATCATTTTTCTAAACGACTGTCTTTTTTTTTTTTACTGCATTGTCTCTAAAAAAAAAAATGTTGGTCTCCAGATATTAATAAAGGAGTACAACTTTGACAGCCGCCACAAACCTACCTTCACAGAAGAAGACATCCTGAATATCTTCCCTGTTGTGAAGCACGTCAACCCAAAAGCCTCCGATGCCTTCCACTTCTTCCAGAGCGGCCAGGCCAAGGTGCAGCAAGGTGAGGCCTGCCAAGTTCACGCTAGGCAGGGGCTATTCAACCGGCAGCCCCGAGGCCAAATCCCACCTGGGAATGACATTGTACCAATCTTCCGAGATTTGTTCAAAACTGGGAAGACAAACATTTTTGCAGCAAATTCCTAAAAACACTCCCATTGTATAGAGCAGGGGTCGGCAACCCGCGGCTCTAGAGCCGCATAGCGCCGCCCTAGTGGCTCTCTGGAGCTTTTTCAAAAAATGCATGAAAAATGGAAAAAGATCAGGGGAAAAAAATCTATTTTTGTTTTAATATGGTTTCTGTAGGAGAACAAACATGACACAAACTTCCCTAATTGTTACAAAGCACACTGTTTATATTAAACATGCTTCACTGATTCGAGTATTTGGCGAGCGCCGTTTTGTCCTACTAATTTTGGCGGTCCTTGAACTCACCGTAGTTTGTTTACATGTATAACTTTCTCCGACTTTCTAGGACGTGTTTTATGCCATTTCTTTTTCTGTCTCATTTTGTCCACCAAACGTTTAAGGTTGTGCATGAAAGGTGAGTTTTGTTGATGTTATTGACTTGTGTGGAGTGCTAATCAGACATATTTGGTCACTGCATGACTGCAAGCTAATCGATGCTAACAGGCTATTAGGCTAGCTATATGTACATATTGCATCATTATGCCTCATTTGTAGCTATATTTGAGGTAATTTAGTTTCCTTTAAGTCCTCTTAATTCCATGACACACTAACTGTATGTAATATGGCTTTTAATTTTTTGCGGCTCCAGACGGATTTGTTTTTGTATTTTTGGTCCAATATGGCTCTTTCAACATTTTGGGTTGCCGACCCCTGGTATAGAGGAACTTTAGACCAGTGTAAACACATCAGAAGTAGGGATGGCTACCGTTTACATTTAAACCGATACCTGCGAATATTAAACTTAGACAAGATACTAGCACTCAACAGTGCCCATTTTTGGTACTTTTGTATGTGTTGATAAATATTGCAAGTCAAAGATGTTATGGCAGTAGTGTGTAGTTTTTTGTTGTTGCGCCCTAAAAAGTGTTAATACCGTATGTATTATTCTTGTTTGATTGCAACGTGCATCTTAGTTGTAGTTTTCATTAAAGGGTCTGTTTGCAACATTTACAGAGATGTCTAAAGGGCGCTAACTTCACATTTTATTTTAAAGGGGAACATTATCACCAGACCTATGTAAGCGTCAATATATACCTTGATGTTGCAGGAAAAAGACCATATATTTTTTTAATCGATTTCCGAACTCTAAATGGGTGAATTTGGGTGAATTAAACGCCTTTCTAATATTCGCTCTCGGAGCGATCACGTCACAACGTGGCGTCACATCGGGAAGCAATCCGCCATTTTCTCAAACACCGAGTCAAATCAGCTCTGTTATTTTCCGTTTTTTCGACTGTTTTCCGTACCTTGGAGACATCATGCCTCGTCGGTGTGTTGTCGGAGGGTGTAACAACACGAACAGGGGCGGATTCAAGTTGCACCAGTGGCCCAAAGATGCGAAAGTGGCAAGAAATTGGACGTTTGTTCCGCACACTTTACCGACAAAAGCTATGCTACGACAGAGATGGCAAGAATGTGTGGATATCCTGCGACACTCAAAGCAGATGCATTTCCAACGATAAAGTCAAAGAAATCTGCCGCCAGACCCCCATTGAATCTGCCGGAGTGTGTGAGCAATTCAGGGACAAAGGGCCTCACTAGCACGGCAAGCAATGGCGGCAGTCTGTTCCCGCAGACGAGCGAGCTAAACCCCCTATCGACCCTAGCTTCCCTGGCCTGCTGACATCAACTCCAAAACCGGACAGATCAGCTTTCAGGAAAAGAGTGCGGATGAGGGTATGTCTACAGAATATATTAATTGATGAAAATTGGGCTGTTTGCACTCTCAAAGTGCATGTTGTTGCCAAATGTATTTCATATGCTGTAAACCTAGTTCATAGTTGTTAGTTTCCTTTTAATGCCAAACAAACACATACCAATCGTTGGTTAGAAGGCGATCGCCGAATTCGTCCTCGCTTTCTCCCGTGTCGCTGGCTGTCGTGTCGTTTTCGCTTGCATACGGTTCAAACCGATATGGCTCAATAGTTTCAGTTTCTTCTTCAATTTCGTTTTCGCTACCTGCCTCCACACTACAACCATCCGTTTCAATACATGCGTAATCTGTTGAATCGCTTAAGCCGCTGAAATCCGAGTCTGAATCCGAGCTAATGTCGCTATAGCTTGCTGTTCTTTCCGCCATGTTTGTTTGTGTTGGCATCACTATGTGACGTCACAGGAAAATGGACGGGTGTTTATAACGATGGTTAAAATCAGGCACTTTGAAGCTTTTTTTAGGGATATTGCGTGATGGGTAAAATTTTGAAAAAAACTTTGAAAAATATAATAAGTCACTGGGAACTGATTTTTAATGGTTTTAACAATTCTGAAATTGTGATAATGTTCCCCTTTAAGCGTCATGTCCCGCTCTTTTACGGCTTCTAGAACATAATGACGTAACTACGTACGTAACACATGCATGTGCATTAGCTTTGGGTGCTGTTACCCAGCAGGCATGAAGTTAAAAAAGTACCACTGATAGTCACACACACTAGGTGTGGTGAAATTACCCTCTGCATTTGACCCATCCCCTTGTTCCACCCCCTGGGAGGTTAGGGGAGCAGTGAGCAGCAGCGGTGGCCGGGCTCGGGAATCTTATTGGTGATTTAATCCCCAATTCCAACCCGGTATAGCTCGGTTGGTAGAGTGGCCGTGCCATCAACCTGAGGGTTGCAGGTTCGATCCCCGCTTCCGCCATCCTAGTCACTGCAGTTGTGTCCTTGAGCAAGACACTTTACCCACCTGCTCCCAGTGCCACCCTCACTGGTTTAAATGTAACTTAGATATTGGGTTTTCACTATGTAAAGCGCTTTGAGTCACTAGAGAAAAGCGCTATATAAATATAATTCACTTCACTTCACTTTATGCTGAGGGAGGTAATGGGTCCCGTTTTTATAGTCTTTGGTATGACTCGGCCGGGGTTTGAACTCTCGACCTACAGATCTCAGGGCAGAGACACTAACCACAAGGCCACTGAGCAGGTTAAAGCACAAGACATTGCATACATGTCCTTTAGAACTGACTTTGAAACAATGTTGCAAAATAGTTGTATTTGTAAATTGAGACAATGTTGATGTCTAACGTTGGATCCACGTTGTTGGTTGGGAAATGACCACATTTCATTGGTCAAATCAAAATCACAACCTGACATTGAATAAACGAAGTGAAGTACCATATTTTTCGGACTATAAGTCGCAGTATTTTTCATAGTTTGGCCGGGGGTGCGACTTATACTCAGGAGTGACTTATGTGTGAAATTAACACATTACTGTAAAATATCAAATAATATTATTTAGCTCATTCACGTAAGCGACTAGACGTAAAAGATTTCATGGGATTTAGCGATTAGGAGTGACAGATTGTTTGGTAAACGTATAACATGTTCTATATTTTATAGTTACTTGAATGACTCTTACCATAATATGTTACGTTGACATACCAGGCACGTTCTCAGTTGGTTATTTATGCCTCATATAACGTACACTTATTCAGCCTGTTGTTCACTATTCTTTATTTATTTTGAATTGCCTTTCAAATGTATATTCTTGGTGTTGGGTTTTATCAAATAAATTTCCCCAAAAAATGCGACTTATACTCCAGTGCGACTTATACTCCGAAAAATACGGTAGTTACCAAACTGTGGAAACCATAATTGACTGCTAACTTTGCACGACTCTGCGATAAGAGATCCTCTTGCTCAAACCTCAAACTCTTGATTGTATAACAAAAAACTTAGTCACCGTTATCTGAAACTTGATTTCCAGTAGTGCATATGTACAGGAAGACCTTCCTGTTACACCGAAAAAAGTTTTTTTTTAAAGATTTTTTTAAATGTATGTAAAACCCTGACAGTACTTGAGATCTAATCAATGGTGCAACATTTGTAATTTACTTCTTTTATTTCGGAGTGAGTGATTTGTTGAGCTCATTTCTTAGTTCACATGTCCGTTGGGATTGCTGGTGGCCGTCCACAACGATGCCTTTCAAGTTTTGTACATCTCTCGTTTGTTCTTATTCCTAGGATTTTTGAAGGAGGGATGTGAGCTGATCAACGAGGCGCTCAACCTCTTCAACAACGTGTACGGAGCCATGCACGTGGAGATTTGTGCCTGCCTGCACCTTCTGGCTCGCCTTAACTACATCATGGGGGACCACGCTGAGGTAACACTTAAGCATATCTTTAAAAAAAATTAACCGACCTCTCACTGCGTGGCTAAGATAGTGGTCGTCTCCCAAGCTGATGGTCGTGGGTTCGATGCTCAGCTTCCCCCACCCTCTTTTCCCCGACCGTGCGGAAGTGTTGTTGTGCAAGATACAGAACTTAGAAGATACTGTTGCTCCTAATGCTGCGTCATTAGGAGGTGATCTAATTAAGTACTTTGAATATTTGAGTACTTTAACAGGAGTTTAACATAGGGCTGGGTGATATGGTTGACAACTGTATTAGGATATCACTGTTTTTTATCGGGTGATATTGATCATTTCTATGACCTATGGAAAATAAGGACACGGAGAAACTCGAACACCACACAAGGGTTAACCCTTGTGTGGTGTTCGGGTCTGTGGGACCTGTTTTAATTTTTTATTAAAAGAAAAATGATACAATTTTTAATTAATTTTTCAAACTGAGACTCACTGACTTTGGCTCATTTTCTGTGAAGATTATATATCAGAATACATATTTAATGACCACACACCATACACCCCCTCCCCCCCCCCCCCCCCCCTACACATTTCTATTACATATAAGATGTCCAGGTCCACTGGACCCGGGGCTAATAGAAGTGTGGAAATTGATGTTCTGTGTACTGCACGCGCGCACACACACACACACACACACACACACACACACACACACACACACACACAGCAGGACTAGACAGGAGGAGGACAGAGTGTAGGTACACAGAACATCAGAGGGTCAAATGTGCGAGAAAATGAGAGCAGACAGTGTTGACAAACAATGTTGCAACCTTGTGTGGGAACCGCAGGTGCAGAAACACAAAAGAAGAATCCCTGTGGGATGCAGAAACTGGCAGACATTTTCCGTGCAACGTTCATATTGTTGTTACTCAGCCAGCGTTTGTGGGTCTGATGGACCCGTTGCATTTTGTGACTTTTAATGCCTAACAATCAAACACTTTTATGTTAAAATACTGAACAGATGTTTATTGGGATAAGGTAAACATCTGCTTATTTATTGGGATAAGGTAAACATCTGCTCAGTATTTTAACATAAAAGTGTTTGAATGTGAGGCATTAAAAGCCATAAAATGCAACGGGTCCATCAGACCCACAAACGCTGGCTGAGTAACAACAATATGAACATTACACAAGGGTTAAATATAAAATGTTTTATTTCAAATGTAACCTTCCTCCCTCAGCTGTCAAGGCAGAAAGGAATTGTCAACACAAGCATGGAAAAAACTGTAAACAAAGTTCTACTTGACAATAACCTCTTAAAATGAAGGCGCTAAAATAAGAAATATGTAAGAAATGCTTCATAGTTTTACATAACAGTGAAAAGTAGGGTTGTTCGTTAAATAAAGTACCGCGGTATTAATGAATTCAAAACGGTATTATATTGTCTCTGAATAGTACTGATACCTTTTTTATACCAAAACTCTTTGCTTCTTCCTACTCCTTTTCGGACTTGTAAGGAAATATGAAAATATGTGCTGTATCATTAAAACTGTATGCAAGTTTTAAAATAAACTTCCACCAACCACTTATAGTAAATTAAGACTGAAGCAATCGAGTCTGTCTTAGAAGCAGTCAATGAGGTGTCAAGTTTGAAGTCACGTGAGATTGGTCTTGCAAAACAGTATTAAAAAAAGGCAGTTAAACACATTTTTATTTTTTTACACTAAATTTTTATATTTTTGCTATTGTTTTTTTCACTGAAATTGTCAGCATAATTTAAGTGTGTGTGTGTGTGTGTGTGTGTGTGTGTGTGTGTGTGTGTGTGTGTGTGTGTGTGTGTGTGTGTGTGTGTGTGTGTGTGTGTGTGTGTGTGTGTGTGTGTGTGTGTGTGTGTGTGTGTGTGTGTGTATTTTTTTTAAATCAGTTCACAAAACTCAAACACAAAAAATTCAGTTACATAAATTCAGTGTAAAAAATAGTTTTTTGCAATAAAGACACAAAACCTCCATACTTGCCGTCACTATCAGCAGAAGAACCGAAAAGAAAGTATGAGCCAGACCGGATCGCCCGATGGTGTTTTTTTCCAATCAAATCAGCTGATAGCGATTGGTGGCAGATCAACCAGCCCATCACTAATCGCAACACAACAACCATGTCTTGATGTGTGAAACTATTTCACAAACGACCATCTCCTTCTTACCTGCAGGCACTCAGCAACCAGCAAAAGGCAGTTCTGATGAGTGAAAGAGTTCTCGGCATCGAACACCCCAACACCATCCAAGAATATGTGAGCCGCCTTGCCTTGCTGTTGACGAGCGTGTGTTCTTTTCTGTCTTTCTTGTGTTTGATGCCCTTCTCCGTCTTTGCTTTGTCAGATGCATTTGGCTTTGTACTGCTTTGCCAACGGTCAGCTGTCCACCGCCCTCAAGCTGCTTTACAGAGCTCGTTACCTCATGCTGCTGGTGTGTGGCGAGGACCACCCCGAGATGGCGCTGCTCGATGTGAGTTCTATGCCTTGGTTTGTGTCTGTGCGCAATGTTCGATTGACCATTTTTGTTTTGATTTGAATTTAAAAAATGTGTAAAATAGTAAGCTATAGCTATATATAAGCATGTATAGAAAAGCGCCATATAAAGCTAATCCTTAATTAAATGAATGATAATGATAATTATGTCCCTCCTGTGGCCACTAAAGCTCTTAACAGCTCCATCTACTGGTTTTGTTGGGTCACTGCTACAGTGAAAAGTATAACAAGGGGTGCTCAAAAACATCGATTCACATCCAAATGGCAATTTGTACTTATCCCGATTCTATATTAAGTCATCATTTTGGAGAATTGATTAAATAATAATTGAAATGTATTTTTTCCCCCTAAGAATCAATCTTATTATTTTTATTTTTTTTTTTAGTTTGGTATTTAAGTATTGTATTTGTTTTTTTTAATTGCTTTGTACAGTTAATGTCTATTCTAAGTATTGTAAAGCTGGGATTGGAGTTGGTGTTCCTCTTATTGGCTTTTATTATATTAACAACCTCTAAAGGCCTTAGTGGCCACATGCGTGGACAGCACCTTTTAGCTCTTATTTCCAAAATTGTGTACACTATTGAATTGGGGTCTTATGGCCGCTTATGTGGACACTTATACTCTTCTGACACCACCAGATGGCAGTGTAACATACAATGGAGTTTGGTGGGAAAAAAAGTGTAAAAATAAGAATTTGAATGTCACTAAACATGAAGTACACGTTTGTGTACTTATGGACTAAGTACATCATATCAAAAGATGATTCTTAGTTTTTATTCTAATTAGGGTTCAATAAGCCCAAATAGCAAAGAGAAACAAAAAAAGCATGCAAACAAACAGCTTGGGCCTTAAAAGGTTAACATAGGGCTGGGCGATATGGCCGAAAACTATCACGATGTACGTTTTTTTATATTGTTTGATAACCGTAATTGATACTTTTTATGACTCATTTAACCCTGCCAATAAATACATTGAATTTTTTTTCCCTGGGGGTGGGTGCATAACAAAAAATAATTGAGAAGAACTGGGCTAATGTGATAAAATAATAATAGATTTGCAGTTTTGAAACACCAGATGGCAGTAGTGTACAAGCTATTGAACACTACACAGAGTAAGTTGAGGAGCTGCCAATCAAACCAACACATTGGAAGTAGAGATGTCCGATAATATCGGACTGCCGATATTATCGGCCGATAAATGCTTTAAAATGTAATTTCGGAAATTATCCGTATTTGTTTCAAAAAGTACAATTTATGACTTTTTAAAACGCTGCTGTATGGAGTGGTACACGGACGTAGGGAAAAATATAGAGCGCCAATAAACCTCAAAGGCACTGCCTTTGCGTGCCGGCCCAATCACATAATATCTACGGCTTTTCTCACACACACAAGTGAATGCCAGCATACTTGGTGAACAGCCATACAGGTCACACTGAGGGTAGCCGTATAAACAACTTTAACACTGTTACAAATATGCGCCACACTGTGAACCCACACCAAACAAGAATGACGAACACATTTCGGGAGAACATCCGCACCGTGACCCAACATAAACACAACAGAACAAATACCCAGAACCCCTTGCAGCACTAACTACCATACCCAACCCTGCCCACCTCAACCTCCTCATGCTCTCTCAGGGAGAGCATGTCCCAAATTCCAAGCTGCTGTTTTGAGGCATGTTAAAAAAAATAATGCACTTTGTGACTTCAATAATAAATATGGCAGTGCCATGTTGGCATTTTTTCCCATAACTTAAGTTTATTTATTTTGGAAAACCTTGTTACATTGTTTAATGCATCCAGCGGGGCATCACAACAAAATTAGGCATAATAATGTGTTAATTCCACGACTATATATATCGGTATCGACTGTATATATCGGTATAGGTTGATATCGGAATCGGTAATTAAGAGTTGGACAATATCCGGATATCGGCAAAAAAGCCATTATCGGACATCTCTAATTGGAAGTGTCAGGATGATTTACCATGAATAGATTAACGTGGACCCCGACTTAAACAAGTTGAAAAACTTATTGGGGTGTTACCATTTAGTGGTCAATTGTACGGAATATGTACTGTACTGTGCAATCTACTAATAAAAGTTTAAATCAATCAGTCAAATCAATGCCGCACCGTCTGCATTAAGACTTACAAAAGTAAAGACAAGTTTCTATTGAGTTGAAATAGCAAGATATCAGTTTCTCTTCTCACTCCATGCAGAGAATCCACAGCGAGACGGCGCAACCCCATTAGTGTTATGAGAGTCGCGTATGAGTGTGTGTGTGCTCCTTTAAGAATGGCAGTGTGTTGGGCGAGTGTCGTCAGTGAGTGAGGAGAGCGAGCGGTAGCAGTAGTAGTAGAGTGGCGAATGTGTCCTGCAGAAATAAGAATAAAGCGATGAAATTGTCACCAATCGGCGGCCTCGTCATTCCGACCTGAAAGCGGAGCTTAGCAGACCCATTGTTGGTTAAAGTAAAAGGTGGTACCCCCGATGAAAACGTAGGATCTGGAGGGAACGTCTCCCCTCCGCTCCTTGACTACGGTCTGGGAGCCAGACAGCAGGAAAGGTGTAACACTCGGTAGTCGATACTGTTACGTGATTGGCTGTTAGCGTGTCCCTCCCATTGCTCAGTGACACTTCCTGTTTTCTGGGTTCTCAAAGCGCGAGTGACTTCATGAAACAAATCTTACTTCATAATTTCTGGTTTCTTCCGACCAAAAAATATAAATATATGTCTAATATTTAATCGGACGCATTTTATGTTGATATCGATTGTGTATTGGCCCAGCCTTATATTAACATTCTATGACTTTTGTAAACAAATGTTTATAAATAATACATTTTAAAGATGTCTCTTAGGCCAACAATGCGCGTATAAGTCGTATGTCAGCAGCCAGGAGGAGCTTTTCTAACATGGAACCTGTTTTGAAAAAGTTTTATTATAATTTATATACTAAATAATATAGTGGGAGAATCGTTATGAGTCAAGAATCGATTTATTAAATCAATTTGCAAAAACAGGCAACTTTTTGATAAGTGTATTGTATTGTTCAAGCATGAATACTGAAAGTTTCCTTTAAGATGATACTGTCTTGTTCCCGTCAAACAGACTAATAAATCTTCATGTTTATCTTCAGAGTAACATCGGTCTAGTGCTGCATGGAGTGATGGAGTACGATTTATCTCTGCGGTTCCTGGAGAACGCTTTGGCCAACAACTCAAAGTACCATGGAGCCCGATCACTCAAAGTGGCCCTCAGGTGAGCAAGGAGTGTGTTACCCACCCTCATACGAAGGTGAGATTCCATTGTCTTCCATGCTTTGCTTTCCAGCCACCATCTCGTCGCCAGAGTTTACGAAAGCAAGGCGGAGTTCCGCTCGGCACTCCAGCATGAAAAAGAGGGCTACACAATTTACAAGAACCAGGTAGGCCTCGCAGACTACGGCTCTTACGGTTTAGCGACTATTTAAATACGTGTGACCTCTCAGATGGGCGAAGCGCACGAGAAGACCAAGGAGAGCTCCGAGTACCTGAAGTACCTCACCCAACAGGCTGTGGCTCTGCAGAGAACAATGAACGAGATCTACAAGAACGGCTCCAGTGCCAGCATCATGCCGCTCAAGGTGAGCCGTCACAGCTTTGTGTCTTTGCACAACATTGTGACCACGTTTCCTCTTCCTCCTCCAGTTCACCGCTCCCAGCATGGCCAACATCCTGGAACAGCTCAACATCATCAACGGCATCATATTTATACCTCTCAGGTAGGTTGGGCATGAGAGATTGACAGAGTGAGCGGGATCATTGGAGAGAGAGAGAGGGCTCGTTGGAGAGAGAGGGATCGTTGGGGAGAGAGAGGGAGGGAGGGATCGTTGGGGAGAGAGGGATCGTTGGGGAGAGAGAGGGAGGGAGGGATCGTTGGAGAGATAAGGATCGTTGGGGAGAGAGAGGGAGGGAGGGATCGTTGGGGAGAGAGGGATCGTTGAGGGGAGAGAGAGGGAGGGAGGGATCGTTGGGGGGAGAGAGAGAGAGGGAGGGGTCGTTGGGGAGAGAGAGAGAGGGAGGGGTCATTGGAGAGCGAGGGATAGATGGAAAGAGAGCGATCGATGGAGAGGAGGGAGATCAAGAGAGATTTATGGAGGGAGAGAGGGAAGGAGGGGGGAAGAGATGGATGGAGAGAGAGTGATTGATGGATGGAGAAAGAGTGATTGATGGATGGAGAGAGAGCAATGGATGGATGGAGAGAGAGCGATGGATGGATAGAGAGCGAGCAATCGATCGGTCTCTCTCTCCATCGATCTCTCTCTCTCCATCCATCCATCTCACTCTCTCCATCCATCGATCTCTCTCTCTCTCTCTCTCTCTCTCTCTCTCTCTCTCTCCATCCATCGCTCTCTCTCTCCTCCATTGATCTCTCTCTCTCTCTCTCTCTCTCTCTCTCTCTCTCTCCATCCATCGCTCTCTCTCTCCTCCATTGATCTCTCTCTCTCCATTCCTCTCTCCCCCTTTCTTCCCTCTCTCCATCCTCTCTCCCTCCTTAAATCTCTGGAGAATGGAAAGAGATCGAATGATTGATGGAGGGAGCTCGATGGATGGATGGAGAGAGATCAATCGATGGATGGATGGAGAGAGGTCGATTGATGGATGGATGGAGAGAGGTCTTGATCGATGGATGGAGAGAGGTCGATGGAGAGAGATCGATTGATCGATGGATGGAGAGAGGTTGATTGATCGATGGATGGAGAGAGAGGTTGATTGATCGATGGATGGAGAGAGGTCGATTGATCGATCGATGGATGGAGAGAGGTCGATTGATCGATGGATGGAGAGAGGTCGACTGATCGATGGATGGCGAGAGGTCGACTGATCGATGGATGGCGAGAGGTCGATGGAGAGAGGTCTTGATTGATGGATGGAGAGAGGTCGATGGAGAGAGATCGATTGATCGATGGATGGAGAGAGGTCGATGGAGAGAGGTCGATGGAGAGAGATCGATTGATCGATGGATGGAGAGAGGTCGATTGATTGATCGATGGATGGAGAGAGGTCGATTGATCGATGGATGGAGAGAGATCGATTGATCGAAGGATGTAGAGAGGTCGATTGATCGATGGATGGAGAGAGATCGATTGATCGATGGATGGAGAGAGGTCGATTGATTGATCGATGGATGGAGAGAGGTCGATTGATTGATCGATGGATGGAGAGAGGTCGATTGATTGATCGATGGATGGAGAGAGGTCGATTGATCGATGGATGGAGAGAGGTCGATTGATTGATCGATGGATGGAGAGAGGTCGATTGATTGATCGATGGATGGAGAGAGGTCGATTGATTGATCGATGGCTGGAGAGAGGTCGATTGATCGATGGATGGAAAGAGGTCGATTGATCGATGAATGGAGAGCGGTCGATTGATCGGTGGATGGAGAGAGGTCGATTGATCGGTGGATGGATGGAGAGAGGTCGATTGATCGATGGATGGAGAGAGGTCGATTGATCGATGGATGGAGAGAGGTCGATTGATCGATGGATGGAGAGAGGTCGATTGATCGATGGATGGAGAGAGGTCGATTGATCGATCGATGGATGGAGAGAGGTCGATTGATCGATGGATGGAGAGAGGTCGATTGATTGATAGATGGAGAGAGATCGATTGATCGATGGATGGAGAGAGGTCTTTGGAGAGAGGTCGATTGATCGATGGATGGAGAGAGGTCGATTGATCGATGGATGGAGAGAGGTCGATTGATTGATCGATGGATGGCGAGAAGTCGATGGAGAGAGATCGATTGATTGATGGATGGATGGAGAGAGGTCGATTGATAGATGGAGAGAGGTCGATTGATTGATCGATGGATGGCGAGAGGTCGATTGATTGATCGATGGATGGAGAGAGGTTGATTGATCGATGGAGAGAGATCGATTGATCGATGGATGAAGAGAGGTCGATTGATGGATGAAGAGAGGTCGATTGATGGATGAAGAGAGGTCGATTGATCGATGGATGGAGAGAGATCAATCGATGGATGGATGGAGAGACAACTAGGGAGTTAGAAATTGTTTGAGAGATCAATGGAGAGAAGGATTTTGATAGCGATATAGATGGAGAGAGAGAAAGAGAGCTATTGAAGGCAAGAAATCAATACAGAGATATTTATTGTCTTCTAACAAAATGGATTTATATTAGCTAACATGGCCATTCTTCCTCATAGAAACACAGCAGCAGCCATAAGTTTGAAAACTACTTCTGGTGCTATTGAATGAAAGATGCATCCAAGGTCTTAACAACAACAATGTTCTGGTGTTGGTTTATTCTATGATACATCACATACTTCCTGTCGGTTTTGGCATCCTGTTTGTCCAGCTTCCATACTCTGTTTTTATACACTTTACAAGAAATACATTGACGGCAAACTCCATGGCTGGCTGGCTTGCTAGCTTGTTTGCACTAGCTTTCGGAGACTCTTATTTTGTTAGCGCAGGCAGCATGGAGCAGCACTTTTATTGTGAAGACAGGAACTGTGCGGTCAGTCTCTAGGCTTTTGACGGCACGATTGGAATAAAAACTGTTTCTCGCCTTCTAGGACTGTATATATCGTATCGGTTGATATTGGAATCGGTAATTAAGAGTTGGACAATATCGGATATCGGCAGAAAAGCCATTATCGGACATATCTACTGATATTCTTGTTCAATGACCTCGCAATTGTGCCTTTTCAGCCAAAAAGATCTGGAGAGCCTGAAGGCGGAGGTGCAGCGACGGCAGCAGCTGCAGGAGCCAGAGAAGGGCGAGCAGCCCACCCAGGACAGCCCACCGGAACTGGAGGACAAAATCCCCGTCGATTAACGTCTAAAAACAAATCCCCAAAAAACAACTCAACTCACTGCTACTTTTTTCTGTTGCGGAGGCTGTGTCGCTTAACGGCCTTGTGGTTAAACCCGTCAACCCGGGGGAAAAAGCGAGCACACTATATCAGCGTTGAAATAAGACAAACAAAAGGGGGTGACGCGTGTGTCAAGGCAACACACACTGTGACGTGTAGGGCGGAGGGAAAGGGAGCAGGAAGCAGGAAGTTCCTACAAGGTAGGAAGACGGGTGCAAAGATTGAATCAGGCAGAAGGAGACCAAGGATGTCCTTCCAAACCGGAGCCTTATCCACCAGTTTCTCTTGGGACTCCAAATAGAAGTGGGCCTTTTTTTTTTTTTTTTTTAGAATGTACTACCCCCTCATTCCTGATGGTTCTTTAAATCGCTCATTTGTGCTGACGACCTGCCAGGTCCGACAAGCAAGCGCAGTTAAAACCACGCAAGGCTCGTTTTAGTTCTGCTGGATCCGTACTTCTTCTCCACGTGCGAAGAGGAAAGGCCTTTTTCCACCTGTTCATTTAAGCCAGCTCTGTTTTATAGCAAAAATGTAAGGTGGTGCCGCATTTAATCGCCATAAACCGTCCGCTAGCTGTGTGCAGTCTTCTATTTTTACACACGGACTCTGTGCATGTGTGTTTGTGAACATAGGCTTTACCAAATGTTTTATTTTTCTATGCATAGTCAACATTTTGGACGCCCGATGCCTCTGGAAATCTGTCTTGGCACCAAAATTAACCTCAACATGTTTCTGTGCTGTTCTCCTCCCCCCCCCACAAAGCAGTATGTAGTGCACTTTCCGCACAGTTCTGAATGTGTCATGAGCACATTTTGCAGCCTAAAGTGGACAAAAAAAAAAGGTGACAGTTTGCGCTTGTATACATGCAATGTGTAACTTTTATTAGTTGCCATGTATAAATGTTGTTGGATTAAAGCAATATAGAGACAATGCTGGAAATGATTGTAATTAGAAGTGCAAAAAATGGCATAGTGACTAAAATACCCGTTTAATAACACAATACAAAAGTCATCGCAGTCTTTTTTTTTTGTTAAGTCAACAAACTTGTGTTTGCGGCAGAGCGGAATATATCCTCCATAAAGGTGATTTATGCAATTTGCTCTTGGTCTGTTTTTACTGTTGACTGAATCACTACCAACAGCGCCCGCAAGGGGGCGTGCTAACACTTCCTGGTAGAAGACCGCGAAGACGTCATTTTTATCTCGCGGAATGTGTGCTTGTGATGTGTGGCAATTGTGACGTGAATATTTTTGTTTTTGTTTTTGGTCTGTGTGCTTTTATATCTAAAATAATATTACAAAGTAGAAGTTTATTGTTTGGGGGGGGAAGGAAATATTGATCTGATTTACAAATGACAGTGTTGTATAAAAGGAACATTGATTTCAAAGCAGTGACGTCAACGTAATTGAGCAAAGTCATTTGATACTGGGGTCGATATTTCTGACATGCGGGCTGTTCTGGGTCCAAACTAATAAAACAGTATAAACCTGAACTCTTGTTATGTTGTTATTCAACTAACTATACAACTACACATTTTTTTTATTAATTTAATACGATATTTAAACAATAAACCAAAGTATTTTACCTATAAAATGCTATCTCATAAGAAAAGCCAAAGGTAATGTGAAATGTATGGCACGATAGCTACAAAGCAAAAAAAACAAAACCACCATGCATCAAATACCAAAATGTATGACAGGTATACCTTCAAAAATATCTAAAAAGTTTAACATGCTAACAGTAGGCATGTGTCAAGTACCAAATTACATAACTGGTGTGTATATATATATATATATAATGAAAAAATTGTCGAAAAAGTGAGCATGTTTACATGTTAAGTGTCTTAAGTATCAACATATCAGATTTTGATGTGTATACCTGCAAAATTAGCTAAAAAAGCTAGCATGCTAACGTTAACAGTTAGCATGTGTCAAGTACCAAAATGTACGACTTTGAGGTGTATAACTTCAAAATGATCTAAAAAGGTTATATTAGCACTAACAGCACCAAAATACATAATTGTGAGATGTATATCTTAAAAGTTGGTCAAAAAAGCTAACATGTTAATTTTAGCATGCTAACACACTTCTGTCAATGACTAAAATATGAGACTTTGAAGCTAAAAAGATAGCATGCAAACATGTTAACAGTATTCATCACATACCAAAATGTATGATTCTGAGGTGTATACCTTAAAAAATATCTAAAAAACCCTAAAATGCTAATGTTAGCATGCTAACAGTAAACGTGTCAAATACCAGAATATATAATTGGTGTGTATATGAAAAATTTGTCAAAAAAGCTAGCATGTTAATTTTAGCATGCTTACACGCTAACAGTATCTGTCAAGTACTAAAATACCAGACTTTGAGGTGTATACCTGCAAAATTAGCTAAAAAGCTAGCATGCAAATGTTAACATGTCAAGTACCAAAATGTATGACTCTTAGGTGCATACCTTCAAAAATATCTAAAGAAAAAATAATCTAACGTGCTAACATTAGCATGTTAACAGTAAACGTGTCAAATACCAAAATACCGGTATATAACTGATGGGTATCTGAAAAACTTGGCAAAAAAGATAGCATTTTAATTTTAGAACGCTTACACGCTAACAGTATCTGTCAAGTACTAAAATATCAGAATTTGAGGTGTGGCCATAGTGCATGTGCACGTCTGATGTTGCTCACATGTGCTCTGCTGAATGCTCAAGGAGTTTTTATGTTTGCTCACACATATGGAAAATTAGAGGGAACATTGTTTGGGTCTATCAATATGTCGATAGGGAGAAGTTTTTATTTACACGATGAGTCGGGTGTGTCTTGCTGCTGCAGCAACAGAGATACAGTCTATAGGTCCCTAAGATATATCTAATATATTCATACATTGTTTATGTAGGTAGTAGAGATGCGCGGATAGGCAATTATTTCATCCGCAACCGCATCAGAAAGTCGTCAACCATCCGCCATCCACCCGATGTAACATTTGATCAGAACCGCACCCGCCCGTTGTTATATATCTAATATAGACGATGCAAGGCATTAGTGAGGTTATAAAGCTTTTGCCTGTTAAAGAAAGGAGACTGATCCAATGCAGCACAGACATTCGCGTGCCACGCTGTCACGACCCAGACGCACACCAGTGCGCAATCATATGGGAGCCGCGCTGAGCGCACCTCCAAGCGCGTCTCGCTGCCGGCGACGGCCGGGTATATGGGCCCGACGCTCCAGCGCCATCCATTTTCAGGGCTAGTTGATTCGGCAGGTGGGTTGTTACACACTCCTTAGCGGGTTCCGACTTCCATGGCCACCGTCCTGCTGTCTATATCAACCAGGGTGAGCCCCACCCCTTTCGTGAGCGCACTGTTACGCGCCCCCGGCAACAGGGGTGGCGGGCAGGTAAGCTGCGCGGGCGGAGCGCGCGGAGTGACACCTGTTACGAGCCCCCGGCCACAGGGGTGACGGGCAGGTAAGCTGCTTACCTGCTGCGCGTGACGCCGGCCGCGGCGAAGGCGGACGAGGCGTGGTGTCGGTGCGGTGGGCGCGGTGGTGACCCTGGACGTGCGTCGGGCCCTTCTCGCGGATCGCCTCAGCTACGGCTCCCGGTGGGGCCCTCTCGGGGGAAGGGGCCTCGGTCCCGGACCCCGGCGAGGCGTCCTTTCTCCGCTCCGTAAAAGTGTCCATCTCTTTTTCTTTTTTTTCTTCTGTTGTGGCATATGCTGCAGGTGCCTGCTCGTTTTTCGTATGTGGGTAACAACATTGAACTATGTATATATATTTCCGAATTGGTTTAACCGCCACCCGCCTGAATCTATTTAAAATCTAATTTTTTTTTTATTTCAACCGCCCGACCCGACCCGACCCGCGGATAAAATCTAATTTTTTTTAATTTCATCCGCCCGATCCGCGGATAATCCGCGGACTCCGCGGTTGTGCCCGCAAACCGCGCATCTCTAATATATATATATATATACACATCCTGAAAATATGCAAACAAAACTGTGTTTAGATAATTGATACTTCAAACTTGCATAAATAAATCTTAATGACTATAACATAACTTGGCTTCTGAGAGCTTCAAAATGTAATGAATAAAATGCTAAAGTTGTTGATAAACAAGCATTTATTTCAATAATTAAATTTGGTCATTTTAAATGAATTATTATGATAAATTAAAATTAATTATTTCAAACATGTTTATTTAAATTTATAATCATATGGCTGGATGTAATAAGGAGTCAGAAAAAATACAAATAAAAATACAATTAATTTTGATGTTTTTAGCAAAATATAGTAAAACATTTTTTTAATTTATTTTTTTAATTAACAAATATATTTATTTGTAGGTAAGATAAACATAATAATACAATTTATCTCTAGTCTGGATGATTTAGTTCTTGTCACCCTGTTGTCCTCCCGTCATGAAAAAAGGCTGTCCTCACTCAGGTCTGCATGGAGCTGGAGGGGGCGTGGCCTCCAGCTCCGGCTGAAAACCGGGAGATTTTCGGGAGAATATTTTTCCCGGGAGGTTTTCGGGAGAGGCGCTGAATTTCGGGAGTCTCCCGGCAAATTCGGGAGGGTTGGCAAGTATGTCTATAGGTCCCTAAGATATATCTAATATATTCATACATTGTTTATGTAGGTAGCCAATTAGAAAATGTAGGCCTTACTTTCATAAATCGACATTTGTGTAGAAAACATTTTGCCTGGAGCATAATAATGTTGACAAACATTTTCTATGTTACAGTCGTTTATAAAAAAAAAAAATACCCAAATTTGATCTCTTCTATAGTTGGACACAGATATAAATAACCTCCATTTTTTTCTCCTTTCCTGTCAAGGACGTGCGCGCTCCCGGCTTCCCGGGAACGCGAGTTGCGTGCGCGCTCCCGAGCGAAGGCGAATGCGGTAGCGCAGGGGAAAAAACAAGCAAGCGGCGCCGGAGACTGAAGAAGAAGAAGAAGAAGAAGACGGAGGAGAAGAAGAAGAAGAAGAAGAAGAAGAAGAAGAGGGGCGCAGTTCACCTCCAGCCAGCAGGACCTCAGTCTGGAGCGCTCTTTTACACGCCCTGCCGGGTTGTGGTCACCGCCGGAAACACTCATTTACGGACCCGAGGCGATAGGGTGAGTTGTGCTCGTTTACCCAAGCCGGCGAGGGGTCGAATGAATGCGGCCGAGTCAGGTTGGGAAAATGACGATGTGGCTGTAATTTCTGCACCTCCTTTTTTTTTATGCCTCAAAATGGCGGCTAGGCCGCTCGGTTTGGAGCGAGCAGGTAGCGCACTCTTTATGCGTCCACATTTACAACACGGTGCTCCTTTCTGTAAGTTAAGCCTGGAGACACGATGGCGGCTTTGGATTTAATGTCTTTAATAAGTGGAAGCGGTGTTGGGAGTCGAGCTAACTTTGTGACTGCACCACAGGAAGCTCATGGAGAAAACGTCCACTTTAGCACTAATCTGGCCGCTGCGTTCCACATATGGTGGCGACTCCAGTAAATGACGCGACGACATGTCAGTGGAAGGTTACGACACCGTTCGGCGTCGTCAAAAACGCGGACTGGGTGCTTGTTGCGGTTTGACGAGCCCGTCATCGCCGCGACATGTAACATGACATGTTCGCATGGTTGTGTTACAAGTGTCGACTCTAGCATGGATGAGGGCGAAGGGTTGCCAGTTGTTGTCGATAACATGTCCGTGTTCATAGCAGACGTGTTGCTGTGCGCGCCCTCCTCCCCTTTGACGTCTCACCGGTGGGCGTCAGGCTCAGCTGGCGCTCCCTCGTCAGGGTGGAGCTCATCCAAGGAGATGTTCTTCTTGGAATTATGTCTTCTCTTCACATTGGCCAACTTGTTTTCCCTTCAACAAATTGCTGTGATTTAAAGAGGAATTGCACCTTTTTTTTCTCCAATTCTTATGTGAGACGAGCACAAATATATATATTTACATTTTTTTTAAATTCATTCTAGCTCAGGGGTGTCGAACTAATTTTAGATCGGGGGCCACATGGAGAAAAGTCTACTCCCAAGTGGGCCGGACTGGCACGATAACTTAAAAGTAAAGACAACTTCAGATTGTTTTCTCTGTTTAAAGGGAAACATTATCACAATTCCAGAAGGGTTAAAACCATTAAAAATCAGTTCCCAGTGGCTTATTTTATTTTTCGAAGTTTTTTTCAAAATTTTTACCCATCACGCAATATCCCTAAAAAAAGCTTCAAAGTGCCTGATTTTAACCATCGTTATTTACACCCATCCATTTTCCTGTGACGTCACATAGTGATGCAGAGGTGGGTAGTAACGCGCTACATTTACTCCGTTACATCTACTTGAGTAACTTTTGGGATAAATTGTACTTCTAAGAGTAGTTTTAATGCAACATACTTTTACTTGAGTATATTTATAGAGAAGAAACGCTACTTTTACTCCGCTACTTTTATCTACATTCAGCTCGCTACTCGCTACTAATTTTTATCGATCTGTTAATGCACGCTTTGTTTGTTTTGGTTTGTCAGACAGACCTCCATAGTGCCTGCGTTTCAACAAATACAGTCACTGGTGACGTTCACTCCGTTCCACCAATCAGATGCAGTCACTGGTGACGTTGGACCAATCAAACAGAGCCAGGGGTCACATGACCTGACTTAAACAAGTTGAAAAACGTATTCGGGTGTTACCATTTAGTGGTCAATCGTACGAAATATGTACTGTACTGTGCAATCTACTAATAAAAGTTCCAATCAATCAATCAAAAGTGTGAAGGAAAAAAGACCCTTTTTTATTTCAACCGTTCATCCCGTCAAAAGCCTAAAGACTGACTGCACAGTTCCTGTCTTCACAATAAAAGTGCCGCTCCATCGCGCCTGCGCTTTCAAAATAAGAGTCTCCGAAAGCCAGCACAAACAAGCTAGCAAGCGACGGAGTTTGCCGCCAATGTATTTCTTGTAAAGTGTATAAAAACGAATATGGAAGCTGGACAAATAAGAAGCCAAAAACCAACCACTTTCATGTGGTATTAGACAGAAAGGAGGAACTTTTTTCCTCCCCCATTTGAAAACGTGGACGTTATCATCACTACTGTCTGATTACAATCAATGCAAGTCATCAGAATCAGGTAATACACCAACTTATATTCTTGTTTTCATGAAACAAAGGAATCTATATGTGTTAAACATGCATGTATATTCATTAAAACACCTTTAACATATAAACAAAAACGGCAAAATAAATAAATATAAATTATATACTGTATATTTATCAATGTATGTATATATATATATATATATATATGTGTGTACCGGTGTGTGTGTGTATATATATATATATATGTGTGTGTGTGTATATATATATATATATATATATATATATATATATATATGTATATGTATATGTGTGTATATGTTACTCATCAGTTACTCAGTACTTGAGTAGCTTTTTCACAACATACTTTTTACTTTTACTCAAGTAAATATTTGGGTGACTACTCCTTACTTTTACTTGAGTAATACATCTCTAAAGTAACAGTACTCTTACTTGAGTACAATTTCTGGCTACTCTACCCACCTCTGTAGTGATGCCAACTCAAACAAACATGGCGCATAGAACAGCAAGATATAGCGACATTAGCAAATATTGAATCCTCCTTTGGTGCACTAATATCCAAATATTGTGATGAATACAGCTTTTTCATTTTGCCAAAACAAATTCTTAGTAGAAGAAGCACTTTTAATACTTGCTTTTTTTTAATCATCAAAACTGGGGTTGTTTCGATTTGATATGAATATCAGATATTGGTACGATATCGGCAAAAAATTGTATCACAGATGATATTGGCTTGCATCCAAAATATATCCAATAAAAGCATGGTTACTTGTGCAGAGCTGACCGCCACTTAACATCTAAATGTCCTCCAGTTTTTGTATTTTCTTCTTTTTTTTAGTGAATTCATTTACAAAAGGCAAACACGATATAGTTTAAAGGGGAACATTATCACAATTTCAGAATGGTTAAAACCATTAAAAATCAGTTCCCAGTGGCTTATTATATTTTTCGAAGTTTTTTTTCAAAATTTTACCCATCACGCAATATCCCTAAAAAAAGCTTCAAAGTGCCTGATTTTAACCATCGTTATAAACACCCGTCCATTTTCCTGTGACGTCACATAGTGATGCCAACTCAAACAAACATGGCGCATAGAACAGCAAGATATAGCGACATTAGCAAATATTGAATCCTCCTTTGGTGCACTAATATCCAAATATTGTGATGAATACAGCTTTTTCATTTTGCCAAAACAAATTCTAAGTAGAAGAAGCACTTTTAATACTTGCTTTTTTTAATCATCAAAACTGGGGTTGTTTCGATTTGATATGAATATCAGATATTGGTACGATATCGGCAAAAAATTGTATCACAGATGATATTGGCTTGCATCCAAAATATATCCAATAAAAGCATGGTTACTTGTGCAGAGCTGACCGCCACTTAACATCTAAATGTCCTCCAGTTTTTGTATTTTCTTCTTTTTTTTAGTGAATTCATTTACAAAAGGCAAACACGATATAGTTTAAAGGGGAACATTATCACAATTTCAGAAGGGTTAAAACCATTAAAAATCAGTTCCCAGTGGCTTATTTTATTTTTAAATTTTTTTTCAAAATTTTACCCATCACGCAATATCCCTAAAAAAAGCTTCAAAGTGCCTGATTTTAACCATCGTTATAAACACCCGTCCATTTTCCTGTGACGTCACATAGTGATGCCAACTCAAACAAACATGGCGCATAGAACAGCAAGCTATAGCGACATTAGCTCGGATTCAGACTCGGATTTCAGCGGCTTAAGCGATTCAACAGATTACGCATGTATTGAAACGGATGGTTGTAGTGTGGAGGCAGGTAGCGAAAACGAAATTGAAGAAGAAACTGAAGCTATTGAGCCATATCGGTTTGAACCGTATGCAAGCGAAACCGACGAAAACGACACGACAGCCAGCAACACGGGAGAAAGCGAGGACGAATTCGGCGATCTCCTTCTAACCAACGATTGGTATGTGTTTGTTTGGCATTAAAGGAAACTAACAACTATGAACTAGGTTTACAGCATATGAAATACATTTGGCAACAACATGCACTTTGAGAGTGCAGACAGCCCATTTCAGGGCTGTCTGCATTTAAATGTTTTTAAGCTAAATTATTGGTAAACACCGTTTATGTATAATCATTTACGTAAAACCGCGAGTAATGAATAAAGTTTTCATCAATTAATATATTCTGTAGACATACCCTCATCCGCTCTCTTTTCCTGAAAGCTGATCTGTCCAGTTTTGGAGTTGATGTCAGCATCTGCTTTGAGTGTCGCAGGATATCCACACATTCTTGCCATCTCTGTCGTAGCATAGCTTTCGTCGGTAAAGTGTGCGGAACAAACGACTGACCATTTCGTCGGCTTTCCCCACAGCCTCGTATTTTGAACAAATTCCGTCCAATTTCTTGCCACTTTCGCATCTTTGGGCCACTGGTGCAACTTGAATCCGTCCCTGTTCGTGTTGTTACACCCTCCGACAACACACCGACGAGGCATGATGTCTCCAAGGTACGGAAAACAGTCGAAAAAACGGAAAATAACAGAGCTGATTTGACTCGGTGTTTGTAATGTGTTTAAATAAATAAATAAATGATAAATGGGTTGTACTTGTATAGCGCTTTTCTACCTTCAAGGTACTCAAAGCGCTTTGACACTACTTCCACATTTACCCATTCACACACACATTCACACACTGATGGAGGGAGCTGCCATGCAAGGCGCTAACCAGCACCCATCAGGAGCAAGGGTGAAGTGTCTTGCTCAGGACACAACGGACATGACGAGGTTGGTACTAGGTGGGGATTGAACCAGGGATCCTCGGGTTGCGCACGGCCGTTTGAGAAAATGGCGGATTCGTGACGTCATCGCTCCGAGAGCGAATAATAGAAAGGCGTCTAATTCGCCAAAATTCACCCATTTAGAGTTCGGAAATCGGTTAAAAAAAATATATGGTCTTTTTTTCTGCAACATCAAGGTATATATTGACGTTTACATAGGTCTGGTGATAATGCTCCCCTTTAAAAATAGAACAAGCACATTCTGAAATTGTACAAATCCTAATTATTATTTTTTTACACTTACATGTAGCGGTTAATAGTATTCTATCTTTATTTGTCGCTATTTATGTTTTCTGAATAAATTATGTGATAATGTTCATCAGTCAACTCATTGTTAATTTTCAATCTATCAAGATAAAAAAATATATTAAAAAATCAAATTACAGTGTGTTATTTATGTAGTTTGATAATTTTCCTCGACTGATTGATTGATTGATTGAAACTTTTATTAATAGATTGCACAGTACAGTACATATTCCATACAATTGACCACTAAATGGTAACACCCGAATAAGTTTTTCAACTTGTTTAAGTCCACGTTAATCAATTCATGGTACAAATATATACTATCAGCATATTACAGTCATCACACAAGTTAATCATCAGAGTATATACATTGAATTATTTACATTATTTACAATCCGGGGGGTGGAATGTGGAGGGGGTTGGGGCGGGGGGGTTAGGTTGGGTTGCTATCAGCACTTCAGTCATCAACAATTATATCATCAGAGAAATGGACATTGTAACAGTGTAGGTCTGACTTGGTAGGATATGTACAGCGAGCAGTGAACATAGTGAGCTCAGAAAGCATAAGAACAAGTATATACATTTGATTATTTACAATCCGGGGAGGTGGGATGTGGGGGGGGGGGGGGGGGGGGGGGGTTAGGCTAGGGTTGTAGTTCCCTGATATTTTATGGTAATGTGTTAATAATTTCACACAAGTTGCTCCTGAGTATAAGTCGCACCAAACTATGAAAATAAAAATGCGACTTATAGTCCGAAAAATACGGTACATCGAACGTTTATCCCATCGTAACCCCGAAAGGGACAAGCGGTAGAAAATGGATGGATTTTATCCGATATTGTCTGTCTTGGTGTGTATCGATATTGTTTTATTGCCCTGTCCTAGTGGTACATATTAAAAGTGAAAGGGAGGCGTGTGTTGCGCCATGCATTTATTTGGTAAATCAAATACAAGTGGCCATGAAAGTATTTGCTGCGGGATGAGAGCCAAGAGCCCAGGGAGTGTACATTATCACAGCATGCAGAAAACCTCCAGAAGCGTGCAACCCAACCTTTATCATTTACTTAATCGATTCTCTGATGGGTTGGCGACATAACCGCGAGGTATGTGATGTGCACGTGTGAATGAATAAGTTAGGAGCGGGGTTTTATCTAGACGTGGCATACTATTGCCATTTTGCAGCTATCAACTCTTTTAATCGTTCCAACTTAGTGAGACAAGATCTAAAAGAAATTCCCTGTTTTACTCATGTGCTTCACTGATGTAAAGAATAATACAAGTAAAAATAAGTCATTTTAATCCACAGCTGTTATCCTTATGGTTGTGTTCTGAAAGTTCTTCTAAATAGCAAACACTACTAAGAAAACCCTGTAGTTCAATCCTTCATTTGCTCTCCTCTGTGCTGGTGTGCAGAAGAGACTATTTTCTTAAAGAGACAGTAACGTACACTTCTGTCCTGACGGAAAGGAACATAAACTTAAGGTTACTCAAATATTGTCACATTACGTTGAACTTTGTTTATAATGTATGTTTTCTGCTGGATCTACTCTTTATTTTATGCCACCCTTTTTTTACTGCAGCTGATACATATACGGTAATATTGTACATGGTAATTGAGATTTGTTATATATAATATAAAAATATAATGTAATAATATAGTATATCAGTATATATTATCTCCTGTGTATATATAACAAGTAAATATTACATGTTATATTTTATATTGCGACTATGGTACATTTTTAGTCGACTTTATACCTTTTTGTTTTCGCCCTCTTTTTGTGCCCTTGTGTGCATTATCCTTTCCATCTTTATCCTTTCTCCCTTTGTAACTGAGCTACTGTGTGGAACAATTTCCCTTGTGGATCATTACAATTTGTCTATGTCTAACTAATCACTATAAATAGAACACAATTGTTTTAATCAATTTAATCTCCATCTTTGTGTAGCTTTTAGTCTCAGTATTTTATCTATTTTAAAGGCTTTTATTTTGAATATTGGTGTGTACTGTAGCACTATTTATTTCAATGAAAAGTGCATAAAAAATAAAATCTATATTTATTATTTCTGGCGGGCATTCTACTCTGTTCAGCGGCCCTTAAGCACTGTTTAGTATTCCTCCGAGTATAGAAGAATCACTCTGTTCTAAAAGAACCCAGCTTGTTCAGGTTCAGTGTGCACAATTGAATATTATAGTTACTCAGACATCAATGTGTTTTATATAAGTTTATATTGGGTTATGTTGTCTCTTAATGAGGAAAGGCGTGAATGACTCTTGTTTTCATGTTAGCATTTAAGCAAGCCAGCTGGCGCCAGTCAGTCTGTGAGTTTATCAAAGTGCAGTTATTGTTTTTGAATCATTTTAATTTCAAGCGGTAATACTAACCTTCTGGAGTTTTTCTGCGGTTATCATTAATACCTTTTATCGTTACATCCCTACACCAGACTAATATTTTAATTTGAAACTAGCTAATTGGTATTATTAAAGATGCGTATTTGCAAGTAGCATTGATGTTAACAGCGTGTCTAGCATCATAATCGGAAAGTGGAGATATTGTTTACATTTGTTAACGTCTTCATTATCCCAGATGGGGCGATTTTGTTTATATTGGGTCTTGCATCCCCGCACAAAAACTCAGTACTGTAAACTACTTCACCATATTACCTTATATTTGTATACATTTGTTTTACTGTTGAGTGAAAAATACTTTTCGAAATATGTTTCCATGTCCATCTTTGCCAGGAATAGAATAAGGAACAATTGATTATATTTTGGACCTGATCTGGATAATTTTTACTACATTACCTTACGTTTACACTTCATTAAAGACCAAGATAGTGGCGACCGACAAGTGTTCACTCAGGCTCTTTCATTCCGCTATAGATAGCTTAAAAAGTTATGAGAGAATTGTCCTCTACCTTTCAGGAAATGTCCAAAATGGTACAAGGAACAAATTTTGTGGCTGATTTGGATAATTTCTTCTACTTTACCTCACATTTACGAGTTTAAAGTTCTGTGCGTATGCCAGCGGTCTCAGCTCCACCCACAGAGACAAAACAGTGCTTGACTGACAGGAGGCTTTCATCTGTTTTCCATTACGATATAGATAACCCAAAAAGTTATTAGTGGATTTTCATCTGCCTTTGAGGAAATGAGATAAGGGACAAGTGATTACTTTTTGGGGCTGATCTGGATCACCGTCTGGATTCAGGACTTGTTTACGATTGGGAAATAAGGAGCCATCAGTGCTTTTCTATTTCTATTTGCTTTTTTACTTACCCGTTAACGCAATTTGGATATAATCCGTAGATCCTTCAGTTTTTAAACTGACAGGCTAAAAGGGATAGAAAATAAATCATAATATTAAGCAAGATTGAATAATATGACAAAATGAATCTGAATAATTGGAGGAGTTTATTTCCACTGCTAGGAAATGAAGGCAGTCCAAATTCCAGATGTTTTGTATGCTCGTTTCTGAAAGGCGATGGCGTGTTAGTTGAAAAGCTGTCTGTGTTGTAATGCAAAGATAATATTGAAGTCCACCTCTCAGCATTGTCAAAACAAAAATAAGTGATGAGGTGTAGTTGAATCCCACCTATTCATCTCATTTTCATATCTGTGGCCATAGTCATGAAGCACCTATACTTGTCTTATTGCAAAAGAAGGATGCAGAATGATGTTGGCTGCAAACCCCAAGACTAACTCTTGCTTGTCCAGTCTAATGCAGCCCGTAGCTATGTAATAAGCTCGGCTACGTACACCAACAAATATGTGTGATACATCGGGTGTGGTCCAGTCCAGTTGTGACTCTGTGGCCGGCTTCTTCACTCTTAAAGTGACAGAGCATGTTTGTTTTCATCATCTAAAAAGCCTTTTCCATGAGACAGTAAGCCATCAAGGAATGACACGGCACCCCCGGAGTGCTCAGTCTGCACCAATCTTCTTGGTGTTTCCGTTTGCTGTACAAAGGCAACAAAATCAATGGCAGGAGGAAGGGACAGATTTATGGATGCACCGCGTCTGCAGCTTATTCCCTCTCTACTACCACTCTTGCCTTTTTATGCACTGATTGTTAATCTGATCCATTTCATCACACATACTGTAGAAATCAGTTTTGCAGAGAAGGCTACCGCCTCGCACAATATTAGCTTGTGGTGCGACATGGCATGGTTGAAGAAAATGATACACGATGTCCCAGAGGTGCTCGATTTCATTCTGGTCTGGAGAGACAGGCAGGCCAGTCAATATCATGGATGTTTTCATTTCATCCAGGAATTTGTGACACACTCCAGCCACTGCATTTTGTCAATCAGTCGGGATTGATAGGGAAATTTTAAAAATCCACATAATTTCCACCAGACTGACACCCCTTTACTGATGTTGAGCCATGTATTATAACGGTTACTCTTTTTGTTTACCATCACTGGCACTTGTACTACACTTATTAACTGGTACACTTTTAGTGGCATTTGAATGTAAAAATAGCACTTAATTTGGGGAGGTTGTAGGGATGTAACAATATAACAGACAGCGAGAGACATTTGCACAGTGCCTGTGTTTTTAAAAAGTGTAAATCTTTATTGTTTTACAGTTCTCTTTTATGCATTTTCAAATGTATGTCTTAACATATTACTATTTTGAAACTGCTCTGTGACATGTGCTGTTGACCTCTTGGCCAGGTCACCCTTGCGAAAGAAAACATGATCTCAATGGGTTTCTTATCTGGTTAAATAAAGGTTCTAAATAGGGCTGCAACTAACGATTAATTTGATAATCGATTAATCTGTCGATTATTACTTCGATTAATCGATTAATAATCAGATAAAAGAGACAAACTACATTTCTATCCTTTCCAGTATTTTATTGAAAAAAAACCCAGCATACTGGCACTAGGGATGTCCCGATCCAGGTTTTTGCACTTCCGATCCGATACCGATATTGTTTTTGCACTTCCGATCCGATACCGATACTGACCGATACTGGCCTATCCGAGCATGTATTAAAGTTTAAAGTTATTTAGCCTACTTAGTTGTCAGAATCATGTTGAAAAGAGTTTTAGTACTCTTGATAACAACCAGCCAGCTGAATTAGGGGAGTTTGAATAATACACAACGGTTGGTAACAAGAAACTGACCTTTTTATTCAAGGATACACAAAAATAGACAAAATTATACATGACAAACAGAAATGGCATCATTGAAACTAGGGCTGGGCGATATGGCCTTTTTTTAATATTGCGATATTTTAAGGCCATTTTGCGATACATGATATATATCTCGATATTTTGCCTCAGCCTTGAATGAACACTTGATGCATATAATCACAGCAGTATGTTGATTCTATGTGTTTTGATTGATTGATTGAGACTTTTATTAGTAGGTTGCACAGTGAAGTACATATTCCGTACAATTGACCACTAAATGGTAACACCCGAATAAGTTTTTCAACTTGTTTAAGTCGGGGTCCACTTAAATTGATTCATGATACAGATATATACTATCAGATATATACTATCATCATAATACAGTCATCACACAAGATAATCACATTGAATTATTTACATTATTTATAATGCAGGGTGTGGAGGGGGGCGCCGGATGTAAGTGTCAAAAAGACAGCCAAAAGAGTTTGATACGAGAATACTTTATCTGTTTTAATGGCTAAGCTTTTATTGTTTTAAATATTTGTTTGGACTATAGCACTTTAAGATTTATTTAAATGAAAAGTGTGTATCAAATCTATTTTTTATCATTTGTCGGGCACTGTGGTGTCCTACTCTGTTCAGCGGTCCTTGAATGCATCGTAAAAACACCTCCCTTACCTATTCCTCTCAGTAAAGAATCATCACTCTGTTCTAAGAGAGCACAGTTTTTAGGTTCTATATGCACAACTGAATATCTTAGTTACTCAGACACTAATGTATTTATATAAGTTTGGATTGGGATATGTTTATTAATTGGGTCTCTTTTTTTCATGTTAGCATTTAAGATAGCAAGCTGGCGCCAGTCAGTCCGTGAGTTTATCAAAGTGCAGTAATCAATCACGGTTTTTCAATCGTTTTAATTTAAAACCGTAATACTAACCCTTAACTGCGGCTATTATCAATACCGTTTGTCGTTACATCCCGAGTTGGTTGTATGCAACAGTCATTTGTAACTACTAGGGATGCAACGATTATAGATTTCGACTATATGATTATATAGTCCTAGTGATAATCACAATTATGACGAATATAATGCATTGATTAGACAACAAAAAACATTTAAAATCACAGACATTTCTTTGAGATTTTGATGTTAATTATTACTTTTGAAAATAACTGTAATCAAATAACAAATTTTATTACAAAATAATAAATATAAACAAAAACTATTAATAACAAATACATTAGTAATTGTATTATTAAGATAAGTGAAGTCATCAACTGTCTTCATGCCTATTCATTTTCAATAATCTATTTCATGCTAATTTAATAGCTGGAATGCACATAATTTGATCTCACCATGGTATAGCGCTGTTACTCTACTAACTCCCGATGTTTTACACTTGCTATATTAATTTACAATGCCTATAGTTTATTCAACACAGACAGGAAGAAGCAATCTCTAACGTTAAATAGTCACAGAATTACAGGAGTACCTGTTGGTTAACACTGAACAGACTCAATGCTAAGCTACTAATTTTAAGTGGCACCTTTTTGTATCTAACTTTTTGCTAACTTATTCTTAAGTAACTTGTCACTAATGTAATTTAACTCCAGTATTAAATACCTTTATTTTAGCATGCAAAGCTACACCATATTGGACATATTTGACCATTTAGCCACAGCTTTTATTTGGTAGGTTTTGCAAATGGGTGAGCCATCGTCTTCAATGACCCACTGGTCATTTTTTATGTATCTGAAAAATTTTTTAGCGTTTAATTGTTGCATCCCGATTCCCTACACACTAGAGATGTGCGGTTTGCGGACACAACCGCGGATTATCCGCGGGTCGGGCGGTTTAAATAAAAAAAAATTAGATTTTAAACGCGGGTCGGATCGGGCGGTTGAAATTAAAAAAAATTATATTTTAAAATCGATTCAGGCGGGTGGCAGTTAAACCAATTCGGAAATATATATACATAGTTAAATGTTGTTACCCACATACGAAAAACGAGCAGGCACCTGCAGCATGCCACAACAGAAGAAGAGAAAAAAAAGAGATGGCAACGCCGGCAGCAAATGTGGTACGCGACAAACTAAAAAAGGGAATACTAAAGACCAGGGGAAAAAAGGCCAGAAAAGTTCAGCGTGGACTCGTTTTTATGAGGTTGTAAATCAGGATGATAGTAATGCTGGCTACGTGATTTGCAAGAGCTGCGACGCTGTTTATGTCTACGACAGTCACAAAACCGGGACATCTAACATGGTGCATCACTTTTGTGCAAAACCCCGAATCTCCACAAACACCCTGAGCATGAGCAGTTTCGTCCGCCTTGATCCCAGAAGAGTGCCACAGGATGTTAAAACAAGGCTTACAGATGCATGTGTGAACGCAGCTGCCTGCAGCAGTTTGAGTGGCGCGAGTGCGCTTGGAGGTGCGCTCAGCGCCGCTCCCAGATGATTGCGCACTGGTGTGCGTCTGGGCCGTGACAGCGTGGCACGCATTGAATGTCTCTGCTAAATTGGATCAGTCTCCTTTCTTTAACAGGCAAAAGCTTTATAACCTCACTAATGCCTTGCATCGTCTATATTAGATATATAACAACGGGCGGGTGGCGGATGGCGGGCGGGTGCGGTTTTGATTAAATGTTAGTTCGGGTGGATGACGGATGGTTGACGACTTTTGTGATGCGGTTGCGGATGAAATAATTGCCGATCCGCGCATCTCTACTACACACATTCGACTCAGGCCACTGTGGTATTCTTGTGACCTGGAACCACAGCACATTGCTGGGAAACTGCCAGAAACCAAAAGCTTGCTGTAATCTACACTCTGCGAGAGTTTCGCTGTCACTGGGACCGCAGTCGGGTTCTGACATCACAGCTCAATAATGGGCTGTTGCATACGTCAGTCACAAGCCATGGAGCTGCACAATCTGCAGTGTTCAAGTGTCAGATATAGAGATATATTTAGCTTCATCAGTTCTGTACAATGTACGACTGCCAAGCAGGGAAGTCATGCAAGTGTCAAATGCATTTAGATTGCAACATTTTGGATTAGTAGTCCTATGCAGTGTTCCCTTGAAAAGATCTCGGGCATAACATTCATATTTCAAATCCCTCTCTGACTATATCCTGCACCCTTGCTGCTATATGATGAATATTAAATTGATCTATAAATGACACCTGACACCTCATTGTTGAGAGAACTTCAGTATAAGTTAAGCTATCAGTAAATGAGAGAGAGTGGGATTGTAAGGAACTGAAAAAGGACCTGCAAAATGAAGTAAAGCTTTGTTTATGCCTTTTATTTACTCGTCGGTTGAAGATTTAGTCATCATGGTCCCAGTAGACTAAGAGGCTTATCGTGGCTCACAGTTGGCCTTCCATTGGCTACTTAGTTGTTTTTTTTAACAAGTCAGTGTGTAACTAGTCTTCATATATTCCCCCATTATATTTAATATATTTTGCATAAACATCCCACAACCGTCAAGTGACTAAGCTCCCCACTTGTAAGAATGGGTGTGCTGTGCTATCCCCATTCATCACCTCGTCAGACAGCTCCTAAGGAGCTGCGATAGTGACAAGAGTGTTTTGGAATGTGACAAGTGCTCGGCCGTTATTCTGGCCTCCTCTGCCGCGTCCTGTTTTTCTGTTCTGTCGGCAACCTGGGAGAAGATTGTGAATGTGGGTCAGCACACGCATGTACTTGGTGAAACAAGTGTTTGGAGCAGCCGATGTTGATATTGAAAATAATGGCATGTAAAAAGCAAGGGAATGCGTGATTGGGGTGTATTATTTACCTGTGTGAAGTTGGCACCCCAACCCTCGCAAAACTCTGCTAAAATAGTCTCATTCGTTTGTGCTGGTTACGTTCTAAGTTATTAGAGATTATTTTATAGATCAATCAAAGTTCAGCCAGCCTGCCCGTTTGCCCAACCATAAAAGTGTCCTTTTGTTTGTGCTGGTTTGTGCCGTTTTAAATGATTGATTGTGCTGTTTTCATTTTTGAGATATTAAATATTAACTTTTTTGGAAGCGGCGTCACCACCGCCATCGTTTGTTTGTGCTGGTTTGTGCAGTATAATTATTAGAGGTGGGAGAAATAATCGATTTTTAAATGCATCGCAATTTGGACATGGACAATTATAAAATCGATTAATAAACGTCAATCGATAATCTATTTGTGTATTGTAAATAAAGTAATGCAGACAGTTCTAAAATGTGGCTAAACGCAGGCAGACGCCTCACAGAGAGCTCCTTTTATTTTAGGGCACATATGTTTCAGTTTTGCACACATTTCCATTAATTTAATAAATGTGATGGGAATTAATTTGACTGTTTCTTATTACAAGTGCACTGATTCTAAATGTTGCAAGTGAAGAATGCTTATTTAGTGAAACGAAAATAAATGTGAAACTGCATCAATATACATAAATTAAAGATGCATCAATTATCTATTTTTAATGGAATCAAAGCTCCTGAATCATAATCATAATTGAATCGTGAGGTGCCCAAAGACTCCCATCTCTAATAAATATTGATTGGGATGCTTTTGTTTTTGAGATATTAACGTTTCAAAATTCCGAAAGTGACGTCATCATGACGTTGAACCCCCATATCCCCCCATGAATCAATTTAAGTGGACCCCGACTTAAACAAGTTGAAAAACTTATTCGGGTGTTACCATTTAGTGGTCAATTGTACGGAATATGTACTTCACTGTGCAACCTACTAATAAAAGTCTCAATCAATCAATCAAAACACATAGAATCATCATACTGCTGTGATTATATGCATCAAGTGTTCATTCAAGGCTAAGGCAAAATATCGAGATATACTGTACTATACTGTATATGGCCTTACAATATCGCAATATTTAAAAAAGGCCATATCGCCCAGCCCTAGTTTCAATGATGCCATTTCTGTTTGTCATGTATAATTTTGTCTATTTTGTGTTTATCCTTGAATAAACAGGTCAGTTTCTTGTTACCAACCATTGTGTATTATTCAAACTCCCCTAATTCAGCTGGCTAGTTGTTATCAAGAGTACTAAAACCCTTTTCAACATGATTCTGACAACTAAGTAGGCTAAATAACTTTAAACTTTAATACACGCTCGGATAGGCCAGTATCGGTCAGTATCGGTATCGGATCGGAAGTGCAAAAACAATATCGGTATCGGATCGGAAGTGCAAAAACCTGGATCGGGACATCCCTAGCTGCTATACTTTGAGTTATTAAAGATTAACGATTTTGTAAGTGACATCACAACGCAACCGAAATTCTTCATTTTCGAGCAAACATTCTAAATTGGGTTCCAAACAATAACAAAATTGTCTAATTTGTTTGTGCTATGTTTTGCTGGTTTGTGTTGTTGAAATTATAGATTGTGCTGCTATACTTTGAGTTCTTATAGATTAACGTTGCCAGAAGGGACGCCATCAGCCTCAAAGAACTCAAAGAATTTTCCGCTTTCAACCAAAGGTCTAATTTGTTCCAAATGATACCAAAACGGTCTTTCGTTTGTGCAGTTGAAATTATCGATTGTGCTGCTATACTTTTTGAATTATTAAAGATTAACGATACCGAAAGTGACATCACCCATGGTTTACAGTACACCCGGAAATTGTCTTCTTTTGTTTGTGCCATGCAATGATACGTGCTTCCGCCACGAATGTAATTGTGGTCCACTTTTAAAAAGTTTGATCTCGTCTGATGGGTGACTTTATGCTATTTGTTTTGGCTCATCAATGTCTTCTACTTCCCAGTATATATTTTTTCTGTTGATGCTTATTTATGATTTGTCATGCATACCTAATGCAGACCTTTTGATTTCTCCCTTCCAGATGCAGTGTACACTCCGCTGTTGACCGGTCTGCAGACTCTCTGATTCTCTTGTCCCTGGAGGGGGACAATTCCTGAGGTCCCTATTCGATCGAAGTCTTTGTCTGGACTACACGAACAGCTCGCCATTGGAGTACACGGCTCACCCCTACTCGTGTTGTTCGGATCAGCACAGCTCATCTCCTGACTGAGGAGAGCGCAGCAGCTGCACTGTTTACTGCCAAAAGTTCCCTCCTTGCCCCAGTCACACCGTCCTGTCACCATGGTGCTTTCACAACGGCAACGAGATGAACTGTAAGTGACCAAAACTCAGAGAAATGTTGTTTCAAACTGTTTGTATTGCACTATACCTGTTCCTTAATGCTTGTGTACGGTCTTGAGGGCGTTCCCCCATCAGGGCAGGGGCCCTCATTGAGCGGCCCACAGGCCACATCCAACTTGAAGTCATGCTATACCAGTGAGACGGAATGTCATTATAGTTCAACAACGATAACATGTGATGGCATGGTACATTGCACAATTTGACTGCTCCATCGTCACAGCAACAGGTGTTTAGCGGCACCTTTGTCTGGCACCAAAAAGAAGGGGTAGTGAAAAGTAGAATCATTTGTCTTCAATATTTTTGAGCCCCTTTACAATGGCAACCGGAACCATACCTAGCTGAACTAATCCGTACCCTTTGGTGGAAAGTTGGGATGTAACGATATGAAAACTTCATATCATGGTTATGGTGACCAAAATTATCACAGTTATTATCGTGGTGTTGTTGGTAGGGGTGTAACGGTACACAAAAATTTCGGTTAGGTGCGTACCTCGGTTTAGAGGTCACGGTTTGGTTCATTTTCGGTGCAGTAAGAAAACAACAAAATATACATTTTTGGGTTATTTATTTACCAAATTTGCAAAATCTTCAACCAAAAATATTTTTCTTAGTGGAATATTTGATGTGAAGTAATGGGAACCTTGGATAGGTCAATAATTCATAATAACATTGATTTTGATTCAATATTATATTTTGAGCAATGACAGTTGGAAAAAAAAAACAGCTTTGTTTTATTAGTCAACATTGCAACTTTTTCTAAATTACATTTAACCTTTAAGCTTTTTTATTTCACTTTTGTTATGTTTTTGTTTATTTTAATAGTATTTTTAGAATGTGCCGTGGGCCTTTTAAAACATTAGCTGTGGGCCGCAAATGGCACACTTTTGACACCCCTGCTATAGATAATAAAAAATTAAATCTGATAAATCTATGGATAAAAAGCAGAGCCCGGCGACGCATGCGCGTTTATCATAACTCTCTCGCTCTCTCTGTCTCTGCCCCTCCCTCAGGAATGCTGCTGCGCGCACAATTTGTTTTGTTTTTAACCCCTTCTTAACCCTGAACGTACATTGAAAATACACGCAACCCTAACTCCAAATGCCGGACATTCGAGGCATTTAAGAAACTCCGCCCTGACAGCTCCGCAAAAGAGGACATGTCCGGTGAAAAGAGTACGTATGGTCAGTCTATCGTAGCCCGTTAGCTGCTAGCATGCCGTGTGTTGTGCCTCAGTGTGCATTGTTTACACAACGTGCGTTACGCTACTTAATATGTCCGTGTGGAAACTCGTTCGGTACACAACCGAACCGACACGGTTCAATACAAATACACGTACCGTTACACCCCTAGTTGTTGGTGTTCATAAAGTACTTATACACACACTGAAATCTTTTTTTCTTTTTCTAATTAGCTAAAACAAACGGAAACAGACTCATTTGCATTTTTTGTGTTTATGCTTCACTGATGTTTGTCTTAATATTTCATGTTTTAATGGCTAAGCTTTTATTGTTTTAAATATTGGGTTGTACCGTAGCACTTTAACATTTATTTACATTAAATAATATGTAACAAATAAAATCGTATGGTTAATTTTTTTTGTGGGATCCTACTCTGTTTAGCGGACCTTGAACACACCATAAAAATGCTTCTGTCTCGTGTTCTTGAGTATGGAAGGATCACCATGTTCTAAGACAGTATACAGTAGCTCAATGTGCAAAATTGGATATCTTAGTTGCTCAGATAGCAATGTGTTTTTATACGTTTAGATTGGGGTACATCCTTTCTTAATGGGGAAAGACATTCATGTCTCTTGTTCATGTTCGCATTTAAGATGGTAACCTGGCGCCAGTCAATCTGTGAGTTTATCAAAGTGCCTTTATCAATCACGGTTTTGCGATTATTTTAACTTAAAGCGGTAATAGTAAAAGTCGAGAGTTTTACCGCAGTTTAACATTATCACTGTTTATCTTTACATCCCCAGTTCCAACAGACTTGGTGCATTGCTGCTGGTTCCATGTCTTCGTTATGTTTAATTTGCATTCAACAACAGAAATGGTTAGATTTCCACATAGGTTGTTATATTTATTCATCCGGTTTTTTTTTAAGGTGTGACCAAAAGGTCTTTGTTTATTTTTGCTTTTCCAACTTGTTGAAATGAACAAGAGGGTTGATTTGAGTGTCAATCTTGCAGTGTCATTGAGGAATGTGCCTGCTTTTAAGTTTAGCATTTCATGACGAGGCACCGAACATTCCCAACAATGTGTCTATTTGTATGTTTTCAGATTAGCACTGTGGGGCGGGACCCGTTGGTATGGGAAACACTATTGGAATGCTAATCTCTCATTAGCTCTGTACTATTCAGAAGAAGCTTCCAGGACCCACTCTTCGCCCCTTATTTCTCAGTCTGTGGTCTACCATCTCACAGGAAACTGGTGTCACCGTGCTCAAGCATCTGGTGCATTCCCTTTCTGGTGTCGCAGTTGTTAGTGAATGATTGCTGACTAGGTATTGTTTCCGTTTGTGAATCCGGTTTTCGCACGGCTTGTTTGAAAACTAGTGGCACAGTTTTAGCTTGGGCATTGCAGCATTGCTACCTGTCTGTTAGGTGGTACATATTATCTGGGAGGCAGTGTAAAGGTTATTGGCAAATAACAGTTAATTTTGTTTCTTGCTAGGTTTGCAAGTCAGCAATCATACGTGTTACGAGTTCCTTTTGTTGTATGTCATAAGAAATATTGTAAACTTACATTTGGCACGTTTTGTCTTAGACCTTTTGGGTTTATCGGTCTGTTGTCCAATAATATGGTGTAATTTTGTTTGCGCAGCATCTGGAAAACAGCTTTTTAATTACTTTTTTTTTTTTTAAACCTAGCAGATGAAAAGCACATTTGTGTCTTTACAGGGTCAGGGGACTCGCTGCCTGTGGCGTTGTGTAAAAATAGCTGAAGAAGTAACAAACATGGTACTTTCCTGAGAGACCTGCCGGGCACCCGTGTGCTGATGGGTCTTTTTATTTTTCTTATTTATTTCTGCTACAAAGAATATGCCCCAAGTCCTCTCACAGACTACTCTAACGGCTACATTTGTGTACATTACCTTCAGACCCTGAATGCTTACATAATATTGTCTGGCGAGGAAAAAAAATATTATCCGCAGTATACGGAAAACCCCTGAAGCAGAAATTGGAATGATTTATTTGTAATGAAATGTGCTTTTAACAAATACATGTTCATTCTGTCCTAACAGCAGCAGAATAGACCATGTATGTGAGCTGGCAGGTAATATGACAACTAGTGTAACCCTGCGAAAGTGATACCCATATCTTCCTTTCAGATACGCTCGCTCGCTTCCAGAGATGAACATGAATTAAGCTCCTTTAAAATCGCTTATTATTAAACTCCTTTCTACAGTTAAGTCCCACTATTGGTAGTTTTGAATGTAAGTGAAAGTGTTCAGATTGTCAAGTTTCAGGCGTGGCTGGGGACTGTCAGTTCATGTGACACCAACTATTACATCAGCGCCAGCGAATATTTGTTGATATTCAATGGAACCCATGTGTATTACACCTTTTTTCAGTCTTCCCTAGCCAAAAAAAAGGTAATCCAGGTCATTTTAAACTGGGAAACCTGGCCGATCATTGAAATACATTCCAAGTTGTGATTAGGGATAGTTAAGGGTTTATGAGCTCTGGGCTTTGGTACAAAGACTTTACTGGAATGAAATTCTTCCTCCCTGTGTGCCACTTAGATATTCCCTTTCTTTCTGTAGTTTCTGGATTAAAGACTCGCCCTGTCCTGTAGCATTTTAGTTTCATATGAAATAAGGCAACTCATTTTCATTTCCCCTTAAAGGGGACATTTTACTCTTTTTTTTTTTTGACTTATGAATGTTCTTACAATCTTGGATACATGTTTAAACAATGTCAAACGTTAAATCCTGAGGTTCAATCATTTGGGTGTGAGCCTGTAAGCAGTTTTGGATACCTGTGAAGGCTTTTTTGCTGTCTTTTTTTTAAGCAGTTAATTTATAATGTCACAGTTTGACTGACTGATGCTCTGCTCTTTTGTGATGAGACTGTTTGCTACAGCCTGTATCCTTTCATGTCACACAATCTCGTCCCATGTCGTCCGCCTAGGGGTGTAACGGTACAAGTATTTATATTGAACCGTTTCGGTACCGAACGAGTTTCCACACGAACATATAAAGTAGCCGCATAAGCTAAAGTCTTAACAAGCTGCTCCGCTTCCTTCTGCCTGTCTCTGTCAGTACTCTGCAGCACGCAGCATTGTCCCACCCACACAACCATCTGATTGGTTACATACAGAGCGGTAACAGCCAATCAGCAGTGCGTATTCAGATCGGTAACAGCCAATCAGCAGTGCGTATTCAGAGCGCATGTAGTCAGTGCTTAGCGTTTAGCAGGTAAGCATCAGGCAGCGGACTCTCCCCAAATTATAATAAACACCTCCCAGTCAACTACCGGTACTAGTAACATCACTATGAGCCCGTTGACGTTCTAGAAACATAAACGGCAGCTTCAGCTCGCTCGCAGTCCTGGCTTGAGGTGAAGGCTAATTCGCTTTTAGCGTAACGTTAGCTCATTTTGCGTTGTGCGCGCGTGCATGTGTGTGTGTGTGGGTTACGGACAGCAAAGCCCTGTCTGTTATTTCACTTTACTTTTTCTGTGTTGATTGAGCTGTGTTGAAGCAGCAAAAAGGACATTATGTTAAATGAAGAGTTTCTGTCTCTGATAGTTGATATAATAATGTAACTGCATCATAAAGCCTACATGAACTCCATGGTGTTCAGGGATGAATAGTCTCTACTATTGCTATTGTACTATTTTTTTCAGCTATAGTTACATTAATCATTAGTAATGGAGCAGCCTAGTTTTGAATGGCAGGGTCCCTGCTATCACATGTTGATAAAAATATAACATTTACATAATAAAAATCAACTACAGGATTCCCAAATGCTGTAATAAATTAAGCATGATGAGTTGACTTGAAACTGTTTAATGTTGCACTTGTTATATGTAGAAGAAAAGTTTTGTCATTTTATTTAATCTGAGTAACAACTTGAGGCAGTTTAATGTTTAATAATTAATTTAATTAATTATTATAGTGTTCCCAATGTTAAAGGGCATAAAGCCATTGTTTACAAATTTGGTAAATAAATAACCAAAAAATTCATATTTTGTTGTTTTCTTACTGTACCGAAAATTAACCGAACCGTGACCTCTAAACCGAGGTACGTACCGAACCGAAATTTTTGTATACCATTACACCCCTACGTCCGCCTGCTCTGATATCTATAAAATAAATACTTTAATGTTTTTGTCCACAAAATTTTACATGAGACTGTTTTGTAGGAGTGACGATTTAATTCGAATCACAATTTAAGGTTACCGATACAATTCAGGAATGATATTGGTTTATCTTGAACGATCCGATCTGAAACGATTCAGTGAGTTGAAATTGATTCAAATACTTTTTAGCCAATTTCTTTGCCAGTGTGACTGTGAAATGAATACTGGATACTGGACACTGCAGGTGAAGTTTCCTATATTCATGTTAATTCTTGTAAAAATGAATTATGGATATAAACAAGCAAGTAAACAATTGCCGACGCTTTCACATCTTATTTGAAAAACAATGTTGAATTAACAAGATAATCTTTTCTCCTCAATTTCAATAGTCAAGACATTTTCAATAAAAGTACAGTAACCAACATTTTAACAGTAGATAAACTGCTATTTTTGTTTTTGTTTTACAACATACAACTAATACAATATTAATATAAAAAATATGGTGCAACCAACATTGCTGCAGGTTGAATGAACATTAGGTTTATCTGAGAAATCAAGTGCAACCAAATATTTTCTGGTTAAACCAGCAGTGGTTTGACCTGCTACTACTGTCATTTTAATAAGCACTTACGGTGGCCGAGAAAAGTTCCATCAAATACAAACAGCACAGCCCAACAACATAAAGTCACAACACTACAACGTTAAGTCAAAACACGATAAAGGCGCAACTGAAGTGATAGCGGACCAGTTTTGCCGATGGACCAAGTTACTGAGGCAGAAAGTTGAAAACGGAGTTGGAAAAGTGAAGTGACCACTTATCAGTAAGGGTGTAACGGTACACAAAAATTTCGGTTCGGTACGTACTTCGGTTTAGAGGTCACGGTTCGGTTCATTTTTGGTACAGTAAGAAAACAACAAAATTTAATTTTTTTTGGTTATCTATTTATCAAATTTGTAAACAATGGCTTTATCCTCTTAACATTGGGAACACTATAATAATTCTGCCCAAAAATAGAAATAGCTGTGTGTGTGATGGATGTGAGCCACCACTAGGCTGATCAATGCAACAGCAGGCAGTCATGAATGCTAAGCATAACAATAACATACATACCGTATTTCCTTGAATTAGCGCCGGGGAGGTTATTAATTTAAAACCTCTTCTCACTCCGGCGCTTACCAAAGGCATGCAGTAAATGTAAGCATACGCTAATTATTTTAAAACCTCTTCTCACTCCGGCGCTTACCAAAGGCATGCGGTAAATTTAGGCGTGCGCTTATAAATTTGAGTGTGATGTAAGGATACCATCATGAAAGCACATTTAATAAAAAAAAAACGTTATTATGGTCTTACCTTTACTTATAAATGAAGTCCATGCGCCGCTCCTTCTGAATAAAAGCATCGATAACTTGTTTATAGAAGTCTTCCTTATCTTTCTTCAGTTTTAAAAGTCTCTCTGTCTCGATGGAGATCTTCCTTTAATTATTACCTCCTGCTTCGATTGAAAGTCCAGTTTAGAAAACTGTTTTATTTTAGATATGTAATCCTCCATGTTAAAAGTCCAGGCGAGAGGAAAAAATAAAGGATCGCTGCTAACTGTTGCTGCTTGTTGTCACTTCTTCTGCAGCCGAGTAGTCGCAAAAATGCTCCCTGGGATCACTAGCGCCCTCTACCACCATGAGGCGGGAGTCATCTTATGACTCATATTTGACCCATGCAGCTACCGGTATATTAATAAAACATAGCTGCTTACTGTTCTTTTTAGCAAATTCAATATTTCGGACCTTAAATCCTACTGAATAGCTCTTTATCTTCTTCTTATGCGATTTTAAATTATTGAAATTAGCCTCCTCCATTTTGGAAAATGATGCCTTGAAAGGTGAAGTGTCACTCGTGACGTGACGAGTTTGACCCGGCGGTAAAACGAGGCATATGCTAATTATTCTGCGAAACGAGTTTGACCCGACAGTAAAACGAAGCATGCGCTAATTATTTTGTTAAACAAGTTTGACCCGGCAGTAATTCTAAGCATGCGCTAATTATTTTGTTAAACAAGTTTGACCCGGCAGTAATTCTAAGCATGCGCTAATTCTAAGCATGCGCTAATTATTTTGCGAAACGAGTTTGACCCGGCGGTAATACGAGGCATGCGGATAATATATACCCGGCGGAAATTCAAGGAAATACGGTATACACACTGGGTCCATTGCCAGGCTCAGAATGGAACAAAACCTTTCTACAAATAAAGTGCTTTTTTTGATTGATTGATTGAGACTTTTATTAGTAGATTGCACAGTACAGTACATATTCCGTACAATTGACACCCGAATAAGTTTTTCAACTTGTTTTAAGTCGGGGTCCATGTTAATCAACATTAAATTGCCTCAAGTTGTTGCTCAGATTTAATAAAATGACAAAACTTTTCTTCTACATATAAAAAGTGCAACATTAAACCGTTTCAAGTCAATTCAGCCTCAAATTAACTTTTCTTCCCCCCCCCCAGCCTTTAACCCTGGTGACTTTCACTCAATCTTCATGTTTTTTGCCAGAAAAATCAGTTTATCCACATTGTCTGCGGAAACTAGAAGTGGGTCAAAATCTAGTTTTTAATGCAATATGGTCTTAAATCTGCTGCTATAAAAACGCCAACGGCATTTGTTATTGCTTTAGCCCTGCCTGACTCGCCGAGGAGAGGCTGCTTGAATGTGGTGTTTGCACGACGCTCGTCTTTCTCGTCGTTGAAGCGATGTTCACTTGGGGGTTAGCATGTTTGACGTGTTGCCAGAAGCATACCCTATTGCTGCTGAACAATGTCGGCAAACCGCTTTCGCTTTGTGCCTCAGTGTGCGTTGTTTACACAACGTGCGTTACGCTACTTAATATGTTCGTGTGGAAACTCGTTCGGTACACCTCTGAACGGAAACCCCCGTACCGAAACGGTTCAATACATATACAGGTACCGTTACACCCTTACTTATCAGTCATAATAACTTTTTTTTTTAAACTTTTTGAATAATACTAACATACTATCTTCATTACACCGTTTTCAACTAGTCTGTCTGTCGGCAAAATTTGCTCTGCTGACACTTCCATTGTGTCCGTCATTTCCTTTGTGGCTTAAAGTTGTGTTGTGGCTTCATGTTGTTGTTGTGTTGTGGTGTTATTTGTTGTCCCTTTTACAATTGTGTTGCGGCTTTCCGCTTTGTTGTTTTTTAGCCTTTGCACTTGTTGTGACCTTTCTCGGCCACCGTTGGTATCCACCATTCTTGTTTTGATGACGCCACAGACGGGCAGACGGACTTGAGTAACGTTTAATATCCTTATCATTAAAAGTAATAAACTTTGTATAAAGTCTGCCTTTCCTAAATTTTACATTTTCTTTTTCCTAGTACTGATGACATCGACTGATTCCGCTTTATCTACTCAGTGGCCTAGTGGTTAGAGTGTCCGCCCTGAGATCGGTAGGTTGTGAGTTCAAACCCCGGCCGAGTCATACCAAAGACTATAAAAATGGGACCCATTACCTCCCTGCTTGGCACTCAGCATCAAGGGTTGGAATTGGGGGTTAAATCGCCAAAAATGATTCCCGGGCGCGGCACCGCTGCTGCCCACTGCTCCCCTCACCTCCCAGGGGGTGAACAAGGGGATGGGTCAAATGCAGAGGACATATTTCACCACACCTAGTGTGTGTGTGTGACAATCATTGGTACTTTAACTTTAACTTAACTTTATAACAATGTTAGATTGATACATGTAAGATATATCTTTCTGAAGGGCAAATTGCAGAGCACCGATCGATGTGGTTGAATCGTTTGAATATAGATGCGTAGCTCGATACATCGACGGGCCTACTGTTTTGTCATAAAGGCCCAGTGCGAAGTTAGATAAACTTCGGTCGTGTTGACCACAATAGAAAGCTATAACAGTCCTAACTGTTGGTTTTGTGTAAAAACTGTAACATTGGTGTACTTGCAGGGAGCTAATGTGAAGTTTTCCATCTAGTTGTGTTCCGCTTACCACATAAGTAAATGTGGATAAAATATTATCGTCATAATAACATGTTTAACATGCAGTGACATACACAATGAAATGTATTTTCTACCGAGTCTGAATGAATCTCAACATAACCATTTTGCAGACATACTCAGAAAGTGGGGTTAAGAATGTGGCCGCAGAGCTAAATTTACACCAAAACATATCCAACACGCATTATCTAGATAGCAGAGAAGTGTGTTAAATGTAGATTAGAAATCATCATGGGTCACAGTTAATCTACTTAATTTACATTAATGTGATTTTTTTTTTTTTTTAAAGGCTTTTTCTAATTAGTTAACTGTTCAAATCAACAAAAGGAATGATATATTTGGTGTGTTTTTCAGGTGATAAATCTTCCTCTTGCTGTTGGTAGATGGGGGCTCCCTTTTGTCTGTCCAGCAAGAAATATGTTAGATACGGTTTGCATGTGAATGGACACAAGTCAACTGTTCTAATGTAACTGGAAAATAATGCAACGTTGTCGTTGGATCTTATGATCTTTTTTTTCAAGCATGTTACTGCTCGGTACTCAGCTGTTAAGATGGAGCTTATCTCAACCTTTTTAACTCTCAAGCAAGCAATCAAAGGCATCACATGGCACCCTCCACTTTGCACTTTTCTTTCAATTGCCTTTTTTTGTACTTTTATTTCAATTTTCCATTTATGAGCATATTATTCCACACAATAAACAGAATCCATAATATTAATAACGAGAGATGTCCGGTAATGGCTTTTTTGCCGATATCCGATATTCCGATATTGTCCAACTCTTAATTACCGATTCCGATATCAACCGATACCGATATATACAGTTGTGGAATTAACACATTATTATGCCTAATTTTGTTGTGATGCCCCGCTGGATGCATTAAACAATGTAACAAGGTTTTCCAAAATAAATCAACTCAAGTTATGGAAAAAAATGCCAACATGGCACTGCCATATTTATTATTGAAGTCACAAAGTGCATTATTTTTTTTAACATGCCTCAAAACAGCGGCTTGGAATTCGGGACATGCTCGAGGTTGAGGTGGGCAGGATTGAGGTGCGGGGTGTATATTGTAGCGTCCCGGAAGAGTTAGTGCTGCAAGGGGTTCTGGGTATTTGTTCTGTTGTTTGTTGTGTTACGGTGCGGATGTTCTCCCGAAATTTTTGTCATTCTTGTTTGGTGTGGGTTCACAGTGTGGCGCATATTTGTAACAGTGTTAAAGTTGTTTATGCGGCCACCCTCAGTGTGACCTGTATGGCTGTTGACCAAGTATGGTTGGCATTCACTTGTGTGTGTGAAAAGCCGTAGATATTACGTGATTGGGCCGGCACGCAAAGGCAGTGCCTTTTAAGGTTTATTGAGGCTCTGTACTTCTCCCTACGTCCGTGTACACAGCGGCGTTTTAAAAAGTCATAAATTTTACTTTTTGAAACCGATACCGATAATTTAGGATATTACATTGTAAAGCATTTATCGGCCGATATTATCGGACATCTCTATTAATAACTTTTCTTGCTGTCAAACATTAAGCAGCAGTGTTTAAAGGGGAACTGCACTTTTTTGAAATGTTGCCTATCATTCACAATCCTTATGTAAGACAAGAACACATATGTCTTTCTTTTTTATGCATTCTAGTTTGTAATATACGGCAAGTGTGAGGTGGCTAACAACACAGCTAACGGGGTCATCTATTGCGCCAATAATCACTCTTAGAAAACATCCGAAAACTGCCTATTAAAGGGGAACATTATCACAATTTCAGAAGGGTTAAAACCATTAAAAATCAGTTCCCAGTGGCTTATTTTATTTTTCAAAGTTTTTTTCAAAATTTTACCCATCACGCAATATCCCTAAAAAAAGCTTCAAAGTGCCTGATTTTAACCATCGTTATATACACCCGTCCATTTTCCCGTGACGTCACACAGTGATGCCGATACAAACAAACATGGCGGTTAGAACAGCAAGGAATAGCGACATTAGCTCGGATTCAGACTCTGATTTCAGCGGCTTAAGCGATTCAACAGATTACGCATGGATTGAAACGGATGGTTGTAGTGTGGAGGCAGGTGGCGAAAACGAAATTGAAGAAGAAACTGAAGATATTGAGCCATATCGGTTTGAACCGTATGCAAGCGAAACCGACGAAAACGACACGACAGCCAGCGACACGGGAGAAAGCGAGGACGAATTCGGCGATCGCCTTCTAACCAACGATTGGTATGTGTTTGTTTGGCATTAAAGGAAACTAACAACTATGAACTAGGTTTACAGCATATGAAATACATTTGGTAACAACATGCACTTTGAGAGTGCAGACAGCCCAATTTTCATCAATTAATATATTCTGTAGACATACCCTCATCCGCTCTCTTTTCCTGAAAGCTGAAATGTCCAGTCCAGTTGGAAATGCATCTGCTTTGAGTGTCGCAGGATATCCACACATTCTTGCCATCTCTGTCGTTGCATAGCTTTCGTCGGTAAAGTGTGCGGAACAAACGTCCAATTTCTTGCCACTTTCGCATCTTTGGGCCACTGGTGCAACTTGAATCCGTCCCTGTTCGTGTTGTTACACCCTCCGACAACACACCGACGAGGCATGATGTCTCCAAGGTACGGAAAACAGTCGAAAAAACGGAAAATAACAGAGCTGATTTGACTCGGTGTTTGTAATGTGTTTGAGAAAATGGCGGATTGCTTCCCGATGTGACGTCATGTTGTGACGTCATCGCTCCGAGAGCGAATAATAGAAAGGCGTTTAATTTGCCAAAATTCACCCATTTAGAATTCGGAAATCGGTTAAAAAAATATATGGTCTTTTTTCTGCAACATCAAGGTATATATTGACGCTTACATAGGTCTGGTGATAATGTTCCCCTTTAACCAACCATTAGCGATATTTTTATTATAAGTGCTAACGCAGAGGAAGTACTTTTAGCAGCTTTTCACATACTGAGCTTGTGAGCTGTCGCTAGATTAAAAATCATGCCTCTCACTTGTATAGTAGTACGTTTTGGCTATAAACCGAGGAGTTGGTCAACTTTGACATTCAACTTAGACCCGTAGTTTGTGAGGAAAAACACGAAAAGACGCTTATTTGCGCCCACCTTTTTTTAATTATTTATCATCTAAACGGGAAGATATAAAGTATGCACCTCAGCGAGAGCACACATTGTACAGTCAGTGATTGTTTTATTATGTTGGTAGTTTTGTATTTCTTGCTTAGCTCTTAGCAGTAGTGCTACTCGCTGGATCTGCTAATTACACAGCTTCTAAAACTTGTAGCTCATCCTCCTTATAGTCAGGCTCATAAATATAAGGCTGTGGATCATCCTTTGTCCCAAAGTAATTGTTGAGTTGTTGTTGAAAGAAATAGCTAACGTTGTGATGCGTCTGTGAAATCTATGCGCCGCCATATGCTTAAAATGATCAAAATCCGTAAATATTGCATATTATGAATGTGCCTAGTACTACGTTACATATATACTTACAGCATGTATGTAAATAGTTGACGGAGGTTTTTGGATGTTTTGTAGTACATTTAAAAGGCGGAAAAGATGGAATCCCATTACTTCCATTGTTAGCGGACTCTTGCTAGCGTTTTTTTTTTAATCAGAATGCATAAAAAAGTGCAGTTCCTTTTTAGAGATTGAACACATGCATCAATAGTCTTGTCTAGAACCACTTGAGTTTATTTCAGGCAAATGGACAAATCAATTACCGGTACATGCAGTGTTTTCATTGATCAAACACAATTATTGTATAAAAGGGGACCCAACAACATAATCTGTGCATAATTTTGACCAAAGAACTAGCATTACATGTTTTGTAGCCCACAAGCAAGTGTTTTAAATGTAGGAGAGAAATATATAACCCTTTAAAAAAAAAAAAAAAGGGTCTAAGTTGCTGATTTTAGCAAGTCTGCCGGCCATCATGAGTTGTTTACTTTGAACAAAACATTTGACAACGTGATGTCAAATATTGGAACTTGTACAAAAGATACTTGGCTGATCAAAACAAGCACATCCCTGGTAATGGTGTGGATTTAGAGCAGTGTATTGATCGTGGAGCGCAATTTAGGCAGGAAGTGAAATCATTTTCAGACTGGAAGGATAGCTGACTCACTTCTCTTCGATGAGATCATCCCCGTCTCATTTCTCTATCGCCCTCGTTGTTCTCCCAATGAAAGACTCTCATAGCATTCATTGATGGTGATTGGTGGGCGATATCGTTCCTTTTTAGTTTTGCGAAACATTTGAATGTTAATGTATTGTGTGCTCTCGTATTTTTTCCTCCATGTCTTGTGTCAATCTTCTCTATCTGCCCACTCGCCTTGCTATCTCCCCAACCCAATACGTCATATAGCTGTAGGCTGCAAGTAACCATAGTAACCAGCCACTTTGCTCCTCTTCCGTCTACATTGTTGCCTCTATTTTCTTTCTTTTTGTCTTGGTCAATTTTTTGAAATGTGTTTCTCCTGTAGGCTGTTTTTCCTTTCTGTTGACAGGAATTCTAATGAATGGTGTTTTATTACTTCTTGTCTCTTTTGGCTGCTATTTTTGCATCATTATGTATTGTACTATAACCAAACAATGGGATCCATTTTAAACATTTTAACCCTCTTGTTTTTCCCACTAGCTGTGTGCTTTTTTGTGAATTATGCTAAAAAACACAAGATATGTGGAACATATCTTTTGTGACATATATGAGTCAACTTAGGTAAGAACTGAAAAACCCCCACAATATACGTTGGTTTGCACAAAGCATTGAGGATACGGGGTTCTGCTGGTGATATACAGGTTTTTTTTATTGTTTGTTGCTAGTTTGCAGACTATCTTATCATTCAGGGAAATAATCTGCTGAAAAAAGTATCTCTTTTTAAACAGACATTGAGGACATTTGAATTAGTATTGCAATTTCGAAAATGAAAGACTTAAATTTAAGTTGTCGTAATTTTTAATCGTTTAGCAAAAGATTTACAATTGAAGCTAATATGCAACATTATAGACTAGGGATGTAAAGACTACCGATATTATTGATATGAAGTGGTAAAATTACAGACGGTTAAATCATACTTGCCAACCTTGAGACCTCCAATTTCGGGAGGTCTAGGTGGGGGGTGGGTGCGGGGGGCGTGGTTGGGGGCGTGGTTAAGAGGGGAGGAGTATATTTACAGCTAGAATTCACCAAGTCAAGTATTTCATATATATATATATATATATATATATATATATATATATATATATATATATATATATATATATATATATATATATATATATATATATATATATATATATATATATATATATATATATATATATATATCCCCGCGACCCCGAAGGGAATAAGCGGTAGTGGATGGATGGATGGATATATATGTGTGTGTATATATATATATATATATATATATATATATATATAAAGAAATAATTGACTTTCAGTGAATTCTACCTATATATTTATATTTATATATATATTTATATTTATATATATATATATATATATATATATATATATATATATATATATATATATATATATATATATAAAAAAGAAATACTTGAATTTCAGTGTTCATTTATTTACACATATACACACACATAACACTCATCTACTCATTGTTGAGTTAAGGGTTGAATTGTCCATCCTTGTTCTATTCTGTCACTATCTTTCTTTTTTTTCTTTTTTTTCTTTTTTTTTTTTTTTTTTTTTTTGTGTCCTGTCCAGCTTCTCAGGCAAATCATATAGTTGATGTAGATGCCCATGTCGGCTGTTCAGATTTACTTTACAAAAGAGAAGTGTAGGATACTTCTCTTGTTGCCTTATTTGTATTTGACTTTATTAAATGTATTTATATTATCATTTAGTGCAGCCGGGCCGGAGCAGGAGGGGATAGAAAGAGAAAAAAAAGAAGACAGAGGGGGAAATTGTGGGGACAAGAGGGGGATTAGACAGAGAGACAAAAACAACAACAGCAAACAACAACAACAACAACAATAGAGCAACATCAGCAAATATGACATGTACAAGTATGATGGTAAAAGTAATAGCAAATAAGCAGTTAGCGAAAAATAAAAAATAATACAGAAATGACAATGAGCATTATTACACTACAAATGGATCAATACAAATACCAATAGAAATAGCGCTATTGATAATGAACAATACCAATAATTTACCTTTATTATCAACAATACAGTTGTTTAAATGCAACAATACATATACGTAATGATAACTTGAGATACGAAAGAATGCAGAAAAATGGAGGGGGAGAAAGAGAAGCAACCTACATTAACCTTGTAGATTGTTATAGTCACAATAGGTTAAGCTTTGTCAGTGTGCCATGTGTTACACCCAGTTTACCCTAGGGCAACAACGTTAATATATGTTTGATGAAACGTGATTATGTGCATGAGTGTAAGTATGCATATGTACTTGTATATGTACAGAATGTGTATATGTGTTTGTACAATGAATGTATATGTACAGAATGTGTATATGTGTTTGTACAGTGAATGTATATGTACAGTATGTGTATGTGTATGTTTGTATATTGAATGTGCGTGTGGATGTACGAACATTAGGTAGGTAAATATGTACTGTATTTGTGTATGTATGTGGGAGCGTAGGTACCTATGTACGTATGTGAGCATACGTGAATTTGCATGTACAATACATTCGACTCCCAGAGTGCGTGGGAGCCAGAGCACGGCCCCATCACCCCCGAGAGCCCAACCCACAAACAGGAGGCGTGGTGCCCAGGGAACCAGGGACCACCGCCCCCACGCAGCCAAGCCGGCCAGCGACAGGAACCCCAGAGCCCGACCCACCGTACCGCCCACAAGGGCCAGCAGCAGGCCGCAGACAGACGCACCCGGCGGAGGACAGGGCACGAGAAAAGCAGGGGACAGCCAGACCCCAAGCCAGCGAGAGACCACACCCCACACGGGCAGAAAGGCGAGACGCCCCGCCCGAAGGACCCAGAGACTCCCCGCAACCGGACGGGAAGACCGCCCCCGCCCCACCGGCAACCGGGCCCCCACGAGCCCACCCCCCACCCCCGGAGAGCGCGGCGAGGCCAGCCCCCGGCCACCCCACCCAAACCGGCCGCCGCAGGACCACCCAGGCACAGGGCCACGGGAACCACCCACCCCACCCGCAGGGACCCCAACGATGGAGATGGAACAACCAGCAACCGCCCCGCCGAGCCCCCCCCCTGAGGGAGGGGAAAAATTAAAAAATAATATTAATAAAATATATTTTAAAAATAAATAAATAAATTAATTAATTAATTAAAAAAAAAAAGAATTAAAAGAAGATCACAGACATGCTGACAAACAAGGTCACTACCCCAGCAACTGGCCGACTCGCAGCACCTCGGAATACCTTGCAGCACCAAGCTACCACAATAGACGCAGGGACTAGGCCCAACAGGCCCCAACCAAGACGGGCACCCGGAAGGGATGGACAGCGGGACCCAGGAGCTCCAGACACGCAGTTCGGATGCAGTAGCCTGAGGCGTCGACCCCCGTCTGACAGGCAGGCCCAGAGCGTACCCCCAGAAATAAAAAAAACATACATACATACATACACACATACACATACACATACACACATACACGTATACATACCCACACATACACATATATACATATACATACACATATGTACACTATCTTATACATACACGTATGTCACTATCTTTCTAACCATGCTGAACACCCTCTTTGATGATGCATTGCTGTGTGGCACGCACAAAAGTGCTTTCATCAAATGCACTAGATGGCAGTATTGTCCTGTTTAAGAGTGTCACAACATTGCTGTTTACGGCAGACGGACTGCTTTACTGTAGACGTTCTTTATATTGTGGGAAAGCGGACTCAGGTCCGCATGGAGCTGGAGGGGGCGTGGCCTCCAGCTCCGCCTGAATTTCGGGAGATTTTCGGGAGAAAATTTGTCCCGGGGGGTTTTCGGGAGAGGCGCTGAATTTCGGGAGTCTCCCGGAAAATCCGGGAGGGTTGGCAAGTATGGGTTAAATAGTACCGTTCAAAACGCAAAGTATTGTAATTAGGGTTGCGGGACATAGATATAAATTATATCAATTTAAACGACGATAGTTTTTAATACTGTTATATCGTGATAATGCATGCATGTTGACTTATTCTAGCTATGTTCTGCAAATGTGGAAAAGAACGAGCGAACAACTGCGTCCTCAACGTAATGTAGCGTCATCTTTAGGGGCTAACGTCCCTCCACTGTGCAAAGCTACTTCTAAGTAGGGATGTATATTGTTACGATTTTATCGATACCAATATCGATATTGCTTATCGATACCAGTGTTAATCGGTACTCTGGTCGGTTTTTGATTGATTGATTGAAACTTGTATTAGTAGATTGCACAGTACAGTACATATTCCGTACAATTGACCACTAAATGGTAACACCCGAATAAGTTTTTCAACTTGTTTAAGTCGGGGTCCACGTTAATCAATTCATGGTAAGTCGGGGTCCACGTACTACACAGTATGTACTTTGTGTAAATTAAGATGTGGAGGGAACTTTTTATTTTTTAAATTTTTTATCAGCTCAAGATGTGTACCAGCAACGTCTTGGTATAACATATCACAGCAGGGAAGTCTTTTATCAACACCTACTTTTCAACACCTAATCTGTGCCTGTACAATGCAGTTTTTATGTCATCTTGTAAAGACCACACAGATCCAGAACTGTTTCTATTCATTACAATTACACGTATCCATTTTCTACCGCTTGCTCTTATAACATTTAAAATAATTGTAAATTAATAATAAAGTAACATATTAATGTATAGTATTCATGTTCAATCACAGACCTTTAACATATGTCAAATATATAATATAAATCAATACAAACAATTAGCATGTTAGGTGAGTGTGCATTTTGTAACATTAGGAATTCTTATTTGTGTTTATGTTGCACACAGACCTATTTGACTGACGGATGGAAAGCCAGATTAAGTGTTGGCAGCTATCGATCTGTCTGTGTCGTGTGTGTGTATTATATGAATAAAAAGATCCAGTAATTATTGAAAATGTTCACTTTTTTGAGTGGATTGATATTAACCTGTGGATTACTAGAAAGCTTAGAGGACGGTTGGGTTGATGAAGCGCGCCATAGCGGCGGTCGTAGTGGCGTTCACTTCAAACTGACACTAACTCTTATTGGCGTATGTGACTTTGAGGAGGAAATATTGTTGTTGCAAACTTTTGTTTGGTACGTCCTTATTTGTGATTATTCCAACCTAATTGTCAGGTTCAAACACTGATGACATCTATTAAACAAGACAAGAAGCAAGGAATCAAACAGAGACCGAATTAAATTTGGCTCAATGAGGAGAAAAGTGACAATCTACAATGTAAATAGTCATGAAAATAAAGAAAATGCATTGAATGAGAAGGTGTGTCCAAACTTTTGGCCTGTACTGTTTATCGCAATATACATTTTCGGCAATATCATTCATCTCTAACGTGATTGATTACCTGACTTTGGTAGGCTGATACTCCTCATTTCCTGGAGAAGTTGATTGCTAGCTGACAACTAGAGCGCTACTCGCCATCTATCCCAAATGCTAACACGAATACAAGACACATTGATGTCTTCTCTCTTAGGACAGGACCGAGTGATAAATATAAAGTTTACGGACATGTCTACAACAGGAAAATAATCCACGTGTCGTCATACAAATCGGAAGTAAAGCTAGCTTTCTTATTTTATCAAACACTAGAGATGTCCGATATCGGACTGCCGATATTATCGGCCGATAAATGCTTTAAAATGTAATATCGGAAATTATTGGTATCTGTTTCAAAAAGTAAAATTTATGACTTTTTAAAACTCTGCTGTACGGAGTGGTACACGGACGTAGGGAGAAGTACAGAGCGCCAATAAACCTTAAAGGCACTGCCTTTGCATGCCGGCCCAATCACATAATATCTATGGCTTTTCACACACACAAGTGAATGCAAAGCATACTTGATCAACAGTGAGGGTGGCTGTATAAACAACTTTAACACTGTTACAAATATGCGTCACACTGTGAACCCACACCAAACAAGAATGACACACATTTCGGGAGAACATCCACACCGTAACACAACATAAACACAACAGAACAAATACCCAGAACCCCTTGCAGCACTAATTCTTCCAGGACGCTACAATATACACCCCGCCCACCTCAACCTCCTCATGCTCTCTCAGGGAGTGCATGTCCCAAATTCCAAGCTGCTGTTTTGAGGCATGTTTAAAAAAATAATGCACTTTGTGACTTCAATAATAAATATGGCAGTGCCATGTTGGCATTTTTTTCCATAACTTGAGTTGATTTATTTTGGAAAACCTTGTTACATTGTTTAATGCATCCAGCGGGCCATCACAACAAAATTAGGCATAATAATGTGTTAATTCCACGACTGTATATATCGGAATCAGTTGATATCGGAATCGGTAATTAAGAGTTGGGGGATATCGGCAAAAAAGCCATTATCGGACATCTCTAATAAACACTGTACATTTGTATTCCGTTTTAACCTGTGAAGGTTTTAAACACTCAAATAACAATAATAGGGCACATAAGAAGCCACACAGATATTTCTATTTTAGAAAGCATATAGTGTGTCTGTTTATTTCTTCTTTTGGAATAGAGCTTGCTATGAATAATGATAACCGTGATATGAAATGTTCATATCGTTACATCCCTATCAGTTGGAACACCCCACCATCCACATCAAAGCTCCCCTCTAAGTGTCTAAGTTCCCTCACCTCCCTTTGCCATTTTCGCACACGTCGTCCCTTCTTCAGTTGTATAAGTAGGCAGCTTGTCAGAGGAGTGGTTACCCTCCTACTAACCTTGAGCTCTAATGAGGCTTGTTGTCATAAGTATTCAGGTGGGCAGAAGGTGAGGTGCAGGGAGTCTTGACAGACTGCAACTCTCCTCAAAGCAAGGCCTGCCTTACAGCTTGTCTGGCTTTTCCTGGCTTTAGGTGTTTGCTCTTCGCATACACAAGCCAGTTGGAATCAAGGCAATAATGTGGTGTGACACTATTTATAATAATTTTAAAAAATTGACATCAAAGCCTAACTAAGGAAAATCGCAAACACCATTTGTGACAAACACACTGAAATACAGTTGTGCCAAGCTAGTATGAAAGTGTGCCTTGCCCAAGGGCACTTGTGCATTACATAAGATTTTCTTTATGAATGAATGTCACTTTTATTTAGTTTGTGTTTCAATGCCGATGCTGTTTTGAGCATAGTAATGCTGCCCGGAGGAGGTCTGTGTGGATGGAACGCAGCTTCCCTTGCTGATGTAGTTGGTTATGCTTTAGGCTAGAAATGTAGCTCAGACCAAATCAGCAGTGTGTCTGCTGGTTGTAGCCAAGCAAGTCCTACTCTGTTCAGCGGTCCTTGAACACACCATAAAAACATGTCCTCCTTGTATTCCTGTTGAGTATAGAACGATCACTCTGTTCTAAAAGAGCACAGCTTGTACGTTCAATGTGCACAATTGAATATCTTATTTGCTCCGACAGTAATGTGTTTCTATAAGTTTAGATTGGGGTATGTGGTTTTTAAAAGGGGAAATACGGCAATGTCTCTTGTTTTCATGTTATTTAAGCTTGAGAGCTGGCGCCAGTCCGTGAGTTTATGAAAGTGTGATTATGATAATCACGATAACACTAACGGTCGGGTGTTTTACCACAGTTTGTCGTTACATCCCTATTTTCATTGTTTTTTTGGCAGCAACGTTTTGTGGCTGGCCTGCGCATCAAGTGGACACCCCCACTTGACCTATTCATACATTACATTTAGAGATGTCTGATAATGGCTTTTTTGCCGATATCCGATATTCCGATATTGTCCAACTCTTAATTACCGATTCCGATATCAACCGATACGATATATACAGTCGTAGAATTAACACATTATTATGCCTAATTTTGTTGTGATGCCCCGCTGAATGCATTAAACAATGTAACAAGGTTTTCCAAAATAAATCAACTCAGGTTAAGGAAAAAAATGCCAACATGGCACTGCCATATTTATTATTGAAGTCACAAAGTGCATTATTTTTTTTAACATGCCTCAAAACAGCAGCTTGGAATTTGGGACATGCTCTCCTTGAGAAAGCATGAGGAGGTCGAGGTGGGTGGGGTTGTGTTGGGGGGGGGGGGGGGGTGTATATTGTAGCGTCCTGGAAGAGTTTGGGCTGCAAGGGATTCTGGGTATTAGTTCTGTTGTGTTACAGTGCGGATGTTCTCCAGAAATGTGTTTGTCATTCTTGTTTGGCGTGGGTTCACAGTGTGGCGCATATTTGTAACAGTGTTAAAGTTGTTTATACGGCCACCCTCAGTGTGACCTGTATGGCTGTTGACCAAGTATGCTTTGCATTCACTTGTGTGTGTGAAAAGCCGTAGATATTATGTGATTGGGCCGGCACACAAAGGCAGTGCCTTTAAGGTTTATTGGCGCTCCATACTTCTCCCTACGTCCGTGTACCACTCCGTACAGCGGCGTTTTAAAAAGTCATAAATTTTACTTTTTGAAACCGATACCGATCATTTCAGATATCACACTTTAAAGCATTTATCGGCAGTCCGATATTATCGGACATCATTTTAAGATAAAAAATATATAAATTAAAATTAAAATGAACACTAAATATATTAACAGCGGGTATGGAAATTATTCAGACACCCTTAAATTTTTCACTCTTAGTTTCATTGCTGCCATTTGTTAAAATAAAAAAAGTTAATTTTATTTCTCATTAATGTACACTCAGCACTCCATCTTGACAGAAAAAAACACAAATGGAGAATTTTTTTGCAAATGCATAAAAAAATAAAAAACTCAAATCACATGTACATAAGTATTAAGACACCTTGCTCAATACATTGTTAATGCATCTTTGGGCAGCAATTACAGCCTCAAGTATTTTTTAATACGATGCCACAAGCTTGGCACACCTGTCTTTAGGCAGTTTCACCCATTCCTCTTTGCCCAAGCGTTGTTGTTTTTTTATCCAGGATGTCTCTGTACATGGTTGCATTCATCTTAGTCTAGTCAGGGAGGTGACCAAGAAGCCGATGGTCACTCATGTCAGTGCTACAGCATTCCTCTATGGAGAGAGGAGAACCTTCCAGAAGGACAACCACCTCTGCAACAAACCACCAATCAGGCCTGTATGGTAGACTGGCCAGACGGAGCCTTTCTTAGTAAAAAGTTTGCCAAAATGCACCTGAAAGACTCTGACCATGCGAATTAATATGATCTGGTCTGTTGAGACAAAGCTTGAACTCTTTGGCGTGAATGCCAGGTATCATGTTTGGAGGAAACCAGGCACCGCTCATCACCAGGCCAATACCATCCCTTCAGTGAAGCATGGTGGTGGCAGCATCATGCTGTGGGGATGGGTTTCAGCGGCAGGAACAGGGAGACTAGTCAGGATTAGGGATGATCCGATATTTGGATCGGATCGGCTGCCGATATTTGCCAAAAATTGAGTATCGGCAAGGCATGGAAAAATGCCTATCCAGATCCAGTTTTTAAAAAAATCCGGTCCGTGTTTTCCAACGCACCTATTTAAATAATACATTCCACTTTTCTGCTGCTCTGTAATTTCCGTTCCGCATTTTCCAGCACACCTTCAACACATCCACAATTCTCACGCAGTTGCTTTTAGCTGCTGGCATTACACGACAGGCTCTTCTCACTCTTACCTGTGTCTCCCTCTCACAGACAGCAAGCGCACCTTCTTACACACATCACATACTGTCACGACACACGTCACATACTGTCACGTCATACGTCACATACGTATACGTCCTCCCCGAGCAGAGAGGTAGCAGCATGGCTAACGTTAGCTGTGATGCTAGCGCAGCCGTGCGAGCAACGCTCCCTCTAAGGTGCTCGCCTGTGCAATTGCGCACTGTTCAAGCGTCCTCTGCGCATAGCCATATGCCACGCACAAAATCAAATAAAAAAATAAGCGCATAACAATTTTCGACTCACGGACACGACAGAGACAACAGTTTTCGTCATCATTGTTCAAATATTGTGACGTCTGTCGAGACGCTTATCTCCATTCGGTGCCACACGCCCACACCATCAAAATGCAGAGGCAAAAATGTCCACATCAACACTGTATGAAAAAAATTAGTGATTTTTTTAGTTGTGATTTCCTTCTCTGCATGAAAGTTTAAAAGTAGCATATATTAATGCAGTATGAAGAAGAATGTTTTAATGTAGACATGCAAGCCTTGAAAGAACATTTTGAAAATCAAGACTACATATCCTGCAAATGGGTGCATTTCTACCCTATATTTTAACTTTAGATTTATTCTCATATCAAACTCTTTTGGCTGTCTTTTTGACACTTACATCAGGCGCCCCCCTCCACACCCTGGATTATAATTAATGTAAATAATTAAATGTGATTATCTTGTGTGATGACTGTATTATGATGATAGTATATATCTGATAGTATATATCTGTATCATGAATCAATTTAAGTGGACCCCGACTTAAACAAGTTGAAAAACTTATTTGGGTGTTACCATTTAGTGGTCAATTGTACGGAATATGTACTTCACTGTGCAACCTACTAATAAAAGTCTCAATCAATCAAAACACATAGAATCATCATACTGCTGTGATTATATGCATCAAGTGTTCATTCAAGGCTAAGGCAAAATATCGAGATATATATATCGTGTATCGCAATATGGCCTTAAAATATCGCATTATTAAAAAAAGGCCATATCGCCCAGCCCTAGTTCAATGATGCCATTTCTGTTTGTCATGTATAATTTTGTCTATTTTGTGTTTATCCTTGAATAAACAGGTCAGTTTCTTGTTACCAACCATTGTGTATTATTCAAACTACCCTAATTCAGCTGGCTAGTTGTTATCAAGAGTACTAAAACCCTTTTCAACATGATTCTGACAACTAAGTAGGCTAAATAACTTTAAACTTTAATACATGCTCGGATAGGCCAGTATCGGTATCGGTCAGCATCGGTATCGGATCGGAAATGCAAAATCAATATCGGTATCGGATCGGAAGTGCAAAAACCTGGATCGGGACATCCCTAGTCAGGATAGAGGGGAATGATGAATGCAGCAATGTACAGAGACATCCTGGGTGAAAAACAACGTTTCACATCCAATCTGATGGAGCTTGAGAGATGCTGCAAAGACTAATGGGTAAGTAGGACTGGGGAAAACTGCCCAAAGATAGGTTTGCCAAGCTTGTGGCATTGTATTCAAAAAGACATGAGGCTGTAATTGCTGCCAAAGGAGCATCAACAAAGTATTGCGCAAAGGGTCTGAATACTTATGTACATGGGATTTTTGAGGTTTTTATTTTTAATACATTTGCAAAATGTTCTACATTTCAGTTTTTTCTGTCAAGATGGGGTGCTGAGTGTACATTAATGAGAAATAAAATTAACATTTTAGATTTTAGCAGATTTGCTGCAATAAAACAAAGAGTGACAAATTTAAAATGGTCTGAATACTTTCCGTACTCACTATATTTAGCCAAACAATAGTACTCACGTGAAAGAGTCCTTTAATGCGCAATTACAGTCCTGCATTCCCTGGATTCATACGCATGTGCAGACTTTAGGCCATTGCCCAACCCCACCCCCACCTCGTATTCACACCAGAGGGGATTCATACTGTGGGATATTATTTGCCCACAGACACAGAATCTCATTATCGACAACAGACAGATTTGTGATGGACAGATAGCAGGGAAGGTGTGTGTGTGTGCATACATGTACTGTATGCCTCAGTCTATACATGCAATGTTCTATTATATCAGTGTGACAAAACATTTAGAAGTGTGTGAAAGCACTTCTTGATATGCTGTTCCCCTAAGCACACTTCCCCCTTTGTTTTACAATGTTGAATACATGCCATCATGATTCACGTTTGCCATTATAATGTTCGGTGATCAGGAGAACTAATTAAAGGTCCTCTTTTGTGTGTTGCAGAAATCGAGCCATAGCTGATTATCTGCGTTCCAATGGATATGATGGAGCATATTCTACTTTCAAGAAGGAAGCTGAATTAGACATGGTAAGTAGACAAAGGGAACATCAACATCCACACAATTTAGCACACCAACAATCATGTTCCACAGCCTTTGATTCTCTCTCCCTTGTGGCGCTGCCTCAATACACAGGAGTGTCACTCTGAGCACCTCCATCTAATCATGGGGGTGCATCTGAATACCGGTACTCCCTGGATGCATTGTCTGGGGAAAAAATTTTTTTTTTCAATATAGATATTGCGATCCCAATATTTCTTACTAGTAATTAGGTTATGCATTTAATTTATTTTATTTAAAGACATGCACCTGGGGATAGGTTGACTGGCAACACTAAATTGGCCCTAGTGTGTGAATGTGAGTGTAATTGTTGTCTGTCTATCTGTGTTGGCCCTGCGATGAAGAGGCGACTTGTCCAGGGTGTACCCCGCCTTACGCCCTAATGCAGCTGGGATAGGTTCTGGCACCCCCGTGACCTCGATAGGGACAAGCGGTAGAAAATGGATGGAGTTTATATTGACGCGGTTGGGAGAGTTGCCGTGCCAACAACCTGAGAGTTCCTGGTTCTTGTACTTGTACCTTCTACCAACCTCGTCATGTCCTTTGTCCTTGAGCAAGACACTTCACCCTTGCTCCTGATGGTTCCTGGTTAACCTTGCATGGCAGCTCCCACCATCAGTGTGTGAATCCATCCATCCATCCATCTTCTTCCGCTTATCCGAGGTCGGTTCGCGGGGGCAGCAGCCTAAGCAGGGAAGCCCAGACTTCCCTCTCCCCAGCCACTTCGTCCAGCTCTTCCTGTGGGACCCCAAGGCGTTCCCAGGCCAGCCGGGAGACATAGTCTTCCCAACGTGTCCTGGGTCTTCCCCGCGGCCTCCTACCGGTCGGACGTGCCCTAAACACCTCCCTAGGGAGGCGTTCGGGTGGCATCCTGACCAGATGCCCGAACCACCTCATCTGGCTCCTCTCGATGTGGAGGAGCAGCGGCTTTACTTTGAGCTCCTCCCGGATGGCAGAGCTTCTCACCCTATCTCTAAGGGAGAGCCCCGCCACCCGGCGGAGGAAACTCATTTCGGCCGCTTGTACCCGTGATCTTGTCCTTTCGGTCATAACCCAAAGCTCATGACCATAGGTGAGGATGGGAACGTAGATCGACCGGTAAAGTGAGAGCTTTGCCTTCCGGCTCAGCTCCTTCTTCACCACAACGGATCGATACAGCGTCCGCATTACTGAAGACGCCGCACCGATCCGTCTGTCGATCTCACGATCCACTCTTCCCTCACTCGTGAACAAGACTCCGAGGTACTTGAACTCCTCCACTTGGGGCAAGATCTCCTCCCCAACCCGGAGATGGCACTCCTCCCTTTTCCGGGCGAGAACCATGGACTCGGACTTGGAGGTACTGATTCTCATCCCAGTCGCTTCACACTCAGCTGCGAACCGATCCAGTGAGAGCTGAAGATCCTGGCCAGATGAAGCCATCAGGACCACATCATCTGCAAAAAGCAGAGACCTAATCCTGCAGCCACCAAACCAGATCCCCTCAACGCCTTGACTGCGCCTAGAAATTCTGTCCATAAAAGTTATGAACAGAATCGGTGACAAAGGGCAGCCTTGGCGGAGTCCAACCCTCACTGGAAACGTGTCCGACTTTCTACCGGCAATGCGGACCAAGCTCTGGCACTGATCATACAGGGAGCAGACTGCCACAATCAGACCAATACCCCATACTCTCTGAGCACTCCCCACAGGACTTCCCGAGGGACACGGTGTGTGAATGTGTGTGTGTGAATGTGGAAATAGTGTCAAAGCGCTTTGAGTACCTTGAAGGTAGAAAAGCGCTATACAAGTATAACCCATTTACCATATTAAGGATGTAACAATATGAACATTTTATATCACAGTTATCGTGACGGAAATGATCACGGTTATCATTATTGCGGTATTGTTGAATGAGCTCAAAAAGTACTGAAGTAGTTTGACTAAGTTAATTTCTTTCAATCACTAAAATAAATAGATTCACTGTTAGAAAACTCACTATTTTACATGTTTTGTGCTTCTTGTTCCTCACTGAGTTTAGAATTGTATCTGCTTTAATGGCTAAGCTTTTATTGTTTTAAATATTGTTGTGTACTTAGCGCTTTAAGATGTATTTAAATGAAAAGTGCATAAGAAATAAAATATATTAATATTTATATTTCTAGTGGGCGTTGTGGTGTCCTACTCTGTTCAGCGGTCCTTGAACACATCGTAAAAACACTTCCGTCACGTAGTCCTGAGAATAGAACGATCACTCTGTTCTAAGAGCATACCACGGTTTTTCGATAACTTTAATTTTAAACAGTAATACCAACCAATGGGAGTTTGATCTTGGTTATAGTTATTACAGTTAATTGTTAGATCCCTAGTTTATATTCTCAAAACCTGGATGCATGATTGTAATGTTCCTAAATTATGCTCATTCGTGGCTGAAATCCAGCTTCCCAAAGATGTTATGTTATCTTTAGGACACACGATCAATCAATCAACTGATTAATGATTATGCTCATCCTTAATAATGGTACAGTCAAGAACCCTACCCTTACCCTCTGACTTGTGTTGCCTTACCATTCCCCCCCATCTACCTTTCTATAGCATACTCTTCCTTCAACCTGCCTTCATATGACACTCCAGCGCATTTTCCTTTGTGCTTTTATTCTTTCTTGTGCTGGACGTTTTCTCCGTGCAAGCAGGGTAAATAATAGATGAATGGCACAGGGAGATCTGTGCACCCTGTTGGGTTTCTACAGCTCTGTCCGGAGCATGCAATGTTAGGCATAAAGGTATTCCCTTTACCGGAAATGTAGGTAGGATTAGTTCTGACTAAATTCAACACACACAAACACCAACCAACATTTGGAGCTATCCTACCAACTGGTTATTGGCTAGCATCCCGGAGTGAAGTCTGGCACTCTTTGTGTGCGTGTGTCTCATGTGTGTTGGTGAGTGTCCAGGCAGATGGCCGATTAGATGATGGCAGCCTTGTTTGAAATTGGCTTCCCTGTTTGCTTTTATGGTATGGTTCCTCTCCATTGGCCTAGTTTAAGTCTCACATTTTTAACCCCACTCATTGATAGCTTCCAAAACGGAGTACTAGGGTTGGCCGCATCCTTCCAGTAATTAGAGGGTTTCTGCTTTTTGTTTCCTGGCAAGGATGAAGAGGTAGCTGTGAACCAATTTACTTGTGGCTGCCTGTCAGTGAGAGGTTGTTAAAATCAGACAGTCTTCTTACCTAAAGTATTTTGTTGCGGGCAGCATACGCATATATATTCTTGTATATCAATGGGGACAATGGACCAGTGACGTGCATTCACTAGAGGGAGGTGAGTCGGGGCCTCACCTGCCATCATGGAAAGAAAAAAAAATAAAAAAAAAAAAATTAATATTAATATGTATCCAGTGATTATACTATAAAGTTATTTTCCATTTAACTTCACCAGTTTTAGATTATTTTTATGCAAAATCGCTGAATTTTCACATTTGCCGTTCAAATACTGAGAAGAGACGGTGCGGTGAACAGCAGCCAGTTGAGGCACGTCACTCAGTGCCGCAACATGGATTGCGCAATGACTCGGCTAACTGCTGGCCTGCTGTGCAGTGAGACTGTATTGCTATATGAACTATATTATACATTTCCATAGTTTAGTTAGCTGAGGTTTATAATGTACAGTGTATTTTGTCAACAACTGTATGTGCGCAAAGTATTTCTTGTGCTGAGCGATCATAAAATAGCTGCAAAAGACGCACTGGCTGAGGCTCGCCTCCTGCACCCCCGCCGTAGAATTGTTATATCAACTAAAGCCCACACTTAAACTTTGCACGTGCAAGATTGAATCTATTTTTTAAAATTATTTCATAAGAAGCCAAAAAGTGCAAAAACAATAATGTTGGTGTTGGAGGAGTTGTGAATGACTGCAGGGACACAACATTAGATACACCTGCAGACTGCAGGTGTATCTAATTCACAACTCCTCCAACATGAACATTATTGTTTTTGCACTTTTTGGCTTCTTATTAAATAACTTTTGTAACCTATTTTCATGGGCTTTCCTCTTTGTGATGTTAAGTTCCTGTTATGCGCTGTTATACAGTATATGCCTTGAGCTCTTATTTTGAAGGCGCTAAGAGCGGAAGTGATGTCACGTTGCGGAGGTTTTTGAAAGAATGTAAATAAAGTGGTCCTCGTGTAAACTGGAGCCTCCGTGTTTATTTTGTAGTTTCATACAGTATAGGCGACATTTATAAACCCTCGGTTACACTTTTTTAAATAGATTCAATCTTGCACGTGGAAAGTTTAAGTGAGGGCTTTAGTTGCGGCGCATGGACTTAATTTCTAAGTAAAGGTAAGACCATAATAACGGTTTATTTATTAAATGTGCTTTTTTGTGTGCTACAGTTTGTATGTGTAAAGTTAAGTTAAAGTACCAATGATTGTCACACACACACTAGGTGTAATGAAATTTGTCCTCTGCATTTGACCCATCCCCTTGATCACCCCCTGGGAGGTGAGGGGAGCAGTGGGCAGCAGCGGCGCCGCGCCTGGGAATCATTTTTGGTGATTTAACCCCCAATTCCAACCCTTGATGCTGAGTGCCAAGCAGGGAAGAATGCTGGTATGAGCTTTTAAACATAACCCGTTAACTGCTGCCAATCAAATGGTGAATAAGATACTCTTTAGGGTTCATATGTTTGTAAATCTGACTGTGATGAAGTCAGTGCCTCACCAGCCATCAACCTCACCGCACGTCACTGCAATGGACATAGTGTCAAAGAGGATGAGGGCCATTATGCAGGCATATTTTGGGTTCTTTATGACTGCCATTTGAGCCCCGTAATAATAGAATTTTCATAGTTTCACCATGTCAAACGTGCAAATTCTTGACTGAAATATGCTCAAATGACTTGCCAGTATCTCGTGTTAGCCTGCAGGTCTGCCACAAGTAATTTTCCTCACTTTACCAGACTGTAAGATGCATAAACCTTCTTGTCTGCAGGAGATTAGCCATTGTGAGAAGGATTAAGGCTAGAGTGTGTGTTTGTACATGTTTTGTACAGTAGAGTGGTAGTGGCCTCTGGGCAAGTCACTGTTACCCTGTGTGGGGATGTGTAAATAATGTTCTTTCATATAATAACCAATGTCCTCTGCTTGCTGCCCCAGCTGGCGCAGTCCCACTGGCCTCTGCGATTATGCTGATTCTTCAACTGTTTGCCTGATGTGCGTTATTTTGCCCTTCTCTCCCGCAGAATGAAGAATTGGACAAGAAGTATGCTGGCCTTTTGGAAAAAAAATGGACTTCAGTCATCAGATTACAAAAGAAGGTTTGTTGTCCGCCTTTTTCTTGAAGAAGGCTTGTGGGGATTGCAGTCTTGTGGTATGGTTCGTGATATCACCGATGGATCTACAGTACTTGGACTGTTAATGTAGGATAATCTATTAAAGGGGAACTGCACTTTTTTTTTTTTTTTTTGCCTATGGTTCACAATTATTATGAGAGACAAGATCACACGTCTTTAAAAAATAATATATATTTTTTTAAAGGGGAATATTATCACAATTTCATTAAAAATCAGTTCCCAGTGGCTTATTTTATTTTTCGAAGTTTTTTTCAAAATTTTACCCATCACGCAATATCCCTAAAAAAAAAAAAAGCTTCAAAGTGCCCCGTCCATTTTCCTGTGACGTCACATAGTGATGCCAACTCAAACAAACATGGCGTATAGAACAGCAAGCTATAGCGACATTAGCTCGGATTCAGACTCGGATTTCAGCGGCTTAAGTGATTCAACAGATTAACCCTATGTATTGAAACGGATGGTTGTAGTGTGGAGGCAGGTAGCGAAAACGAAATTGAAGAAGAAACTGAAGCTATTGAGCCATATCGGTTTGAACCGTATGCAAGCGAAACCGACGAAAACGACACGGGAGAAAGTGAGGACGAATTTGGGGATCGCCTTCTAACCAACGATTGGTATGTGTTTGTTTGGCATTAAATGAAAGTAACAACTATGAACTAGGTTTACAGCATATGAAATACATTTGGCAACAACATGCATTTTGAGAGTGCAGACAGCCCAATTTTCATCAATTAATATATTCTGTAGACATACCCTCATCCGCGCTCTTTTCCTGAAAGCTGATCTGTCCAGTTTTGGAGTTGATGTCAGCAGGCCAGGGAAGCTAGGGTCGATATTCTTCTCTTGATCATCTTCGGTGGCATAAGGGACGGTGTGAGCCAAGACATCCAGGGGGTTTAGCTCGCTCGTCTGCGGGAACAAACTGCCGCCATTGCTTGCCGTGCTACCGAGGTCCTTTGTCCCTGAATTGCTCACACACTCAGGCAGATTCAATGGGGGTCTGGCGGCAGATTTCTTTGACTTTATCGTTGGAAATGCATCTGCTTTGAGTGTCGCAGGATATCCACACATTCTTGCCATCTCTGTCGTAGCATAGCTTTCGTCGGTAAAGTGTGCGGAACAAACGTCCAATTTCTTGCCACTTTCGCATCTTTGGGCCACTGGTGCAACTTGAAACGTCCCTGTTCGTGTTGTTACACCCTCCGACAACACACCGACGAGGCATGATGTCTCCAAGGTACGGAAAACAGTCGAAAAAACGGAAAATAACAGAGCTGATTTGACTCGGTGTTTGTAATGTGTTTGAGAAAATGGCGGATTGCTTCCTGATGTGACGTCATCGCTCCGAGAGCGAATAATAGAAAGGCGTTTAATTCGCCAAAGTTCACCCATTTAGAGTTCGGAAATCGGTTAAAAAAATATATGGTCTTTTTTCTGCAACATCAAGGTATATATTGACGCTTACATAGGTCTGGTGATAATGTTCCCCTTTAAGATGATAAAAACGCTTGGAAGATGCGGCTAAAGGGAGTCACCGTTGTAGCCTTCAAGGCACTCTAAAACAACTTCAAAACGGTTTATACACACACTGCAAGTCTATATATAATGTAGTAACAGACACTGTCATAACAATATGTAACATAATATTTACTGTATTTTGGTCATTTTAATCATTGCCGGAACTAATTCTTTAGTGCATTTATTTCCGTTTGGATAGCAGCGCACGTCTGACTTCTGGCAACAAACCCTTCCGGATACAAACACTTGAGTGTGTTCTAATCATGGCAGATTCGGTAACAAACCACAAAGACGACTATTTTTGGACAAATGAGGATTCACATTATATTTTACATCTGAATTTATGGAGTATGGATTTCTGCTTCTAGAAGCGAGCATGAAGAAGAGTGAGACGTTGCCGCAGACGAAAGCCGAGAGAGTGAGGTGCAAGTGACTTGAAGCTGCAAAATGAAAGTGAATCAAAGCTGCAAAATGTGGAATTTGAAACCAAACTATTTCGACATAAATGGAGTGCTTACCCATAATTAAGTGGAAAAAAACGTCACTAGCCAACTGGACCAAACAGACAACTGTCCATCGAGTGGGTCACACTTTATATCACAGCACGTCCTGCGTGTATCATGGCAGACAGCATATGCTGTCTAGCTAGCTGTGTAGAAACAAAACATTAAATGTGGGCTAATACTTTACAGATACTGTAATATGATTTTTCATGTTTTTCAGTCAGTACATATTGGTGTCTTATCGCAGTGTTGTGCATTACAAACTCAAACACGTTTCGTGCTGACGTAGAAGCTAGCTTATGCCTTGCTGTAGTTTGCGTCTACGGCTAATACTATAGCATGCCAATGTGTTAGTACACTAGAAAAAGGGTTCCTCAGTCTTGCTCTTACAATGACAATGTTGGTTATTATACAGGTTATGGAATGTAAATTAAGTATTGTTGACGATTTTTTAATGCATGTTTAAAGTGATTTAGTGGTGGAATTGATTGCTCCCATTAGCTGCCGTGCTAGCCACCAAGAAAGAGCCGATTTTTAAAGTTAAAGTTAAAGTACCAATGATTGTCACACACACACTAGGTGTGGCGAGATTATTCTCTGCATTTGACCCATCACCCTTGATCACCCCCTGGGAGGTGAGGGGAGCAGTGGGCAGCAGCGGTGGCCGCGCCCGGGAATCATTTTGGTGATTTAACCCCCAATTCCAACCCTTGATGCTGAGTGCCAAGCAGGGAGGTAATGGGTCCCATTTTTATAGTCTTTGGTATGACTCGGCCGGGGTTTGAACTCACAACCTACCGATCTCAGGGCGGACACTCTAACCACTAGGCCACTGAGTAGGTTAGAAAGCGGGGAAAAAAAACAAAAAACTTTTGTCATCTTATCTCTTATAAAGATTGTGAATGATAGGCAAAATTCCCTCAAAAAACTGCAGTTCCCCTTAGGGGACACTAACTGAAGCCAAAAGTTAGTGGAACAAGCAAAAAAGGCACTCCAAGCTTCTGAATAACAATTAATTCCCTCCTTAAATGCACTAAATACATCAGCTGGGGTTTTCACTAGACTAAACTTTTCAGCTCGATACTGATATCGATACCATAGGGATTAATAAAAATGACCCCAAAATTTAATTGAAATAATTTATATTATAACAAAAATGCAGTAATGACCTCTATTGCAATATGCAACAATAAAAGAACTACAGGTTAAATAACATTTCAAAATAATTGAAGAAAAAAGGAAACTAACTATGACAGTGCTTCTGTTTTGTCAATTATTTTCTGTCTCACCCCCGCACCCCTCACTTAGGAAGAAGAAAACATTTTGTCCCCCCCACACTCTCTACCATTAGTAGTACAATTTGTTAATAACATTGTTATACAGTAAGTACACCTCTGCATAACATTATATACTTATTAACATTAAAGAAAACACAAAAAGATGACAGAAATATATATTAACTATCAACAAAGAATAACTATTAACATAGTTTTTTTTAGTCAGAAACAGAAAAGATTTAAAGCGCATCAATTTCTCTGAAAAAACTAAAAAAAAAAAAAAAAATCCCTATTCAAACATTTTTGGACCAACTTGAGCCATTTGATACTGAAAAATAAAGTAAACTCTTAAGTATCAATGAATTCAAATTGAACCGCAACATTAACTTAGGAGCACAATATATAAAACACTTTAACCGTCAATACAAAAATGAATAAAACAATTTGTGCTGATTTTTGCAGGATCTTTCACAGGCCTCCTCTAACATTGCACCGCGCCCTCCCCCAGGGCCCCCGCCCCACTATTTGAAAAGGAATGAACTATGACATGTTTCAAGTTATCTGAGGTAGTGCAAATAAATAAATTGCCAACAATTAGAACAATATTTTGAGGTTGTATAGTGCAGTGTTAAAGGTTTACTTTTCTCTGCTTCATTGTAGGATTTTGAGAGAGAAAACTTAGTATACTGACACTATCTATTATGTAATAGATGGACATGCCTGATTTGTTTTAACATTTTGTTTAATTAACGTGACGTCAGCCTTTAACTGCTCGCTGCGGCTAATTGATAGTAATAAAGCGGCCTACATTCATGCAGGCCACGATAACATCAGTAATGACTTTGAAACCAAAGATTTATTAATTTGTCGAAATTCATTGTAAAGGCCAAGGTGTCGATCCATGCTTTGCCAAATTTGACGCACTACTTGACTTCATAACGACCACAGTTGCACACAGCTTCGTCATCCTTGGACTTTTCTTGTTTGTTTGCCTTGAAGGCCAAATACCTTTTAAACTAGAGATCAGTTGATCTGTACTCCAAACAGCACTTTTGTCTGTTTTCGACCAAAACCGGTTGCTTTAGCCGTCCTGCAACCATGCTCTATTGTTTGCAGTGCAGCGTCATCCAGGGTGGGAGGAGCTAAATAGTATAAATACTCCTAGAAATTACTATCGATTCAGGATATCGATACGTTTGACAACCCTATCAGCCTGTAACATGCGTTCTTGATCCGGACAGGTTATGGAACTTGAATCCAAGCTGAACGAAGCAAAGGAGGAAATCACCCTGGGTGGACCGGTTAGTCAAAAGCGTGACCCCAAAGAGTGGATCCCACGTCCCCCAGAAAGGTATGCGCTAAGTGGCCACCGCAGTCCAGTTACCCGCGTCATCTTCCACCCGGTCTTCAGTGTGATGGTTTCTGCGTCAGAGGATGCAACAATAAAGGTCAGTGCTGCTGAATGGAACAACAGTTTTTTGTATTGTATTGTGTCTTTCAATATTTTCAAATGTTTTGAATTTAGAACTATCAGGACCCTCCCTTTTGCGGGTAAGAGTCTACCCAGATTTACAAACCCCGTTTCCATATGAGTTGGGAAATTGTGTTAGATGTAAATATAAACAGAATACAATGATTTGCAAATCATTTTCTCCCCATATTCAGTTGAATATGCTACAAAGACAACATATTTGATGTTCAAACTGATAAACTTTTTTTTTTTGCAAATAATCATTAACTTTAGAATTTGATGCCAGCAACGCGTGACAAAGAAGTTGGGAAAGGTGGAAATAAATACTGATAGAGTTGAGGAATGCTCATCAAACACTTATTTGGAACATCCCACAGGTGTGCAGGCTAATTGGGAACAGGAGGGTGCCATGATTGGGTATAAAAACAGCTTCCCAAAAAATGCTCAGTCTTTCACAAGAAAGGATAGGGCGAGGTACACCCCTTTGTCCACAACTGCGTGAGCAAATAGTCAAACAGTTTAAGAACAACTTTTCTCAAAGTGCAATTGCAAGAAATTTAGGGATTTCAACATCTAGGGTCCATAATATCATCAAAAGTTTCAGAGAATCTGGAGAAATCACTGCACGTAAGCGGCATGGCCGGAAACCAACATTGAATGACCGTGACCTTCGATCCCTCTGTATCAAAAGCCGACATCAATCTCTAAAGGATATCACCACATGGGCTCAGGAACACTTCAGAAAACCACTGTCACTAAATACAGTTTGTTGCTACATCTGTAAGTGCAAGTTAAAGCTCTACTATGCAAAGCGAAAGCCATTTATCAACAACATCCAGAAACGCCGCCGCCTTCTCTGGGCCCGAGATCATCTAAGATGGACTCATGCAAAGTGGAAAAGTGTTCTGTGGTCTGACGAGTCCACATTTCAAATTGTGTCATCCGGACCAAAGGGGAAGCGAACCATCCAGACTGTTATCGACGCAAAGTTCAAAAGCCAGCATCTGTGATGGTATGGGGGTGCATTAGTGCCCAAGGCATGGGTAACTTACATATCTGTGAAGGCACCATTAATGCTGAATGGTACATACAGGTTTTGGAACAACATATGCTGCCATTTAAGCGCCGTCTTTTTCATGGACGCCCCTGCTTATTTCAGCAAGACAATGCCAAGCCACATTCAACACGTGTTCCAACAGCGTGGCTTCGTAAAAAAAGAGTGCGGGTACTTTCCTGGCCCGCCTGCAGTCCAGACCTGTCTCCCATCGAAAATGTGTGGCGCATTATGAAGTGTAAAATACGACAGCGGAAACCCCAGACTGTTGAACGACTGAAGCTCTACATAAAACAAGAATGGGAAAGAATTCCACTTTCAAAGCTTCAACAATTAGTTTCCTCAGTTCCCAATCGTTTATTGACTGTTGTTAAAAGAAAAGGTGATCCAACACAGTGGTGAACATGCCCTTTCCCAACTACTTTGGCACATGTTGCAGCCATGAAATTCTAAGTTAATTATTATTTGCAAAAAATAAAATAAAGTTTGAGTTTGAACATCAAATATATTGTCTTTGTAGTGCATTCAATTGATTATGGGTTGAAAAGGATTTCCAAATCATTGTATTCTGTTTATATTTACATCTATCACAATTTCCCAACTCATATGGAAACGGGGGTTTGTAGTTCTCAGGCTGTCTAAACTAATGGAAGGTTACTAGCATTAAAGATGAACAATTTATTCTGTACAAAAGAGTAAGAACAAACGGTAGCAATATCAGCGCTTTAGAGAGGTCCAGATCGGTCTCTAAAATGGTCGCCTTTCTCACATGCTTTTGTTCACCTTGGCTGCCTCGCCTTGTCAGAGATCGATACTGAAAGTTAACTTGGTGCACACACACTCTTGCTCCCTGGATCTGGTACACCGTGACACCATTGAAACTAAAGAGAATGTTTGTGTGCGCGTGTATTAGGGCAGCAACTAACGATTATTTTGATAATCCATTAGTCGACTCGTCAGATTATAAAGCGTACACATATTTAATGGCTCTAATTTTTCCAACAACTTTCAAATGCAGCTTAAGTTGTTTTAGACGTGCTTACAAAGAACAGAGGACTAATTCATTCATTAGTATTTATTTATGCTGTAACTGCTGCTCATTCAGCCGTTACCAAATTAAAATTACTATTAAAACGTTGTCCAATTAAAAGAAAGGAAATGAAAAGTGCTTAAAAAAAAATACCCTTGTTTATGTATAAAAAAAGTTGAAATAGCAGCAAAAACAAACAACCTAAAAAAAATGCATTATATGATGTTTAAAAAGCTGCACAATGATATAGTGACTATTGATTAACTTCTGGTCGTTTTAGCACTCTAATAGACTCCATGTATGGAATTGTATCACGGATTATTCTTAATATTATAGCAATTTAATAGATAATATAGCTAATATATAGATCTTATGATACTTCCGCATTGGTGCCTTACGTCTGTCTCAGTGTGTCTGTGTGCGTGCGCGGTACGCCTTCTTTATTGCATTGCATATTGACGATGCTTTAAAAAGTACTTGAATTGATTTAGACAAAGATTAAGTGGCTGACTTTGGCTAAAATGACAGTTATTTATTTTTCACACTTGTTAGCTATCTAGCAAGGTACAAGCTAACACTCTTACCGGGGTTGAGTCCAGATCATCCCTACAGACGTTTGACATCATGCCTCAGCTTTAAATGCTTGTGTGTCACAGATGTACTGCCATAAAAACAAGGTCCGCTTTTGCAAAATGAGCAAGGTATTTTTTTAAATGTAATTAGGAGGAACGCCTTTGACACTTTAAAGGTTTTCACTGGCGATGTTTTTGAAAGTGCCGGCATGGAAAAACATGAGTGATGACGTCACGACTATTGTCGACAATTTATTTTAAAATCGTTGCACCATTAGTGTGTACGCGCATTGGTAAGAAACAGGGTGATATCCTTATGTTTATCTGTTCAAGCAAAAGAAAGGCCAAAGCTAGTATATTGTGTATATATATTATAAAAATATAATATATCAGTGTATATCATATACTGTGTGTATATATAATATGAAAATATTACATATGTTATATTTTATATTGCTACTACGGTACATTTTTAGTCTACTTTATACCTGCATTATCCTTACCATCCTTACATTTTCAAACCTTTTGTAACTGAACTATTGTGTGGAACAATTTCCCTTGTGGATTATTAAAGTTTGTCTAAGTCTAACTTTTAATGTGTTCCATTTTGCTAAGAGGTGGGAAAATATTCCTCTAGCACAGGGGTCGGCAACCTTTACCACTCAAAGAGCCATTTTGACCAGTTTCACAAATTAAAGAAAACAACGGGAGCCACAAAAATCTTTTGAAATTTAAAATGAAATAACACTGCATACAAAGTTTTGTTTTTTTTGCTTTGTACTATGTATAAACCAAGGGTCTCAGACACGCGGCCCACACCTTAATATGAAAATTTAATGTTCGTGCGGCCCGCGAGTTTTATATGAATGGCGCTTGACAGCGTCATACTTGCCAACCCTCCCGATTGTTCCGGCAGACTACGAATTTCAGGGCAACTATTCTCTCGAACGTGACGTGATGGTACAGCATTTAGCGCCCACTACAACCAGCGTGCCGGCCCAGCTTCACATTGAAAGGGGCTCCTGCTTGCTCACGTAAGTGACAGCAAAGCATACTTGGTCAACAACCACACAGGTTACACTGACGGTAGCGGTATAAAAAACTTTTAACACTCTAACTAATAATGCGCCACACTGGGAACCCACATCAAACAAGAATGACAAACACATTTCGGGAGAACATCCGCACCGTAACACAACATAAACACAACAGAACAAATACCCAGAATCCCATGCAGCCCTAACATTATACACCCCCGCTACCAAACCCCGCCCACCTCAATCGACGCACGGAGGGGGGTGGGGGGAGGTTTGGTGGTAGCAGGAGTGTATAATGTAGCCCGGAAGAGTCAGGGCTGCATGGGATTCTGGGTATTTGTTCTGTTGTGTTTATGTTGTGTTAAGGTGCAGATGTTCTCCCGAAATGTGTTTGTCATTCTTGTTTAGTTTTGGTTCAAAGTGTGGCGCATTATTAGTAAGAGTCTTAAAGTTGTTTTATATGGCCACCGTCAGTGTAACCTGTGTGGCTGTTGACCAAGTATGCCTTGCTGTCACTTGCGTGTGCAAGTAGAAGATGCATACAACAAAAGGCTGGGCTGGCACGCTGTTAGTACAGATTGTAGAGGGCGCTAAATGCTGTACCATCATGGCACGCCCTTATTATTATTGTTAGGGTGAAAATCGGAGAATATAAATCCCGGGAGTTTTCTGCGAGAGGCACCGAATTCCGTAAATCTCCCGGGAAAATCGGGAGGGTCGGCAAGTATGCAGCTGAGCCGCATCAGAGTGATCAAAGAGCCGCATGCGACTCCGGAGCCGTGGGTTGCCGACCCCTGCTCTAGCAGAACACTGCTCTTTTGTAAATAGCACATTGAATCTTTTGAAATTTTAAAATAAAATCACATGATTTTTAAAGGACATCCATCTGTGTTCCACCATGAGAATCTGGTCAGAAGCATGCTTAAAGCATTGCCTTTAAAATGCTGCTTAAATGTACTTTTCTGTTTAAGTGCGCACTCATGGATTGTGGGTAAATGTTTGCTTAAGACTGTAAAGATCATTTAAATTGCTAATGTCGGCAGTAGCCGGAAGGTTGCTGTTGGAAGTCTGGTTTGTGATTAAACAAATAGTCAGCTGAAATGCCGGAAACCTTCTTTAGTTGAAAACAATTCAAAGTCAAATTGAGGTCACAGATTGCAGGATGTCTTGCAAAACCGTTATGAAAAATAATATGGTGATAAAACAAATTCCTAGTGAAAGACAGGCAATACACTGGAGCTGGGAATACTTTGATATATATTTTTTCATCTTATCTGGCAAATTGCCTCTACTGTATTCAGTGTTTTGATTCCTTTGCCTGCCAATATTCTAACAATGAGTTTTTTCATTTTTACTTGAGACAATGGACAGATCATTCATACCTTTCTTATTTTGATCATTTAATTATTCCAAAACGTGTTTTCTATCCACCATGTCCTGTTTCATCAAGATGTCTACTGTACACGAAATGAAGTTTCCATACAAATCTGATAAACTGGGTCTTACGACAAAGTTATCCATTCTGCGGTCCTCTTTGGACTGACTTTGCTGAAGCTCTCTGTTATGGACACACCCTGGATTACACCCGCATCATCTTTGTATGCCGAGATTCTTTAGACAAACTCCACCGTCTGCCTCTTGGCCAAGAAGCCACATTGTGCCTCACTAGACAATTCCAATATCCTATTAAGCTGTTTGTTCTGCATATTTTATTCATGAGACAGATGTACATCATCTTCTCAGCTACACCCACACAGCAGGGGTTCAGGTCCCTATTTTGGCATCTTCGTCCCCTCCCAATACCACCCTTGTCTCCCGATGCAACCGCACCTCTCGGCAATGTACCACATTTCTATTCCTCCTAAACAGCATTTGTGCCATCGTACCCGCCATTAGAGCCCTCCCTTTGGAGCAGAATGGCTCTGGGGCAAATCTAAAATTCTGCTCCACCCTCATACTCATGCTACTCGGCCTCCTCTGTCTGTGCCCTACTTTTCTACCTCCAAACAGCCCTGTTGAATTTTTAACCGAGTAGACCTTGCACGCTTCAGTTTCTTTTGACAAACACCTCAATCCAATGTAGCAGTTTATTCCGATAACACTGCCCTGCATTCATTCTAAATCAATCCAATTTGGTTTCATTGCATCTTGTTTAAATCTGTCATTGTTCATGTCTTGATATGTTGCGCAGCACAGTAAAGCATGTTGTTTACAAGTCTGCCTCATAGCCAGGTGGTTCTGGGTTTCAATCTTGGGCATATTTGTTATTTGCATGTGCTTGCTTTGCATTTTTCTGGGTATTCCAGTCTCTCCCCCCAGTCACAATTGTGTTAGGTTATTTGGAGACTGTAAATGAGCCATAAATGTGAATGATTGTTGACAGTAAAAGCCCTGCGATTGATTGGCAACCAGTCCAGAATGTAACCCACTGTGATAGGCTTTAGCACACCCATGACACCGAACAAGAAACTAACAATTAGTCTAAAAAACTGACAAAATACACACATTTTTAGGTAAAATCTGGAAATTGGTGTCCTGAAATTTTAAATAGTTAATGGAAGAGCCCACCATGCAAGGTACTAGGGCCGTGAACCTAGGGCACCACACGATTCCTGGGGGTAATGATTCGATTCAGAATTGATTCTTGATTCAAAATCAATACTTTTATAATAATAGTGGGTGTCAGTTCTATGATTAACTACACTCCTAAAAACAGCTCTGATAAATTTCTATATTACTGGTGCTTATAATATTTTTGTTTGATAAAAATCTACTCAAACATTTACTAAAGTGACTGGATAGCATTTTTTTAAAACATTTTAAGTCGATTTTTGATTTATTTGAATCGATTAAGATTCTTACACATAAGAATCGCGTTTCATTCGAAAATCGATTTTTTGATACCCCTACAAGGTACAACCCAATTTTATCATTAGGAGTTCCTTTTTTTGCTGTAGGACTTTCACACGGTCTCTAGGATTGACAGTGAAAACAGTCAAGTCTGTCACGCCAGCTTTGTGTTACAGGTTGCTCTAAAGGATTATTTGCTCAAGATGCTGATGAAATGCTTAAAACTGCCGATCAAGTGAACCTCCAAACACATTAAATCCGCTGATCTCCTCCAAGACAACCCCCCTGTGCATTTGGTACCTCGCAACCATCTGGCATCTTTTAGCAGCTCTGTGCAGGGGAGGGGGAAGAAGCATTGGTGGCAGTAGTGGGGGCGGAGTTGGAGGCGGTCTCCCTTTACCGTCCCCACCACAAGAAATGAACCAGGGAGTGTTTATCCCTCTGTTGCTGTCTGAATCCGTACGTTGGCGGCTTTCTAATGCATGCTTCAACACCTCTGTCAGTGCTCTATAGCAGTACCATGCTACATAGCTGTGACCTTCTGTGGCAATGTGGCTCACATGTCAAAATGTGTCTGCCTTTACAAAAGTGTGTGTGTGAGAAAGAGAGACATATATAATAACAAATATAAGAAGCTGTGCCTGTGGTGTGAACCTGCCATGGTCTAAGGTCTTTGTGTTCTTCAGGTGTGGGACTATGAGACAGGAGACTTTGAACGTACCCTTAAAGGCCACACCGATTCGGTGCAGGACATCTCTTTTGACCAGACTGGAAAACTGCTTGCATCCTGTTCTGCAGACATGACTATCAAGCTGTGGGATTTCCAAGGCTTTGAGTGCATCAGGACCATGCACGGTACGTTGGGTTTTGTCGCAAAAACATTGAGAGAGCAACAATGAATTGATATTAGACCTTCTTGTTTGGCTTTTTATTTTGAAGTCAAGATTTTTTAATCCATCTCTGAGTAAACTAAATTAGATATTTCAATAAAGTTATCTACTCCCTGATCATATCTATATCCTTTATCATTGGTCATATCACACCGAGTGCTGTGTCGCGGTCCTCTTTTACACCCTAATTGCAAGGCAAATTATGCACACATGCACTCATGATAGGGCCATCCTGTTTGATGGGACCGCCACACTTTCTGTGGACGGCCAGCAGCACTTTCTGCTCGCACATTTAAAGTCAAAAGGCCTCATTATTTCCCGGCTCGTATACTATTGCCCACATTTTTATTCCCTTTCAAATCACCCTTCTCAACTCTCCTGCTTTTGTATTGTCGAACCCTTTTAGAGGCTGGAGACTTACAAATCACAGATGTTTACGATTCCTAAATGTTTTTTCACGCTAAAGATGTTTGATTTCCATTGCAATGATTCTTTTTATTCTTGATTTTAGGACATGACCACAACGTTTCATCCATAGCCATAATGCCCAATGGAGATCACATAATTTCTGCCTCAAGGGACAAAACCATGAAAATGTGGGATGTGGCAACTGGGTAAAAAAAAAATCTCTTTAAAAACATGATATTCTCTCTCTTTAGTCACATTCACAGGATGATGATTCCCCTTTATATATTTGTGTCCACTAGTTACTGTGTGAAGACCTACACAGGCCACAGGGAGTGGGTCCGCATGGTGCGGCCCAACCAGGACGGCACTTTACTTGCCAGCTGCTCCAATGACCAGACAGTGCGTGTGTGGGTTGTGGCCAACAAAGAGTGCAAGGCTGAACTACGGGAGCACGAGCATGTGGTGGAGTGCATCGCCTGGGCACCCGAGAGTGCCCATCCCACCATTCTCGAAGCCACAGGCTCTGAGGTAATGACCTGCACTACGAGTAGAGATCAGCCGATTATTAGTAGCCAGGGAGGCCGCTAGCCGATATTTGAAGCCGATATTAATTTGCAGTAAAAGTTATATAAACATGCATAGTATATGTCAGTAAACAGCTATACGAGGCTTTAAGTTGTTTTTTAACATTATTTTTTATAGAGATGTCCGATAATGTCTTTTTTGTTGATATCCGATATTCTGATATTGTCCAACTCTTAATTACCGATACCGATATATACAGTCGTGGAATTAACACATTATTATGCCTAATTTTGTCGTGATGCCCCGCTGGATGCATTAAACAATGTAACAAGGTTTTCCAAAATAAATCACCTCAAGTTATGGAAAAAAAAATGCCAACATGGCACTGCCATATTTATTATTGAAGTCACAAAGTGCATTATTTTTTTTTAACATGCCTCAAATCAGCAGCTTGGAATTTGGGACATGTTCTCCCTGAGAGAGCATGAGGAGATTGAGGTGGGCGGGGTAGGGGTAACGGGAGGTGTATATTGTAGCGTCCCGGAAGAGTTAGTGCTGCAAGGGGTTCTGGGTATTTGTTCTGTTGTGTTTATGTTGTGTTACGGTGCGGATGTTTTCCCAAAATGTGTTTCTCATTCTTGTTTGGTGTGGGTTCACAGTGTGGCGCATATTTGTAACAGTGATAAAGTTGTTTATACGGCCACCCTCAGTGTGACCTGTATGGCTGTTGACCAAGTATGCTTTGCATTCACTAGTGTGTGTGAAAAGCCGTAGATATTATGTGATTGGGCCGGCACGCAAATGCAGTGCCTTTTAAGGCACCCCCCCCCAATATTGTTGTCTGGGTGGAAATTGGGAGAATTTTTGCCCCGGGTGATTTTCGGGAGGGGCACTGAAATTCGGGAGTCTCCCAGGAAACTGCTCTGTACTTCTCCCTACGTCCGTGTACCACTCTGTACAATGGCGTTTTAAAAAATCATACATTTTACTTTTTGAAACAGACACCGATAATTTCCGATAATACATTTTAAAGCATTTATCGGCCGATAATATCGGCAGTCGATATCATCGGACATCTCTATTTATTACTATTTATTACTATTACTGTTTACTAATTGTTAAAAAAAAAAACTAAATATTGGTATCATGTGTATATATTGTATCTGCTGATGTAGTTTTGTTGTAGTTGTAATAATAAAAAAAAAAAAGACTGATACTCATCAAAATGTCCGATAATTGGTTGATCTCTAACTAAAAGTGCCTTGAACATGTTGTAGGCAAAGTCATGGAAAGACTGTGGTCCCTCGCTCAAACCACAAACCTGAACGCGTTCAATCATTCGGGTTTGTTTTGTGTCCAAACAGACCAAGAGGAGCGGTAAGCCAGGCCCCTTCCTGCTGTCCGGCTCCAGAGACAAAACCATCAAGATGTGGGACGTCAGCGCATGCACGTGCCTTATGACTCTGGTGAGGACCATCTCAGCAGTGTTTGTTTGTCACAGAAACCTCCTGCAATGAATTCGTTCATGTCTGTCATAGGTTGGCCATGACAACTGGGTGCGCGGTATCCTTTTTCACCCTGGAGGCAAGTTTATCGTGTCCTCCGCAGATGACAAGACCCTAAGGATCTGGGACTACAAGAACAAGCGCTGCATGAAAACCCTCGGTGCCCACGAACACTTTGTTACCTCTTTGGGTAAGTAGTGGGGACACGACCATTTGCGTTTTATACTGCTGATTAACTCTGAATTTTTCATGGTTGGTGCTATTGACAGTGTAACAATATCAACACAATATACCGTATTTTTCGGACTATAAGTCGCTCCGGAGTATACGTCGCACCAACCGAAAATGCACAATTAAGAAGAAAAAAAACATATATACGTTGCACTGGAGTATAAGTCGCATTTTGGGGGGAAATTTATTTGATAAAAGCCAACACCAAGAATAGACATTTGAAAGGCAATTTAAAATAAATAAAGAATAGTGAACAACAGGCTGAATAAGTGTACGCCATATGAGGCATAAATAACCAACTGAGAACATGACTGGTATGTTAACCAACACATCATGGCAAGAGTCATTCAAATAACTATAACATATAGAACATGCTATACGTTTACCAAACAATCTGTCACTCCCGATCGCTATATCCCATGAAGTCTTCCTCGGTGTCGCTCCTGGTATGCGCCCCGCTAGCGTTCATTCTTTCTGTTGCTCGATCTGCCGTTTTCTGGTGCATATTTCACTACGTCCAGCTTGTAATCTGCAGTATATGATTTCCTTTTCGGTGCCATTTTAGTTCAGTTTTACAGTCAAGCCCGGAATCTTTCATATCACTGGCAAATTTGGAGGGAAAGTTTTTCTCTAAATGTAAATAAAAGCTGAGGAATATTGTTTTTTCCACTGTGTTGCCTCTTGTACAGTATTTGTGTAGTCTTATTATCTTCTGGGAGGCATTTTCAGTCAGGGAAAAACGTGCTGGTTGAATAAAAATAGCTTTACGTCATAATATTCCAGGGTTATGAATAATTTCGGGCTTGACTGTTTATGTAATTGCTCAAACAACACTGCAAAAGGTTTTTGAAAATCACACTTTTTAAGGCAACATTGTACTGTTTTGTAGCCAAATCAACATTTCTTTAATAAGATGCTAGATCTTATATCGACACTGTCAGCTATAGGTCCCCATCTGAAAGTGAAATACAATTTTATTTCTTATCACAGCACCCTGAGGCTAAATAAGGAAGATACATCGTTCAGTATTATCCACGCACTTTAAAAAGAAACCCTCATATTTCACAGCATTTAACAATATTTTTAGACAGTAAAATACTGTAATCAAAATGTGTTCTAATATTACAACAAATAACTTAAAAATATTATGATATCTTTATTTTTTACCGCAATTAAGTGTTATTTCACAGTAAAATGTACTGTATTACGACAACAACACTAAAAAACAATACGTAATCCTTATACTTCACCGCAATTACCTGTTATTTTACAGCAAAGTACTGTGGGTGTTATGGAACGTGCATCTTTGAGTGTGATGCACACACTGTAGAAAAATATTAGGATTTAACAGTATTGTTTACAGTAGTTTTTTACTGTAGTAGAATACAATAGAATGTATGTGTGAATGTGAGTGTGAATGTTGTCTGTCTATCTGTGTTGGCCCTGCGATGAGGTGGCGACTTGTCCAGGGTGTACCCCGCCTTCCGCCCGATTGTAGCTGAGATAGGCTCCAGCGCCCCCTGCGACCCCGAAGGGAATAAGCGGTAGAAAATGGATGGATGGATGGATGGATGGATATCCTTCTCAGTTTTTATAAGTTACCGCGATTGTTGATGTGATCCACTTTAATAGCTCCGGCAGTAGCGTATAGCATATAGCAGTTAGCATTCCAAAACCCACAATGCACTTCTGCCATGACCCGCCCCCCGCCGAATTCTTATTGGTTGGCGTGTGAGTGACTATTGCTGACGTGTGTGTGACGATGGCTGCCATTTGCTTCGTCTCTTACGCGAATGAGATAAATAATATTATTTGATATTTTACGGTAATATGTTAATAATTTCACACATAAGTCGCTCCGGAGTATACGTCGAACCCACGGCCAAACTATGAAAAAAAACTGCGACTTATAGTCCGAAAAATACGGTACATAGTTTCTTATTCTTTTATTAGTTACAATTGTTTGATCAAAACAAAGTCAATAGTACACAAAAACTAAACAAAATCAAAACATTTGTCCTCAGTCATCCTGTGTCCAGGGAATTATTCCCCGAGTTTGTAAACATCAACAACCAAAAAGTTTTTGAGTAAATAAAAATATCAACCTAACCACTCTATTACAAATCATATTCTGATACTACCCTTTGTATCGACATCACCAATTTTGGACCGATCCAACTGACGCACCAACAGTTGTTGTTATATTGTCTTCCCTCTAACTCTTATTAATCTACTTGTTAATTTCCTGTTAATAACTGCTTACTTTTTGCGGTAACGTAAGAAAAAAACAACACAAAAACGTATATTCAGTTTGAGGTAAAGCAAAAAACATGGGACTGCAGAAAATCCCAAAACACAGAATATGCTCCAGGAAAAAACTGGATTTGCATATGATTTCACAACACATTTGTTTAAAATATCACGTCATGGTAGTAGTTTGTTTGCCAGTTGGGATGTTTTTAAAACTGCCTCAAAGTTATACTGTAAGTGCCACACAATTTGAGTAAACATTACAGTGGAATTTTGATTTATGAACTTAATTGATTTGTTTTGTGTGTAAGTGTGTGTGTGTGTATATATATATATATATATATATATATATATATATAAATATATATATATATATATAAACATGTATGTGTATGTGTGTATATGTATGTATATACTGAAAATGTTAAAGTGCAGATTTCTTAAAGGGGAACATTATCACCAGATCTATGTAAGCCTCAATATATACTTTGATGTTGCAGAAAAAAAGACCATATATTTTTTTAACCGATTTCCGAACTCTAAATGGGTGAATTTTGGCGAATTAAACGCCTTTCTAATATTCGCTCTCGGAGCGATGACGTCACAACGTGGCGTCACATCGGGAAGCAATCCGCCATTTTCTCAAACACCGAGTCAAATCAGCTTTGTTATTTTCCGTTTTTTTCGACTGTTTTCCATACCTTGGAGACATCATGCCTCGTCGGTGTGTTGTCGGAGGGTGTAACAACGCGAACAGGGACGGATTCAAGTTGCACCAGTGGCCCAAAGATGCGAAAGTGGCAAGAAATTGGACGTTTGTTCCGCACACTTTACCGACGAAAGCTATGCTACGACAGAGATGGCAAGAATGTGTGGATATCCTGCGACACTCAAAGCAGATGCATTTTCAACGATAAAGTCAAAGAAATCTGCCGCCAGACCCCCATTGAATCTGCCGGAGTGTGTGAGCAATTCAGGGACAAAGGACCTCGGTAGCACGGCAAGCAATGGTGGCAGTTTGTTCCCGCAGACGAGCGAGCTAAACCCCCATCGACGCTAGCTTCCCTGGCCTGCTGACATCAACTCCAAAACTGGACAGATCAGCTTTCAGGAAAAGAGCGCGGATGAGGGTATGTCTACAGAATATATTAATTGATGAAAATTGGGCTGTCTGCACTCTCAAAGTGCATGTTGTTGCCAAATGTATTTCATATGCTGTAAACATAGTTCATAGTTGTTAGTTTCCTTTTAATGCCAAACAAACACATACCAATTGTTGGTTAGAAGGCGATCGCCAAATTCGTCCTCGCTTTCTCCCGTGTCGCTGGCTGTCGTGTTGTTTTCGTCTGTTTCGCTTGCATACGGTTCAAACCGATAATGGCTCAATAGCTTCAGTTTCTTCTTCAATTTCAGTTTCGCTACCTGCCTCCACACTACAACCATCCGTTTCAATACATTCGTAATCTGTTGAATCGCTTAAGCCGCTGAAATCCGAGTCTGAATCCGAGCTAATGTCGCTATAGCTTGCTGTTCTTTCCGCCATGTTTGTTTGTGTTGGCTTCACTATGTGACGTCACAGGAAAATGGACGGGTGGTTAAAATCAGGCACTTTGAAGCTTTTTTTTAGGGATATTGCGTGATGGGTAAAATTTTGAAAAAATCTTCGAAAAATATAATAAGCCACTGTGAACTGGTTTTTAATGGTTTTAATCATTCTGAAATTGTGATAATGTTCCCCTTTAAGAAACAATGTAAACATGAATAATGGGTTCAAGCCTCGACAAAAGTCCATATTTTAGTGAAGGTTTGTACACTTGAAACACAATACAAAGTACTGTACTGTATATCATATAACAAGGGGGTGATGGATCAACTTTCTCTTTATTACCAAGC